>NC_135333.1:168873432-169217140 GCF_023851605.1 Tamandua tetradactyla
ATGTGAAAATGATAGAGGGAGGAGGGCTGGGGACATACTGAAATCAGAAAGATAGATGTTAAAGATTGAGATGGTATAATCTAGGAATGCCTAGAGTGTATAATAACAGTGAAATGTACAAGGTACAATTTTAAAAATGTTTTTGCATGAGGAAAAACAAAGGAATGTCATTATTGCAGGGTACTGAAAATAGATGGTAATTAATATTTAAAAATGTCACCTTCTGTGTGAGACTAAAGCAAAAACTGTTTATCTGTTACAAAATTAATATTTTGACTAGTGCATTTCCTAATATAACTTATGTAGATAGTTTGATTGAACACCATAAGTACTTGGAATCTCAGGTAGGACATGAGATTTTGTTGGTTTGTCCAGAGTGATGCCCTGATGAATCCCAGAGTGATTCGATCAGTGAGTGGAAAAGTATCTGCAAAGCCCCCTTCGGGGAGTGGTGAGAACGGGGAGAAATTCACCTTCCCCAAGTTGAATTCTTGATATTCTCACAGTGTGGACAACCAAAGCCATAGGCAGAGCCTCCAATCTTGGGGTTTGTTCATATGAAACTTAATCCCGCAAAGGATAGGTCAAGTCTACTTAAAATTTAGGCCTAAGAGTCACCCTCAAGAGAGCCAACACAACAAGCAGTCTCACCACCCTACCCCTCTCTACATGGGACATGACTCCCAGGGGTGTGGACCTTCCTGGCAACGTGGGACAGAGATCTTGGAATGAACGGAGACTCAGCATAAAGGGATTGAGAAAACCTTCTCGACCAAAAGGGGGAAGAGGGAAATGAGACTAAGTGTCAATGGCTGAGAGATTCCAGAGTCGAGAGGTTATCCTGGAGGTTATTCTTATGCATCAAGTAGATATCATCTTGTTATTCAAGAGGTAATGGAGAGGCTGGAGGGAACTGCCTGAAAATGTAGAGCTGTGTTCCAGTAGCCATGTTTCTTGATGATGACTGTATAATGATACAGCTTTCACAATGTGACTGTGTGATTGTGAAAACCTTGTGTCTGATGCTCCTTTTATCTACCTTGTAACAGATGAGTAGAATACATGGAATAAAAATAAATAATAGGGGGAACAAATGTTAAAATAAATTTAGGTTGAAATGCTAGTGGTCAATGAAACTGAGGGGTAAGGGGTATGGTATGTAAAATTTTTTTTTCCTGTTTTTGTTTTATTTTTCTGTTGTCTTTTTATGTCTTTTTCTGAATTGATGCAAATGTGTGGGAAATGATGAATATGCAACTATGTGATGATATTGTGAATTGCTGAGTGTATGTGTTGGGAATGTTTGTGCTTCTTGTAATTTTTTTTTAAATAATAAAAATTTTTTTAAAAAATATGGAAAATCTTCTTTACCCAAATTTGCCTTATACTGCTTTCTACTCAAAATTCTCTTTTCTATGGTTTTGTCTTTTCTGGAATGTCACATAAATGGAATCATACAGTATGTAGTCTTTTGCATCTGGACACTTTCACTTAGTAGGATGCTTTTGAGTTTTATCTGTGGTGTTGGGTATATCATTAGTTTGTTCCTTTTTATTGCTGAGTAATATTACATTGTATGTATGTGCAATAATTCATCTTTTCATTCACCATTTGACAGGTATTGAGTCACTTCTGGTTCTTGGAATAAAGCTGCATGAACATTTCTTTTCAGACCTTTGGACATATGGTTTTATTTCTCTTGGGTAGATATCTAGAAGTGTATTACTGCACCATGATTATCAGAAACTGCTGAACTATTTTTGAAAGTGTCTTTAGTATTTTTCAGCCTCTTTTGAGATTATCAAATGATTCTCCTTTTTCAGTCTGTTGATATGGTGAATTACATTGATAAATTTAAATGTTTCATTCCTGGGATAACCCCACTGGTCATTATGAATTATTTTCATATATATTGTTGGATATAATTTGCTAATATTTTCTTAAGGGCTTTTACATCTGTGTCCATGTGTGTTATGGATTGATGATGTCCCACAAAAAGACATAATCAAGTCCTGACTCCTGGTTCTGTGGATGTGAAATGACTTGTCAATTCGTCTTTTAGGATGTTGTTAGTTAAGAACTGGATTAGGGAGGGCTCTGATGTAACGTAGCTGGTTTCTCATAAGGAAAGGAAATTTGGACACAGACAGTGGGGTGGATACAGAGAGGGAAGGCCATCTGATGGAGGCAGAGATTGAATTACGCTGCCCCAGTCCAAGGAAGGCCATGGACTGTGGGCCACTCACCAGGAACCAGGGAGAAGCATGAAACAGATTCTCCCCTTAGGAGGGGTGCAGGGTCCTGGACACCCTGACTGCAGACAGGGAGCTTCCAGAACTGTGACACAATGAGTTTCTGTCCTTCAGGCCAACTAATTGTAATACTCTGTTACAGCAGCTCTGGAAAACGAAGAGACTGGGGATGCTGGGGTTCGGTTTCCTTTCTGTAATCTTTGTTTGGTTTTGGTATCAGGGTGATGCTGCCTCAGAATGAGCTGGGAATGTTCCCCCCTCTTCTGTTTTCTGAAAGCGTTTGTATAGAATTCATATTATTTCTTCCTTAAATGCGTGGTAGAATTCACAAGTGAAGCCATCTGGGCCTGAAGCTTATTTTGATAGGAGGATTTTCAACAGAAAATTCAATTCCTTACTAAGTACATGGCTTTTCAGGTTATCTGTTTCATCTAGAGAAAACTCTGGTAATTTCTTTCTTTCAAGGACTTTGTCATTTTCAACCAAGTGTTTAATTACATTGGCATGAAAATTTTAAATATTTTCCCTTGCTGTCCTTTTAATGTCCTTTATAGTGATGTCCTCACTTTTATTCCTCATATTGGTGATTTGTATCTTCATTCTGTTTTACTTCATCAGTTTGGCTAGAATTGTCTCCCTTAAAAAATCTCTATGCAGAACTGAGTTTAGTTTTTATTCACTTTTTTCTCTATTGCTTTTGTTTGCTTTTTCATTGATTTTTGCTCTTTTTTATGTCCTTTCCTTTCATTTTGGGTTTAATTTGCTCTACTTCCTGTAGTTTTTTAAAGTAGAAGCTTACAGCATTGATTTCAGATTTTTGAAAAAATAAAAACATTTAATTTTACAAACTTCCCTCTAAGCATTTCTTTGGCTGCATTCAACAAATTTTGGTATATTGTCTTTTCATTTTAATTCATTCAAAATAGTCTGTAATTTATCTTATGACTTCTTCTTTGACTCATGTGTTATTTAGAAGTGTTTCTGCTTAATTTCCAAGTAGTTTGAGATTTTTCACAAATTTCTGTTATTGTTAGTTTAATTCCTTTTCCCTTGTGGCCAGAGAACATGCTTTGTATGTTTTTTTAAGGTTTCTTTTATGGCCCAGAATAGGTTACCTTTTAGCCAATATTTCATGTGCTCTTAGAAATAATGTGAGCTCTGCTGGTTTGGAGTGAGATACCCTGTAACTTTCATTAGATTGTGTTGTCTGATCATCTCTAGGTTTCATCTGTTGACTTCTTTATCTTTTGACATTGAGTAATTTTTTCCTTACAGTTACTGATTGCAGCATATTTTTGACTGAGTGTCAACTGGTATAAAAAGAACAGTACAGTGTGCGGTAAATTATATTTTCACCAGCAATGGACATATTTGCTTTTGGGTTGTCCACTGGTGTTTTTCTTGGGGGTAGGCTGAGGGTGAATGGGGGATTGTTTGGGTCAATCTAGTTAGCAGTTGAACTTTGACTTTTGCTATATGTTTTGGTTTGCTAAAGGTGCCAAATGCAATATATTAGAAACAGACTGGCTTTTAACAGTGGAGACTTATTAGGTAACAATGTTCAAATTAAGGCACAAAGGGGAAGAAAGCTAAGATATCTTCTCTGAAGAAAGGCTGCTGGCATCTGGGGCGCCTCTGTCAGAGGGCAAAGCTAAGGCTGATGCCTACTGGCCCTTTCTCTTGGGTTGCATTGCTTTCAGCTCCTGGTTCCAGTAGCCTGAGCCTTTGTGGATACTCTTTTAGCATCTCAACGATTTTTTTAATCTCAGCTCTCTCTAGGTATTTCTCTCTCAGCTCTCTGGGCTTTTTCTGACCTTTATTCTTTCACAAAGGACTCCTGCAAAAGGATTAAGACTGACCTGGGATGGGGTGGGTCACATCCCAAGTGAAATAACCTAACCAGAAGGTCCCTCCTACAACAGGTCTGCACCCACAGGAATGGATTAAGAGAGCGTGGCATTGTCTGGGTACATAACAGCTCCAAACCATGGCCTTTTCTTCGTATCAAACAGCTCCAAACCAGCACACTGTAAGTACTTACATTGCACACAGACTCCAAATTCCTCCAGCAGAGGACCTTTGCTATCTTGTCCTTGGTATGAATCCTGAAGCTCCAGGGTGATTTCCTGGGTGCTTTCTCCATCCTCACCTTTCGGCAGGTCCTGAAAGCGTCCGCTGCAGAGCTCTCTCTTCACGCCTCGGTTCCTCCTCCGGTGCTGGACCACTGCTTGTGGTCACACAGTGCTGTCCCAGTCTTGGGCAGGCCCTGTGCACCCGAGCCTCAGGGCTGGGGCTTTCTCAGTCTCTTGCTCCCCACTGCTGTGGTCACTGAACTGGACCTCATAATCACAGCATATCTTGGACAAGAATAAGCTTTCTGTCCACTGCCTTCCTCCAGGGGCAGCAACCTTCTGCTTTCCCACAGTACAAAATCCAGGGTAAGAGTGCATTTCCTGCTGCTCCCCCACTGCCAGGTAGCTTTTTATATCTGTCCTTCCCTGGCAGCAGTTGTTATTTTTTTAAAAATCCAGCTGGTGGGAGGGTTTCCTGTTTCTTCTCTGGTGGTGACTTCTGTTGACTGCTGCTCAGTTCAAGGCTGTGTTGGGTGGTGGGGGTGGGCAATGGCCGTCTCCTGCCCCAGCTTCAGTTTCAGACAGGTCCCGTGAGCCTGGGCCTCAAGGGGGAGGTTTTCTCAAAGTTCCTTTCCCCATCCAGGGTAACCAAACTTTTTATAGTAAGGTGTCTTGGAAGAATGCAAGTTTCCTGTCCCTCTCCCATTGACAGTAGAGTCTTGCCTTGTATCAGTGCAGGACCCTAAACGTGCGTGGGTTGCCTCCCTTTGTTTTTATTTTGTATGAGAGAAGGGTTCAGTTTTGTGTCTGTCCCTTAGTGGAAGCTCATATCCCCCTGCACATTTGCACCACGAAAGGGGGACTTCCTCAGATATCTTGCCCTGCACCCAATTTTTCACATGAGCATCAAGTGGAGGCCTTTGGAAAAGATCTGGCAAGTGGCTGTGAACTTTCCCTGTGCCCTGTGTAATATAAGTGTAATATATATTACACTTGCCCCACTAGACATTTAAACTTGCTGAAATTTCTTCTTAGGCACTTTTATAGATGCTCTCATGTTCCTTCCATGCTCTGCCAAAGGTGAAACATGTTATCTGCATGTCCACCTCTCCTTGGAGAGGGGCTTGTCACTTTTTTAATTCAGTTCACCTAGTTGTATTTCACTTCAGCTCTCAGATGAGCTCAACAAAGTTATACTTTTGTAGATGATCTGGCTTTTCCCCTTTCTCGGGGTGAGCGTGATGTTCTCTTGTGCATTTCTACATCCTAAGTGGAAGTTCAATTTTTATACATTTCATTATTTTTTTTTCTTGCCTTACTGCACTGGCTAGGATCTATAAACACATTATTTTTATTCAATACACAATCATAGGACATGAAAATAATTTATTTCCTGACTTGAAACAATACTTTGCTCAATTGTTTCTGGAAAGCTTTAGAAAATGACACTTAAATGATTTAAATGGGCAAGTGTTATAAATACATTCCAGGCCCAGAAAATGTTTTCAGAAATAACCAAACCATCTCCTACTGAAACAAATATCTTAGACATCTTGAAGTTCTATAATACATGGTACCAAAATGTTAAATGAAAATGGTAGATAATCCACATATATCTACAAAAAACTGAAATAGATGCCAAGTAATAAAATATTTATCTAGAATAATAATATACTAGTTTTTGAGTACATTCATAAAGAACAAACACTAATAACTTATATGGATCCAAAAACACTTTAGCTATTCATATCTTCATAGGCCTTATTTAATTTTAAATCATTTATTACCTAATCAATAGTTGATTTGAAGATTTCTACACGAAAAAGATTTAAAAGGTGAGAATTCAGAATATCAAGGAATATTTGATTAACTTTATTCAGAAATGTAATGTAGAAAGTGTAATATGAACAAGAAGTTTGAACAATAAAGAGGTCACAAATGTGCTGAGGAACTCCACTAAAATTAATAATTAAAACTTCATTAAAATTTAAAAATAAACATTTAATTTAGGAATAAATATTCCTAAGATATTTATCACACTGAACATTTTAGAGCCAGAGTTACAATGGTATTTATATGGCATGTAAAAATATTTTGACTTTTTCCTGAAATAATAGCAAAACAACAATAATATCTTGTCGTTGTAAAGTAGTCTACAAGGTACAGGGTGAGCAGGGCTAATGGCTCTGCAACCATTATCTCATTTAATAGCTGAATCTCTCATTGACTAAAGAATATAATGTACTTGTTAAAGACATTAGTTATTTCATTAAAGTTTTATTGAACACCTACTTTGTCCCAATTGTGCTATGCATTGAAAAATGCAAAGATGAATAAAATATCTTTGAGAAACTCTCAGTTGAGTTGAATCCATAGAAATAGAGAAATGTAACTACATAGCAAAGTGCTGAATGCTACCAGAAATATATTCACAAGGGGCTGTGGGGGAGAGGGTGCCAGCTGGAGGTGGAAAAGAGTTGCAATGGTCTTTTATTCTCTCCCTGTCTTATTATTTAAAGTAAATAAATGTCTGTATATATTTCCCTTCGGTCTCCTTCTGGGAATGACTTCTCTCTCACCCTTGGTTTATCAGTTCCTGAGGCAGCTCATGCCACTTAGGGATCTATGCTGGAACCTGTGTCCATGTCTGGGCAATCAAAGCATCACATCCCTGGGTTATGGTGACTGTTCAGCAGTGGTCACTGGACTCAAGGCAAGCCCAGCAGGACCAGTAAGAGGTATTTTAGGGCATTTACATGTATAAATTAAAAAGAGATGCACTCTTTCTTGTTTTAAAAGTTGTAACTTTTATAACTGGATTTGAAGTCATAAAAGTGAAGATGGGACCTGCCTGGTGCCATCGTGTTACTCCAAAGGGGAATCCTTCTGTTCTAGTTTCCTAGCTGCCAGAATGCAACACACCAGAGATGGATTGGTATGGTAGTTAGATTCAGTTGTCAACTTGGTCAGGTGAAGGCACCTAGTTCTGTTGCTGTGGACATGAGCCAATGGTATGTGAACCTCATCTGTTGCTGATTACATCTGCAGTCGGCTAGGAGGTGTGCCTGCTGCAATGAACAACCTTTCACTTAATCGGCTGGTGCTTAAATGAGAGAGCGCAACGTAGCACAGTCTAAGCAGCTTGGCATACCTCAACTCAGTACTCACAGCTCAGCCCAGGCCTTTGGAGATGCAGAAAGGAATCACCCCGGGGAAAGTTGTTGGAACCCAGAGGCCTGGAGAGAAGGCCAGCAGAGATCACCCTGAGCCTTGCCACATAAGAAAGAACCTCAGATGAAAGTTAGCTGCCTTTCCTCTGAAGAACAAATGAAATAAATCCCCTTTTATTAAACACCAATCCATCTGTGGTATGTTGCATTCTGGCAGTTAACAAACTAGAACAGATTGACTTTCAATAAAAGGGGATTTATTTAGTTAACACATAGTTCTTCGGAGGAAAGGCAGCTAACTTTCCACTGAGGTTCTTTCTTATGTGGGAAGGCACAGGATGATCTCTGTTGGCCTTCTCTCCAGGCCTCTGGGTTCCAACAACTTTCCCCAGGGTGATTCCTTTCTGCATCTCCAAAAGTCT
Source organism: Tamandua tetradactyla (assembly GCF_023851605.1). Classification (NCBI taxonomy): domain Eukaryota; kingdom Metazoa; phylum Chordata; class Mammalia; order Pilosa; family Myrmecophagidae; genus Tamandua; species Tamandua tetradactyla. The sequence continues at coordinate 168,881,349 of NC_135333.1, forward strand.
GGGCTGAGCTATGAGTGCTGAGGTGAGGTATGCTGAATTGCTTGGGCTGTACTAACTTGAGCTCTCTCATTTAAGCACCAGTCAATTAACTCAAACATCATTCATTGCAGCAGGCACGCCTCCTAGCCAACTGCGGATGTAATCAGCAACAGATGAGGTTCACACACCATTGGCTCATGTCCACAACAACAGAACTAGGCACCTTCACCTGGCCAAGGTGACACCTGAATCTAACTGCCACACCTTCCTATAAAAATGGTGCCCAAGCTGAGAAAAATAATAATGAAGAGCAAGCAGCCGATGATATTATGTAAGTTCCTGGATTGGGCTGTGCTTGAAGACTTTTTCAGTTATGAGAGTCAACTGTTTTTTTTTTCTTACATATATTTGCACTAGGTTTTCTTTTCCTATCAAATAAAATAATATTAACAGAGGATTCAAGAGCCAGCACAGGGAATGTTCTAAGATGGCAGAATAGGGTAGGCTGAGCTCACCCCTGCTTGGGGGAACAACTAGAGAAGTCATAGAAAAATGACCAGGTAAGCAGTCACAGGGTACAGATGACCAGAGAGGGACTTCTACATTATATAGGGAGGACCTGGATGAAAAAACAGAGAAATTACGACTGAGAGGACAGGGTGAGTTAACTCAGACGTGATGCAGCTGGGGCAGGCTGCAGCAGGCAGGCTGGAGTGGAGCTGAATGCTCCTGCACTCCTGCCCACCTCCCTACCAGCTTGAGAGGTCTTCCTGATGAGCCCTGCAGCTGGGGCTCCCCTGGGGCACCCAAAAGCCAGCAGACTTGGTTTACTGCACAGAGGCCTTGCTGCCAGTGCACAGGGCCTGCCCCCCACCCCTGAGGCAGGTCGCTGTGGGCACTTGGTTTGGGTGGAGACTGGGGCAACCCTTCCCTCAGGAGGAGGGGGGAACACAGAGCAGAGCCAATCTGACAGCCAGTGAAAGAGACTCCCTGGGTCCCGCTACATCTATCCTTTTGTCATGGAGGCCTGGAGTGCTCACAGCATGCATGGGTGGAGAGGTGGGGACAATGGGGCAAGAAGCACCCCTAGGCACTCCTGGCTGGCTGAGGACAGGGGCAGTTGAAATACTCAGTTCCACAACCCAAGTCTTTGCACGTGGGAGCCTAGGTGACCACCAGACCCATGGTGCCCTCAAGCAGATTCCCCAGCATGGTGCACGCTGCTCACCCACAGCCCTGAGGATGGTGGCTCTCAGCCTGTGACCCTGGCTGGCTTTACACCAGGTTGGGCACCAGCCCAACTGGCTGATGCAGTCAGGAAAGTCAGGCCTGAAGGGAAGAGGAGGCCCAAGAGCACCATCTGCTGGAAAGACCAGGAAAGTGTAGTCAGGCAAACTACCATTCTGCCTAGTTTTTAACAAATCAACGATTAGAGTTGCACCTCCTGCCTGAGGTCCTGGCCTTGGTTTGGCAGAGAACTGCTGACAAACCAACTGCAAAAGGAGACCTGCAACACAAACCCAAACAACTCCAAAATCTTAGATGAGAGAGGGAAATCAACTTTCAAAGTAAATTTATCAAGATAATCAAATGCCATGAAGTCAACTAAAAATCACAAAGCGCATGAAGATGCAAGAAATTTGGCCCAGCCAAATGACCAATTTAAAACACCAGAGGAGACACAGAATTTGGAATAACTAATCAAAGATGTTCATAGAAATCTCTTAAACAAGTTTCATGGGTTTGTAAAAAAAAAAGGATATGAAGAAGATACTAGAAGAGCATAAAGAAGAATTTGAAAGAATAAATAGAAAAATAGCAGACCTTATGGAAATGAAAGTTACTGTAGCTCAAATTAAAAATATACTAGAGACAGCAGTAGGTTTGAGGAGGCAAAAAAAAAAAAAGAATAAGTGAAATAGAAGACAGGACAGCTGAATTCAAATGCACAAAAGAACAAATGTTGAAAAAGATGGAAAAATTTGAATTGGATCTCAAGGAAATGATGGACAATATGAAGCACACAAATATGAGAATTATTGCTGTCCCTCAGAAGGAGAAGAGAAGACTAAAGGGCTAGGAAGATTAGTTGAGGAGATAATTGAGGAAAACTTTCCAACCCTTATAAAAGGCATAAATATGCAAATCAAAGGAGTCCAAATGAACTCCAAATGGAATAAATCCAAATAGAGCCACCCAAAGACACATACTAATTCAGCATACTGTCAAATGCTGAAGAGAAGCAGAAAGTCCTGAAAGCAGCAAGAGAAAAGCAATTCACCACATATAAGGGATGCCACAAAAAAACTAAGTTTGAATTACTAAACAGGCACCATGGAGGCATGAAGGCAGTGGTATGATATAATAAAGATTCTGAAAGAGAAAAATTTCCAGTCAAGAATTCTTTATCCAGAATTTACAGGATGTGGCAAAGGCAGTGCTGAGCGGGAAATTTATTGCCCTAAATGTTTATATTAAAAGAGAAAAAAAAGAATAAAGAGGAAAAGTCAAGGACTTCATTGCTCACCTGGAGGATCTAGAGAAAGAACAGCAAGTTAACCCCAAAGCAAATAGAAAAAGAGAAATAACGAAGATTAAAGCAGAAATAAATGAATTGGAGAACAGAAAATAACAGAAAGAAGCAATAAAGCAAAAAATTGGTTCTTGGAGAAAATCAATAAAATCTATGGGCCATTAACTAGGCTGAGAAAGAAAAAAAGATAGAGGATACAAACAAATAAAATCAGAAATGACAGGGGGTCATTGCCATGGACCCTGAAGAAATTAAAAAAAAAATCACGAGGGTACCAGAAACAGCTATTTGCCAACAAACTAGACAACTTAGATGAAGTGGACGAATCCCTAGAAAAACATAAACAACCTATCCTGACCCAAGAAGAAATAAAAAATCTCAACAAACCAATTATAAGTTAAGAGATTCAATCAGTCATCAAATATCTTCCTATAAAGAAAAGTCCAGGGCCAAACGGATTCACAGGAGAATTTTACCAAACATTCCAAAAACAACTAACACCATTCCTGCTCAAACTCTTCCAAAAAATTGAGGAAGAAAGAAATGCTACTTAACTCATTTTATGAAGCTAACAACACTCTAATACCTAAACCAGATAAAGATACTACAAGAAAGGAAAACTATAGGCCAAACTCCCTAATGAATATAGATGCAAAAAATCCTAATGAATATACTTGCAAACTGAATCTGACAGAAAATTTAAAGAATTATACACCACAACCAAGTGGGATTTATTCCAGGCATGCATGCATGGTTCAACCCAGGAAAAATCAATCAGTGTAATAACAACATATTAACAAGTCGAAAAGGAAAAAAATCACATCGTCTTGATTGATGTTGAAAAAGCATTAGAAAAAAATCAGCATCCTTTTCTGATAAAAACAGTTCAAAAGCTATGATTCAAAGGAAAGTTCCTCAATATGATAAAGGGCATATATGAAAAACCTGCAGCCAGCATCATACTCAATAATGAGAGGCTGAAAGCCTTCTCCCTACAATCAGGAACGAGACAAGGATGCCCACTGTCACCACTGTTATTCAACATTGTTTTACAAGTTCTAGCTAGAGCAACCAGGCAAGAAAAAGAAACAAAATGCATCCAAATCAGAGAGGAAGTGGTAAACTTTCATTATTTGCAGACGATATGATCCTACGCTTGGAAAATCCTGATATATCTATGACAAATCTACTTGAGCTAATAAACAAATTCAGCAAAGTGGCAGGATACAAGATTAATACACTAAAATCAGTAATGTTTCTATACACAAGTAATGACCTAACTGAGGAGCCAAGAAAAAATTCCATTCACAATAGCAACTAAAAGAATCAAGTATTTAAGAATAAACTTAACCAGGGATGTAAAGGACTGGTATGTAGAAAACTACAAAACATTGCTAAAAGAAATCGAAGAAGATCTAAATAGGTGGAAAGACATTCTGTGTTCATGGATAGGAAGGCTAAATATAGTTAAGATGTCAATTCTGCCGAAATCAATCTACAGATCCAATGCAATTACAATCAAAATCCCAACAACCTACTTTGAAGACTTGGAAAAGCTAGTCATCAAATTTATTTGGAAGGAAAAGGGGCCCCAAATAGTTAAAAACATACTAAAGAAGAATGAAATGGGAGGACTTACACTTCCTGATTTTAAAGCTTATTGTAAAGCCATAGTGGTCAAAACTGGCACAAAGATAGACATATTGATCAATGGAATTGAATTGAGAGTTCAGAAATAGCCTCCATGTCTATGGTTAATTAATCTTCGACAAGGCCCCTGTGGTAGTTAGATTCAGTTGTCAACTTGGCCAGGTGAGTGTACCTAGTTTTGTTGCTGTGGACATGAGCCAATGGTACGTGAACCTCATCTGTTGCTGATTTACATCTGCAGTAGGCTAGGAGGTGTGCCTGCTGTTTGACTTAATTGGCTGGTGCTTAAATGAGAGACCGCAATATAGCACAGCCTAAGCAGCTCGGCATTCCTCATCTCAGCACTCCTAGCTCAGCCTAGGCCTTTGGAGATGCAGAAAGAAGTCACCCCGGGGAAAGTTGTTGGAACCCAGGGGCCTGGAGAGAAGGCCAGCAGAGACCATCCTGTGCCTTCCCACATAAGAAAGAACCTCAGTGGAAAGTTAGCTGCCTTTCCTCTGAAGAACTAACAAAATAAACCCCCTTTTATTAAAAGCCAATCCGTTTCTGCTGTGTTGTGTTCCAGCAGCTAGCAAACTAGAACAGCTCTCAAATCCACTGAACAGAATGGTCTTTTCAATAAATGGAGCTGGGAGAATTAGATATCCATAGCTAAAGGAATGAAAGGGGACCCCTACCTTACACCCTATACAAAAATTAGCTCAGAGTGGATCAAAGGCCTAAATATAAGAGCTAGTAAAATAAAACTCCTAGAAGAAAATATAGGGAAGCGTCTTCAAGACCTAGTAATAGGAGATAGCTTCTTAGACCTTACACCCAAAGCACAAGCAACAAAAGAAAAAAATAGATAAATGGGAATGTCTCAAAACCAAAAGCTTCTGTGCCTCAAAGGACTTTGCCAAAAATTTGAAAAGGCAGCCAACTGAATGGGAGAAAATATTTGGAAACCATATATCTGATATCCAGTATGTATAAAGAAATCATACAATTCAACAACAAAAGAAAAAACAATCCAATTATAAAATGGGCAAAAGATATGAATATACATTTTTTCAAAGAGAAAATGCAAAAGGCTAAAAAGCATACGAAAATATGTTCATCTTCATTAGCTATAAGGGAAATACAAATCAAAACCACAATGAGATATCATCTCACACCTATAAGAATGGCTACGATTAAACAAAGAGGAAACAACAAATGTTGGAGAGGATGTGGGGAAATTGGAACACTTATACACTGCTGGTGGGAATGTGCAATGATACAGCTGCTGTGAAGGACAGTTTGTTGGTTCCTTGGGAAACTAATCAAATTGCCCTACAACCTGGCAATACCACTAATCAGCTCTTTATGCAAAAGAGCAGGAAGTAGTGACACAAACATTTTCACACTGATGTCCATAGAAGCATTATTCACAATTGCCAAAAATGGAAACAACCCAAGTGTCCATCAACAGACAAGTGGATAAACAAAATGTGATATATGCATATGTTCTAGTTTGCTAGCTGCAGGAATGTAACATACTAGGAAAAGAATGGTTTTTAAAGAGGGGAATTTAATATGTTGCTACTTTACAGTTCTAAGGCCAAGAAAATCTCCCAATTAAAACAAGTTTATAGAAATATCCAATCTAAGCATCCAGGGAAAGATACCTTGGTTCAAGAAGGCTGATGAAAAGAATGGCTTTTAAAGAGGGGAATTTAATATGTTGCTACTTTACAGTTCTAAGGCCAAGAAAATCTCCCAATTAAAACAAGTCTATAGAAATATCCAATCTAAGCATCCAGGGAAAGATACCTTGGTTCAAGAAGGCTGATGAAATTCTGGGTTTCTCTCTGAAGTGAGAAGACACATGGCAAATACAGTCAGGGCTTCTCTCTCGGCTGGAAGGGCATATGGTGAACATGCATCATCTGCTAGCTTTCTCTCCTGGCTTCCTGTTTCATGAAGATCCCCGGGAGGTGTTTTCCTTCTTCATCTCCAAAGGTCATTGGCTGGTTCTCTCTACTTCTTGTGGCTATGTAATTTTTCTCTGCTCTTTCTAAATCTCTAGCTTTCTCCAAAATGTTTCCTTTTTTATAGAATTCCACTAAACTAATCAAGACTCACCCAAATGGGTAGAGACATGCCTCAACCTAATCCAGTTTAACAACTACTCTTGATTAAATCACATCTCCAGGGAGATAATCTAATTACTGTTCCAAGCATACAATGCTGAATAGGGATTAGAAAAAATGGCTGCCTTTACAAAATGGGATTAGGATTAAAATATGTTTTTTCTAGGGTACATACAAGGATTAGGATTAAAACATGGCTTTTCTAGGGTACATACATCTTTTCAAACCAGCACATTCCACCCTCTGGGCCCTAAAAAAGACATGTTTTCCCTATATACAAAATACATTTATCCCAAAACAATATCAGAGAACCTTAAACCCTTTCAGTAACATTACAAATACAATGCAAAGTTAAAACCAGTACAAAATCTCTAAATTAGCTGCAAACATGGTCTGTCCTAAGGCAAAATTCTCACCACTGGCTCTGGACCTATAAAACTCAGAACAAGTTATTTGCTGCCAACATACAAAGGAGGAACAGTCATGGGATACATATACCCATTTGTATAGGAAGGAAGGAACACAGCGGTCACTGGACCCAAGCAGTTTTGAAAACCCACAGGGCAAAGTCCATTAGATTTCAAAGTCTGAGAGTCATTTATCTTCAGGGCTTCTGAAAGCAGCAATCCCACCCTTTCCAAGGGCCTACACAGAGGGCTGCCTCTCTCCAAATGCAACCTTGGGGGATATTGGGGAGACTACCTTTTTCTTGGCTCCACCCTCTCTAAGGATCAGGGCTGCACCTGGGCCCTCTGCCATCTCTGGAGCACATGCTCAACCCCTCCATGTGGTGGCAGCCAGGTTCTCCCCAAACCCCAAGGAATGTGCTTCACCCTCTCCAAGGCCTGAGGCAGCATGACTCTTCCACTGCAACCAAGTGGAAGGCCCATCCTCTGCCTTTGGGGCAAACTCACACTCTCCACGGGGTTGGGTGGGTCCACTCTCCTGGCCCGAAGCTTCTTGACTTCAGACCTCAGCCTCCATGGTTTTGTCTCTGAAGTTATTTTTCCTCCAATGTGTCCCTTCTCTGAACCCCCCAGTCTAGACTGGCAGTGGCTCTGTTTATACAGGTCCCACAGCACTCTCGTTGGCTTTCTATGCAGTAGTGTTGGATCATGCCCATCAGACATGAGGCGTTTCCAAAAATCCTTCCTGGAAAATTCCATGTCCAATCCTGGCTTTCTCTGAAATGGCTGACTGGCTTCACATTTGGCCAAATCTTCACCATTCTTTGGGTTCTCCCCTCCTGGAAGCCCAGAATTTTCCAGAACATCAATTTCTGTTTTCTTTATATCTAAGAGTTCAGTTCTCAGTTTATCTCTTTTCTGTCACATTTCACTATAAGCTGTGAGGAGAAACCAGGCTGCACTTTCCATATTTAATCTGGAAATTTCTTCTGCTAAATATCCAAGTTCATGGCTTTTAAAATCTGCCTTCCAGTCAAAGCCACTAGTCAATTTTGCCAGATTATCTGCTATTTTAAAACAAGGATTGCCTTCCTTCCAGTTTGCAATAACACATGCCTCATTTCTGTCTAAGGCCTTACCAACAGTATTTTTAGAGTCCACATTTCTACCAACAGCCTCTTCAAAGCATTATAGGTCTTCTCTATCAGGCTTCTCGCAACTCTCCCAGATTCTTCCCCTTGTCCATTTAAAAAGCTGTTCCAACATGTTTGGTATCTGCAAACTGCAGCAGCAGCCCACTCTCTGGTACCAAATTCTGTTCTAGTTTGCCAACTGCCAGAATGCACTATACCAGGAACAGAATGGATTTTTAAAAGGGGGAATTTAATAAGTTGCTAGTTTATAGTTCTAAGGCCAAGAAAATCTCCCAATTAAAACAAGTCTATAGAAATGTCCAATCTAAGGAATCCAGGGAAAGATACCTTGGTTCAAGAAGGCTGATGAAGTTCTGGGTTTCTCTCTGAAGTTAGAGGGTACATGGTGAACACAGTTAGAGCTTCTCTGTTGGCTGGAAGGGCACATGGCGAATACGGCATCATCTGCTAGCTTTCTCTCCTGGCTTCCCGTTTCATGAAGATCCCCGGGAGACATTTTCCTTCTTCATCTCCAAAGGTCGCTGGCTGGTTCTCTCTACTTTTCGTGGCTATGTAGTTCTTCTCTGCTCTTTCTAAATCTCTAGCTTTCTCCAAAATGTTCCCTCTATTATAGGATTCCAGTAAACTAACACCCACCCAAATGGGTGGAGACATGTCTCCACCTAATCCAGTTTAACAACCACTCTTGATTAAATCACATCTCCAGGGAGATGATCTAATTACTGTTCCAAGCATACAATACTGAATAGGGATTAGAAGAAACAGCTGCCTTTACAAAATGGGATTACGATTAAAACATGGCTTTTTTAGGGTACGTACATCTTTTCAAACCAGCACAGCATATGATGAAATATTATGTAGCAGTAAGAAGAAATGAGGTCCTGAAACGTATGACAACATGGATGAACCTTGAGGACATAAAGCTGAGTGAATTTAGCAGACACAAAAGGATAGATATCACGATTTCACCAATATGAACTCTCTCGTTTAGTGAATCTAAACTCAGCATCTTAAAATTTATAATATAAGGGACCTAGAGATAGACAGCAGCTAGAGAAGGGGGAACAGTTACATAATATGTACAGACTAGTTAACAAAATTGAACTTAAAAGTATAGGAATAGATAGAGGTGACTGTAGCTCATTATGGGTTCATAAGTAATAGTGTCATATTGAAGGTGAATATGACTGAAAGGGGTTGTTTAGAATCATGTACCTCATTGATTAGGGCTACAAATATAAATAAGTTCTTGCATGAACTACGTCAAAATTATGACACTTGTAGAAAGAGTTAATAATAGATGGACATATGGAAAAAGCGACTTATTGCATGTTATGGTCTATATTTAACAGTAATATATCACTAGCTACCACAACAATACTAGGGGTAAATAATTGTAGGGCAAGAGTTAAGGGGGGGTTGGATTTTCCCTTTGGTGTGGGTGTGTGTATTTTTTTCTCTTTAGAACAATGAAAATCGTCTACAATTGAGAGTGATGATGATTGTACAACTAAGTGAGGATGCACTGTTTATTTTGGATAGAATATATGCTATATGAATATATCTTAACAAAATCTGCAGATTCAAAATACAGAAACGGAAAGATTCAAGTGCGAGAGAAAATGTGGAGAGACAGGCAGACCTGTTCAATGTCGGTAGGTTCGCAGAACGGGGCGGCTCCTTCCGAAGCTTCCGAAGTGGGGCCACAGGAGGCTAAATCTAGGGTGGCCATAGGATTAGGCAATCCTGGTACTGGGAATATACTTGAAAGAACAGAAAGCAGGGACTCAAATAGACATGGGCATTTATGATGTTCATGGCAACATAATTCATGATGCCCAATGGATGGAGGTGGCCGAAGGGTACTTAGACCGCGAAGCAGAAAGGCAAACTGCGGTGTATATATATGATGGAATATTGTGTGGTTACAGAAAGGAATGAAGTCATGGGGCATGCAATGAGTTGAATGAACCATGAGGACATTATGTTGTGCAAAATAAGCCAGAAACAAAAGGACAAATATTGTATGGTCTCTTTTAGAAAATATTTAAGGAAATTGGGGCCCAGATTGTAAGCTCTTACAGCAGTCACATTTATGCCTGAGCTTTAAGTATTATTTCAAAATTCTGAGATGCTGTGTTATATGTGTATAACTTGAATTTTCCTGAACTTTGTGTACTTATATAATACCCAAGACTCAGAGCTGAAGTTCTGCAGCTCTGAAAGTCAGCATTGCTATGTAATAGCAACTGTTAAAGAAGCTAGAGATCAGACTTCAATTAGAGATAAATTAAAGCTGATCTGTTGGGACTAAGGTAAATCAGAATATAGGGTAAAGGTAATATCGTCTGTATTTTAGAACTTCACTTACTGTATGAGACCAAAGGAAGAGAGATTTCTTTTGTTCAAAACCTAAATTTTCAGTAGCAAACAATCCAACTTAACCTCTCTGGCCAGTTCAGTTAAACAACCTAAACACAAGAAGCCTAGAATTAAAGGAGAAGGGAAGGAGATCTTAAAATTCTATATAGCTTAATTAACGCCCAGATACATTTCAGAGTATGTTGGGCAGATAATTTAAAAGTATTGGCAAAGTCACTTGAAGCACTGGAGAAAATATATGGAACTATTGAACTTTCCCACCTGGAAAATCCCTGATACTCTTTCAAATATTAGGGACTCCCAAGTTAATGCCAAGCCCTTGATCTTGAGGCTTGCTCTTATGAAATTTATATCTAGAATGGGGAAGTTAAGCCCACCTGTAATAATGCCTTAACAGTTACTTCCAGAGAACCTCTTTTGTTGCTCAGATGTGACCTCTCTAAGCCCAACTCTGCAAATAAAATCATTACCCTCCCCCTGGCAATGTGGGACACGGATGAGCCTTGCGCTGGCACCTTGGGATTGACAATGCCTTCCTGACCAAAAGAGGGAAAAAAAATGTGACAAATTAAGGTATCTGTGGCTGAGAGATTTCAAATATAGTTGAGAGGCTATTCTGGAGGTTACTATTATGCAAGCTTCATTTGGATATTGATAAATGGCATGGTATAACAAGTGCCAACCAATACTATTCCTATAAACCCTAAAGAATACCCAGGGCTCTATCTGAGACTCTATAAGGTTTCACTCACTAAGTTCATTTTTCAGATGGTTCCTAGGACAGATGGGCCCTGAAACCCAGAGGTTCCAGTCTCTCCAAGAACATCAACCAGTTGCATCCCCCTACCCAACAGTGTTGATGCCCCTCTTCAACATGAAGAAGTTAGAATGGCCATTGCCCAAATATCCCTAAAGAGCAGTAAAAGGAACAAGGGAGAAGGAGGAGTTCTATCAGAGAAGAGTAAGATTTAACAAATGACTATGACTACTGAATCATTATAGTTATGTTTCTTTTTAGTCTCTAGTGTCTTAAGCAGCTAGAAGGAAATACTTGAAATAGTAGAACTGTAACCCATACCATAATGTGAAATTTGTTCTAAAACTACTTGTTAAAATACACTTTGAAATTTATCATTTTTTTTGCATATATGTTATTTTTCACAATAAAAAATGCTACAGAAAGAGTCAACACATTTTCTTAAAGATAGAAAATGAATAATGAATAACCTGACATTAGGGTAGAGTGTAGGCTGGAGAAAAGAAAGGCTGGAGACAAGAAGAGAAGAGAGACCCAGGGAGATAAAAACAAAAAGTGCTAAGAAACCAAAGATTGAGTGCTGAGTGGGAATATTTTATTGCCAAGGGGAACCCAGTTCAGCAGAGTGTAGGCTGTGGAGGATGAGGCATGGGGGAGAAAAAATGGGGTATTTCTTTTAAAGCCAAGAGACATGAACTATTTGTTCCAAATTAGGATTCCGAGTTGTTGATTATCTGGTGAGATCTTGTATTTCTGTTAGGAAAGCACTAGGCTGCTGTAAATGTGATGGGCCAGGTTTGAAGATTATGGGGTCGACGCGCTTTGACTGTGTATGTGACATGTTAGAGTTGGGCTTATATTGCCCAGTTGGTTTGTCCTGATATCAGGACTAGGCAGCCAGTTCAGGGCTGATATCGAGGTATATGAATAAGGAATGGAGTGGAAAACGTCAAAAGGCTGTTCAGAAAGACGATTGACGGTGCTGGTGATAGATTTGATGTGGGACTTGAGGAAGAGAGAGGAATAAAAACTGATGCCAAGGTGGGGTGCAGGGGTAGCTCAGTGGTAGAATTCTTGCCTGCCATGCGGGAGACCCAGGTTCAATTCCTGGCCCATGCACTTTCCCCCAAAACCCAACCAATCAACCAACCAACAAACACAAATTCAACAAATAGTGTTGCAATAACAGGATACCCACATGGAAAAAGAATGGAATGTGACCCCACCATATAGCATACAAAAAAAACAAAAGTTGCTGCGAAGAAGACCAGCTCGGACACTGATAAACACTGACATGTATGACCCTGTTTAATAACTCCTAAACTATGATTAAAAGTATTGAAGCCATTATACTGAGAAGCAGAACTAAGAAAATTTCAAGCAATATATTATCAATTATTGTGTGAATGTGGATTTACCAAGATATATAGAGCCGTATTTAGTATATGCGCTGGTTTGAAAGGATGTATGTCCCCTAGAAAAGCCATGTTTTAATCTAAATCCCATTTCATAAAGGCAGAATAATCCCTATTCAATACTGTATGTTTGAAACTGTAATCAGATCATTTCCCTAGAACTGTGATTTAGTCAAGAGTGCTTGTTAAGCTGGATTAGGTGATGACATGTCTCCACTCATTTGGGTGGGTCTTGATAAGTTTCTGGAGTCCTATAAAAAAGGAAACATTTTGGAGAATGGAGGGATTCAGAAGGAGCAGAGCAGAACGACATAGCCACGAGAAGCAGAGTCTACCAGTCAGCGACCTTTGGAGATGAAGAAGGAAAACGCCTCCCTGGGAGCTTCATGAAACAGGAAGCCAGGAGAAGAAGCTAGCAGATGACGCCGTGTTCGCCATGTGCCCTTCCAGCTGAGAGAGGAACCCTGACTGTGTTCGCCATGTGCCTTCTCACTTGAGAGAGAAACCCTGAACTTCATCGGCCTTCTTTAACCAAGGTATCTTTCCCTGGATGCCTTAGATTAGACATTTCTATAGACTTGTTTTAATTGGGACTGTAAACTAGCATCTGATTAAATTCCCCTTTTTAAAAACCATTCCATTTCTTGTATATTGCATTCTGGCAGCTAGCAAACTAGAACAGTATACATTTAAGATATTAGAATATATCATTTGGATACGTTCTTTGCATCTAGGTTACTCAAAAGGAGAATTTTATCTTGTAAGGCTCTATTTTATATATATATAGAAAAAACATACCTAACATATATATATATGTTGTTTTCCCAGCAAATGAGGGAAGTTCCCTGTATTAGCTTAATATAAAATTTTAAAATTCAAAATTATTAGTCTGCAATGTACGTTAGTATGAATTAAGTATTTTCATTGAGTCTCTGAAAATAAATATAACCGTGTAGTGTATAATTTTGGTTGTCTTGCAGACCACTTGACTATCAGTTAACTGTCTGGTAATAATAGCATTTTTGTGCTAAGAGCTGTTATAAGTGCCATACAATCTGGTAACCTATTTAATTCTCATACTCGCTAGGAGGCAGCCAAAGTGATTCCTCCTGTTTTCTGACGAAAGAAAACGAAGGTACTAGGATGTATAACTTGCAAAGTCAATTAGCTGGTAAGTAATAAAAGCTAGGATCTGATTCCAGGCACAGGTAGTCTGCTTCCAGAGCCTACCCTCTTAACTACTAGTCTATACTACCTCCATGGTGTATGCTCACACACACACACACACACACACACTTATTAAACAAAGTTTATTTAAAAAGCATTATCTGTGGACTAGAACATTCTGTCTTGCTGCGAGGAAACTTCAGTCTGGTTGGGGCCATAGCATATTTTTATGTGAACAGATAATAATAGAAGACGGCGTCAATTAAGTGGCGACATAAACAAATTGTGCCACAAACGTCTGGGAGCATGGGATTGTGTCCCAGGAAAGATGGTTTTAAACTGATGGACAGGAACTGCTCCTGCCCATGACCCCAAACTTATCTTCTCCCACCTCCCTAACAGTTACCACACTCCAGTCACATGGACCTTCTTTCTGTGCCTCAAAATGCTATTCTTTCCCCACCTTGAGGACACTCCATCTGCAGTGTCCGATGCCTTTCCAAATCTTGGAAAGCCTGGCTGCTTTTTCACCATGCAGAACTCCCATCAAATGTATCCTCCTTAGAGGATGTCTTTAGCAACATGACCTACAATAGTGCCCAACTCCTGGGTCAGCCCATTGGATAGTTTAATTTCCTTCACGGCACTTACCCTCTGTGAAATTGTCTATTTTTTTTACCTGCTTATGGTCTGTTTCCCTTTGCTAGAATGAAAGCCCATGAGCAGGGATCTTGTTTGTCTTGCTCTTCTCTTTCTTTTTCCTTCTTCCTTCATCTCCAAAGTCTTTCAGCGTGTAAAGGCTCTGAGGGAATGTGTCTCTTTGGCCTATTTTGAGGCCTTTGGGATATGTTAAAGTGGTCATTGCTTTCCCTCATGTCTCCATAGCAAAGATGGTCTGAATCCCAGAGATCCCCATCACAGGTTTGGGTTGCTGAGGTCTTGTTGATTTGTTTGTCGGCACCTTTGGGAGATACCACGGGTCATAGCAAAGGCTGGTCCTTTGTAGGGGATTTCTTTTCTAACATCCCCTGACTTCCTAGGTCACGCTGATGGCATTCCTTTGCTCTCACCTTTCCATGGGTGTATCAGCTTTCATGGGCTTTACCTGCTACTGGGAACTTAATTGAATGAGTTTTTTGCTTTTTTATGAACAGAAGTACGCAAGTGGCTTTCTAAAATACTGCACAGAAATAGTGTGTGGTAGGAAAGGCTCATTCTTCACTTGTGATATATTTTGGTAATTAGGGAGTCATTTCTTTGGCTAAGTACTGAAAGAACAGAGATGAATATTGGACAGGATAAAGCTGTGAATTATAGAGTACTTTGGACGCTTTAGAAATCTGATTAACATGAATTTTACTTCATTGCTTTGCCCTATGAAATTAATACAGTACTAACTAAATACAACCCAGTATTACATCTTCCAAAGGGAGGTTTGGCATCTTCATCTCAGCTCTATTCATAGGGATGTGATTTGGAATGGAAAAGTCAGTTACAATTATTTTTAATATTGAAAATAATATAGATGCTAAATATGAAGTAATTTTATATAAAACAAATTTGTTAAATATCTCTCCATAATTAGTGAAACACTCTAATATCTTAGTCTTACATAAAGTTCATCTGTTTTGAAAGTGCTTTCATATATATATATATATGTATGAAATATATATATATAGATATCTGTGACTTCCCCAAAAATCCTGCGATCTAGGCAGAACCACATATTACTTAATCCAATTTTAGATGTGAAGAAACTGAGGCTCACCAAGGTTTAAATTTTTGACTTATAACAAAGGCGAGTAGGAGATCACGAGGATCATAACTTGTGTCCTTCTTAATATTAATTTCCAGTTACTGGGAATATTTCCACAAATTATGACAAAACAGTAACTAATATGCCTCTTGTTCATAATTTTCCGAATGAGTGACTGAGAGAGGCCATATGAAATAGTGAAGTGCCATTTTAGTCAAGAAAATCATCTCTTGCCACATATGGTTTCTGGTGTAATAAACATTTCTTGACTAAAATTTCTGATTTTTTCCCAACATTTCTAATAATATAACTTTTATTATTTTGATAATAATAACACGGAGGCTTACCCTGTGCCGGACTGTTCTAAGCACATTTCCCATACTAATCCATTTAATCATCACAACAGTCCTATGGAATGGATAGTGACTATCACCCTCATTTAAAAGTGGCTAAGCTCCTTACCCAAGATTCTACAGCTAATAAAGAGCAGAATTAGAATATGTGCAGGCGAGCAGGTTGTGGAACTCATGCTTTCAATCAGCAGGGCAGTGGTTCTCCATACATGGCCTCCAATTTCTGGCCACGATACAGTACAGGGAACCGTCGATGAAACCCCGCAAATACTCTTCTAGAATTAATGTTAAATGACGACGTAAACCCCTTCGGCATTCACACTTCGCTCGGCCTCGGGAATGGAGCGATGCAGCCCGCGCTGCCTCCTTTCAGAAGAACACCAGAGCCCCCTAGCGGCTGCTTCATTTACTGCACGACCCTAATCCTTCAGCGTGGCTGAGCTGTGGTGCCCATGATCGCCTTGTGGCTTATGAAGGAAATAACACTCGCCCATCTGCAACAGCCAAGTCTGCCCATCAGCTGGTGAAGGGGCGTCCTGCCCACCAGACCCTCGCCACTTAGCACACTGCTGCAGCAAGGGGCGCAGCCAGAGATAAAAATTTGGCTGCTGAGGAACTGAGCTCCTGGAGCTTTAAGTCAGGTGTGAAAGGCAGCGAGCAGGGTGAGCTGGAAATGCATCTGCGTTCCCCACTGCCATCCTCTCTGTGAAGGAGCAGAGAGCTTTGCAGAGCTCAGCTACCGGGTTACACCAGCCGCTTGACCTTTGTCTAAATCCGTGAGCACACAAACTGGAGCGTGTACTGCATCTCCTTCCTGGAGCGAGGTTGACCAGATGGTCCCAGTGTGCCTGAGTTATCCTGGACCCCCTGATGACGAGAGCGGGGCCCCTGCCTGATGGGTGATAACAGATTCATACACGTTGTGTTGCAATTTGGTATGATGTGTTACAGAAACAAATATATTGGGGAGATGATTTCTTGGGAAAATGAAAAAGGTTATAAAATGCCAACTTTTAGAACATTTCAATGCTGGGTGAAAGGTCAGTTTCTTCTGCATAATTTGCCATGAATCTGAAGATCAAATGTCAGGACCCAAGGGGAATGGAAAGCAGATCGTGGTCCAGCGGGCGGCAGGCGGTAGGCTCTGGGCTGGAGGCCGTGCTCGCACCCCAGCATGGGGGAAGCCTGTGGCTGGGCATGGTGGGGGGAGGACCCTCCCATGGGGCTGGCCCAGCTCCCCTGGCTCCTGACAACCCCCATCTCATGGTGTTCCCCCATACCCAGGTGAGGGACGTTAGGCAGACACTCTTCAGGGCCTGAGATTTCAGACTGTAATTTTTAGGAGCCTGACGATCTCCCTGTAACTATTTAGATGCTAACACAGGAACGATTCCAGCTCACAAGCCCTCCTCTTGCTGGAACATCCAGTAGCGTCCTAACAAAATGTGTGGGCATGTGAAGAAAAAAGGAAGAAGAGTAAGAGGGAAGGAAGTAAGAAGAAAAAAAAAAGGAAAAGGCAGAGAAGATGATGTAAACAAATACTAATGATAATAATAATGAAGTAGTGGTAACAACAGAATTGAGTGTGGAGAGAGGGGAGAAGGGAGTGAGGAGTGTGGAGAAGTCAGAGGAAGGGCTTCTGTACCAGGAGCATCAGTTCCGCAATGGGCGATTGGCCTATTTGGGTTCTATGAAGATACTAATGAGAGATTGCTGGCTATGTTTAATATTTTGAAAAATCCTGTTAGTCCATTTGTTACAGAGACTTACAATTAAAAGACTAGGAACGTTTGTGTGCTTACTTGTTCAATATCTGCGTCCATGAATGTAGGGCCGTGTCTCTGACCCACCACGGAGCAGCCAGCTCTATTGCTCTGAGTCTAGCCTGGTGGTGGCACTGCCCATTCGGGAGCACATGCCTCCTGGGTGCACATGTCCCTGGGTGCCCAGCCTGCTGACTACCGGTGGGGTCTGCACTGTCAGCTGGCTGACTTAACATCCCAACATCTCCGCTGCTTGCTGCCTTCCATTGTAGAGGTTCAAAACAGAAAAGGAAAAAAAGAACAAGTAGATTTTACTTTCCTAGCTTCTCTGGCTGCTGGGAGTGGCTTGATCAAAGAGAAGAAAATAGAAAGCTGTTGGGGGATTCCAGAAAAGCCCCAACTTGCTCTGAAAGGACAAAAATAGCTGGAACTACCCCTCCTCTGTTCTTAACTTAAATATGAACATGATGCCTGGGTTTAGGGCAACTGTCTTTTGCTCCTGAGGGAAAAGGCCAGGCAGTGCTCGGAGATGCCAGCCTTGGCATGTTGAGTCATGGAGCCAACTCTAGGAATCATTACTTCCCAAATTATTGGCATTTGTTTTAGCCACTGTAAGTTGGACTCTGGTACCTGCAGACCAAAGCATTCTTGTTATACCAGCTTTTGGGACTTTGAGCAAGTTACTTAAGTTTGTTTCCATGCCCTTAATTGAAAATGGGGTTTATAGCTATGCCTTACTCTTTGGGTTCCTGCAAAGATTAAATGTGACATATTATGGTAAGAGCACAGATGAAGCACAAATAAACTCTTATTTTTATTATTATTGTGATGATAGGCCCTCAATAAACCTTGGCTGAATGAGTGAAATAGAAGGTCAGGGCTCAAGAACATGGTTTCAACCAAAAGCAGCAATAAGATATTGACTTTTTTTTTGCTTGAAATAATGAGAAAATGTGGGAGGAGCTAAAAAGGATCCAGGCAGGGTGCTGTGTGGGTGGGAAACAGCCCAAGAGATTCTCCCATGGTGGATGTGGGTGTGTGGGAGCTAAGCAACAAACCTGTGGCCTAGGCATACCAGCAACCAGTAGACACTGAATAAACATTTGTTGGCTCACTGAATAAATGAATGAGCTGTGATGGTGTTTACTAAAGAAGAAATTGCTATCTCTTTCTTAAAACAAAAGAGATGGAAGTGACAGAAGGTTTTCCTCTGGTGCCATCTGCACGCCTTTTACAATATTTGCCTGCAATCATGTGGGTGAAGATGTATTGCTCTATAATTGCCTGTGCCCTCATAAGGAGCAGATAAGAACATCTGGTGGGGGCAGAAGCGGAAGCAGAAGGAACAGATTTCCCACAGGGTAAATTATTCTGCATTCATAAAAAGTCCCTCGCCATAACAAACAAGAGAATGAAAAAGAACTTCTAGAAGAGAAGCGGACACCTTTAACAGGCACATCTCTCCAGAGCTTCCCACCAGCAGTCGGCTGTTAATAAACCAGGAAGCACTGCTGGACTGTGGTTATTATCAGCTCCTCTCCCTGCCCCGCGCTGGGCGTGGTGAGCATTCAGTCCCAGCCTTGCCGCTGTCATGTCAAAGTCACCCTGCACAAACAGCTCCTTTGCATCTGCATCCTCCCCAGCCTGCTCGGAGGAGGTTCAGTGCATTTCTTATCCTTCCTGAAAACATGTGCAGAAAGCACTGGAAATCTGAAACCTATAAAAGGCTTAGTCATGGGCTTATAAATGGGATATTTCCACAGGAGGATGAACTCTGATGGCTATGTTATGAACATTATTTGCATTACAACTTGACATAAATGCCTCAGATCTAGCTTTTTTTCTCCTCTTCTCTCTCCATGTCTCCCCCTTTATCCTTCTGGATTACTTTGGCCTGACTCTTGCCTGCTTTTTAAAGTGTGGTAAGCAAGCAGAAAAGAAGATCCCATTCAAACAGGGAGTGAACTCACATTCCTGTGTAGAGACATGCTTTGCTCCAGGCTCTATGAGGATAAGACTCGTAAAATGCAACCTTACTTCAGAGAGGTCCCCCATAAACCTGTACACACACACAGAGGTCACACCACTCTGGGCAGAGGTGACTCAAAACCATGGGCTGAGCTGTATTCAGCCGTCAGAAGGAATGAAGTTCTAACACATGGATAAGCCTTGAAGAAATCACCTTGAGTGAAATAAGCCAGAAACAATAGGCCACATATTTATGATTTCATGTGTATGAAATACCCAGAATATGTAAATTCACAGAGACAGAAAGGAGATGGTGGGTTCCCAGGGCGATGGAAGTTACAGCTGAGCAGACACAGCGTTCTGTTGGATGACGGATGGTGTGAGGGTGGCATGGCGGTGTGAATGCGGCAACACCACTGAGTTTTGTACCTGAAAGTGGTTAAAACAGGAAACTTCATGATGTGTACATGTTACCACCATTAATAAAAAAGAGCTCAAGAGAAAAACATACGCCGATACAACCGACCTGCAGGGGCATTCTGAGCACTGAGCCCTCCAGTGTAGCTGAAGAACGTGACAGAGCAGCTTACCTAGGGAACAAACAGTTGGTGGAGACAAACCATGATGCTGGAAGTGTTTTTGCCAATGACCCAAGAAACAGGGAGAAATTAGCAACTTTTTCACCTCTTCCAAGCAAAGCATCTCGGTCAAGGCTTATAAAACTAGGATCTTCTAAATTAGAAGTTCCTGCACATCTTCTACCTCGGGTAGAAGATCTTATACCTTGGGCCATAGTAGGTTTCAGAAACACTTCAAGACAGACTACACATGCTCATGGGGAAAGAGCACAACCTACAGAAGCAGGTGCATTGACCAGGGTTTCATCTCCATCACTTGTCTTATGACCATGCCACCTGAAGCTTCGCTTACTGTAACTAGAATTTACTCCACCCTATTGTACCAAATCCTTGAGAAATGAATTTATTCATTCCTTCCACAGATATTTGTTGAGTTCCCAGCACTAGCAATGGATTCACACTGTTTAGTCCCTACCCATGAGGAGTCCACAGTCAACCAGAACTGCCCTGGGTAATTTCATTCAAATTTGATTCTACTGCACAATAATGGGAGAGCCCCAGAGGCGGACCTGGACAAGAGGTTTACTAGCTCTTCCTCCTCATTTCTCTAAGAATTTATCTGAGGCTTATCTCTATGAAGGTTGCTTTGGGTGCTATGCAAGGGACAAAGCAAGTTTAAGGGTAAGAGACTTACTCAATAGACCAGGGCTTAAGGTCAGACACACGCCCCTCCTCTGTGCTGCAACTCTTGCCCCAAACTGCCTCTGAAAATCCCAGAAGTGAGTGAAGAGGCTAAGGATCTCAAATCTGATTAGAGATCTGCCCGTAGACTTTGAAGATAATGTTAATTAATATAATATTAGGTTCTTATTATGTGCCAGGCACAGTTCCAGACACTTTAGATGGCTTACTTCATTTAACCCTCTGCTATTTAGTAAAAGTACCATTTTTAGCCCATTACACAGGTAAGGGCAGTGCAGTACTGAGCAGTTAAAATCACTTACTTTTAACTGTCCATCTAGCAGACAAGCTAACTTAGAGGCCACCTACAGTCTAAACTATCTAAACTATTATTTTATGCCATTTGGCAACCACTTTGCTGAAAACTGTACAAAAGTACACGATTAAAAACCTTGAGGTGATGTAATAAAGCATAAAGAATAGACATTCTCTCTTGCCACTCCACTGCTTTTTTGCTTTTCTCAAATAAGCCCTAGTTTTTTGTTCATAATCACCTGTGGGCTCTATGTCTTTGGAGAACGCTGACTAATACACACCTGAAGCATGAGATGTGGGCGCTGTCTGCCTACCCACCAGCTGTTTTTAAAGAAAGATAATCAAGAACTAGTTACGAAAGAATCAGGTTGTTTAATCTGGAGCCACGGTGCTTGGGAGACTACAGACCTGGCATGTAGGAAAACACGTAGGCAGAAAGGATGTGTCTGTGGAATAGATATGAAGATTTAAGCAAATACCAGGTGCATAGACTCTTCGTGAAGCAGTGCCAGAATTTTTAATTTCTACAACCTGTTTCTTGAAGTGTCTGAACATGGTGAAGGGCCAACAGGAATCACTTGTGTCTAATCACTATTTATAACATTTCTTCTAAGTAACCATCTCTTAAAGGCAGCTTGGGAAGGCCCCACCAAACCTCATATCCAGTGCGATATTTTCCCTTGCCGCGTTGCCGGGTAGAATGAGCTTTCCAGTTTCAGATGCTTGATAACTGATCCAAGGGTATGATTTTAGTAGACATGCTGAACTCACCATCTTCCTTGCAAATTGTTATTGAAATACACCTGACTATGAAAGAAAAATAATTGTAGTAACTAGAGAAGGGCTACCCATTATGCTAGAAACAACAAGGGATTTCTGGAAGATTTTGTGCAAGGGAAGATGGAACATTCA
This sequence comes from Tamandua tetradactyla, assembly GCF_023851605.1. Taxonomy (NCBI): domain Eukaryota; kingdom Metazoa; phylum Chordata; class Mammalia; order Pilosa; family Myrmecophagidae; genus Tamandua; species Tamandua tetradactyla. The sequence continues at coordinate 168,903,233 of NC_135333.1, forward strand.
TCTTCAAAGAGGGACATCACCTATGTTTGTCGACAAAGAGGGAAAACTTGTGAAAGGACCCCAGGAGAAACCCCTTTCAGCTCAGGGTGGCAGGGTTAAGTGAGAATTACCTTCAGAGCAGGTGGTGGTGATAAAATGTTTATCCATGCCAAGCAGCACACAGGGTGCTGAGGCTGGCATGGATTGGGGAATACGATTAGTTTAGCCAGGTTTATATTTGGCAAGGATGGTGCTAGAAAAGAAAAAGTGGAGGGCATGGTCAAGGAAATGCTAATGGCTGTTCCTTATGAAGGAGTAGCAATGCTTACTCTGGGCAGCCACAAAATCACAGAACAGAATCTGTTTGGTACACCTTACCCAGCTTCCCCAGGCATCAGCTACCTCCTTACTTGGTACAGGCTCTAGGTCACTCAGAAGTAAAAGGAAAAGAAGAGACATCTAAATGTTCTTTCATCTTGGCCTAAAGGTTTGGAACACAATCTCCCAGTTGAATCCATTCCAAACACTGAACTGTCTCTAAGGATAAGAAGAGGAAAGTTACTGGACATATGAAAAGAGTCTTCAGTTCAAAAGAAGAGGGCGTGCGTGGGGGAACCGATTCTCAACTCTTGGTTCTATGTCCCCCAAACTTCCCTCTTCAATTCTGACCCCTGTCAGGCTCTGCTTCCATCTGTGATTTCCCTTATCCATTGATCCTTCTGTTTTGGAGAGGGGAGGCATATTTCCCACTTTATGTAGCTCTCCAGCCCAGTACCTCCCATTGCCAGGGGTTAAGGGTTCTTTTCTTAGACCTGCAGAACTCTTCCTCTTTCTGGGGCAGGGTGGGCCTGACATTTGCAAAGTCAGGGAAGCTAGGCAGAATATGAAATAGGTGAGGGGAATTGAAGGGTGCTGAGAAATCCCACTTCAAAATTTCCTTATGCACTGCTGGTGGGAATGTATAATGGTGCAGCCACTATGGAAGACTGGCGGTTCCTTAGGAAACTAAATATTGAGTTGCCATGTGACCATATTGCCATGTGGCAAGAGAATTACTTGGTATATATCCAGAAGAGCTGAAAACACTGACACAAAAAGACATTTTCACACTGATGTTCATAGCAGCATTATTCATAATCACCAAAAGATGGAAACAATCCAAGTGCCCATAAACAGACGAGTGGATTAACAAAATGTGGTGTATACATATGATGGACTATTATACAGCAGTAAGATGAAATGACAAGATGGATGAACCTTGAGGACATAATGCTGAGTGAAGTGAGCCAGACACAAAAGGATAGATACTGCATCTGATGGTGATAATACAGAATATAGGGGGACTTAGAGATACACAGAAGCTAGAGATGGGTGAAGGGTTAGCTAATGAAGTTGAACTCAAATGTAAGGGAACAGATAGAAGTGAAGGCAGTTCTCTAGTGGGTCTATAAGTAATATTACCATACTGAAGGTGAATAAGATTGAAAGGGGTTGTATAGACCTATGTGTCCCACTGATTAACACTTCAAATATAAATAAGTTCTTTCATGAACTACTTCAAAGATGTGATTCTTGTACAAAGAGTCTTTAAGTCCAGGGTACAGGGGAAACACTGCTATTGCATGCTATGGGCTATGTTCAAAAGGAAAACATCAGCACTGCAGCAAAGGTAAATGATGGGCGGAGGGGTAAGAGTTAAGAGAAGGTTTAGATTTCCTATCTGACGAGGGTGTGTTTATTAGTTTTCTTTCTGTTGGGAACAATGAAATTCTCTAAAATTGAGAATGTTGATGGACTGTGGATTTTGGACATTATACATGATGACTAATGAATAGAGGTGGCTGAAGGATGCACCGACTGAGAAGCAGATTGGCAAATGGTGATGTAGATATCTGATCAAATATTGTGCTGCTACAAAAAGGAATGAAGTTGTGAGGAATGCAACATTGTGAGTGAATCTGTGGAACATTTGGTGAGGCTAAATAAGCCAGAAACAAAACGCAATTATTGTATGGTCTCATTTAGAAAAGGGTTATAAGAAAACAGGGGCCTAGATTGTAAGCTCTTACAGCAGTCATATTTAGTTCAGAGTAGTAATTATTCTTTCTGGGTTTTGAGAGGCTGTTTTATATATATGTATATAATCTGGTATTTATAGATAAGAATGAAGCTGATCGGGTCGGGATTAAAGTAATTCAGAACACAACGGTAAGAAAGACATTGTCTGTATTTTAAAACCTCACCTACTCTTTGAGACCAAAGAAAGAAAGGTTTCTTTTGTCTAGAACCTAAAGTTTCTAACTCAACTTGTCTGGACAGATCATTTAAATAATTGAAACATAGGGATCCCAGAATAAGAAAGAGGGCCTTTAATCCTGTATAGTTTAATGTAATGCCTGGATACATCCCAGAGTATATTAAGCAGCTAATTAAAAAGTATTGGCAAAGTCTTCTGAGGGATGGGAGAAAAAATATGGAACTATTAAACTTGACCACTGGGGAACCCCCGATACTGTGTCAAATATTAGGGACACCCAAGTCAATAGGCCAAACTCTTGATCTTGAGGCTTGCTCTTGTGAAGCTTATGTATGTAGTAGAGAAGCTTAGCCCACCTATAGGCATGCCTAAGAGTTACTTCTGGAAGACCTCTTTTGTTGCTCAGGTGTGGCCTCAGTCTCTCTAAGCCCAGCTCTGCAAGTGAAATCATTGCCCTACCCACTAATTGGGACATGACATCTAGGGGTGAAAGTATCCCTGGTGGTGTAGGAGATGACTCCCAGGGAGGAGTCTGGCCCTAACACTGTGGGATCAACATGCCATCTTTATCAAAAGAGGGAAAAGAAGTGCAACAAATAAGGTATCAGTGGCTGAGAGAGTTCAAATAGAGTCAAGAGGCTATTCTGGAGGTCCCTCTTATGCAAGCTTCAGTTAGACATTGCTACCTATCATAACTTGCCAAACTCCAACCAGGATCATTCCAGCCAATCCTAAAGAACACTTAGGGCATAATATAAGATTCCACAAAGGTTCCATGCACTAGGGTAACTTTCCAGAAACCTACACCCTGCAGATGGGTCCTTGGACCAGATAAGTTCTGAAACCCAGCCCAGCCTCTCCAGGACATCAATTACTTCCATCCCTATATCTCACATTATCAACAGCCCCTTCCAACATGAAAAAGTTAGAATGGCCACAGCCCAAATACCTCCAAAGAGTGGGAGAAAGAGCAAAGGTGAGGGTGGAGCTATACAGAGAAGGCAGAGTTTAACAAATGAGTATGGTTGCTGAATCATTATATTGCTGTTTCTTTTGGTCTCCAGTATTTTACAGCAGCTAGAAGTAAAAACCTAAAACCGTGGAACTGTAACCCACACCAAACTCTGAAATCTGTTCTATAACTGGTTGTTGCAATGTGCTTTGAAATTATTTTTTTGTGTATTTGTTCTTTTTCACAAAAAAGAAAAACAGTGGTAAGAAAGACACTGTATTTTAAAACCTCACCTACTCTTAAATAAACAAAAATAAATAAATGAATAAATATTTATTCCTTTCTCACCTCCAAAGTTCTGGAGAAGTTAGAAGGAAAAATCTGAGATGATGGTATGGGAGCCCATGACAAACTGTGGGATCTTTCCTGTAATTACGTGTTGAAGAATGCTTTGAAAACGATTATTTTTTTCTTTCTTTGCTTTGTATATATGTGATATTACAAAATAAAAAAGTTTTTAAAATTTCCTTCCCCATCTTATTCCACCATGAGGTATTTAGCCCCCTGATTCTTAAAGAATTATGTCACTTTTTCATTTAGGAATTGAGTCACCTATGCAAATTAAAGAATTCCTGGAACTAAAACCAGGAATCTTCATTCTCCTCTGCCTCCACGGCGATCACGGGGTAGCATTTCAGCTAGAGCATTGCCCCCCGGAAGGGGTGCGGGTTTGGGGTTGTAGGTCATGGGAGGGGAGATAGAGAGGGCCCGGGAGCCTGGAAGGGAACTGCAGAGAGTGGGAGGCCCCCAAGGTAAGCGTTGTCTATTCAACATGTAAGTGGCCCCTGGTCCATCATCTGGGCTCTCTGTCATGTCTGCGAGAGGAGAGCAGCAGGACGGGGAGGAGCAGGGACTCTAGAGCTGGGCTGCTGGGTTCACACAGGCTGGACCTTGACAAATTATTTAACCCCTCTGCACCTTGGTTTCTTCCGATATAAAACAGGGACCATGGTGGGACCTACCTCATATGGTTGTTTGAAGGTTAAATGAGTTGACACATAAAGTGGTTAGGACAGTACTAGCATAGAGTAAATGCTAGCTGTTATTAGTAAAATTTCTATTATACACAGGGGTGTAAAAAGTCCATTTAAGTCTAACACCTGAGAGCCTGGGAGTGAGGAATTCAATATACAGTGAATATCTACGCTCCAGGTACTATATGTAACAGATATCATTTAAACCTCATTTCCCTACAAAATAGATATTATTGCCAGTATTCTATAGGAGAGAAAATAGAAAGTCAGAGAGGGTGAGACCCCAGTTCAAGGGCACACCACTAAAAAGTGATAAAAGTAGCTAAGATAACTCAGGACATTACAAATACATTTCTCTTTGGAAATAAAACCGTACACAAATGGTACAGGTAGATACAAAGTCAGGCATTACATTTTTACAGTAGTTACTGCAGAAATGTCTGCAAAGCTGAAATCCACAGGCAACTTTCCAAACCCTTCTAAATCAGCACTGTTAGGTATTTCTTCTGCTAACTACTAAAACCATAGCTGGAGGGGGTAGATGGGAGTGTAACTTCATGGAAACCTTCATCCATAGATGTTAACATGAACAAATATTGATGCAAAAATCTGGAGGAGAAAAAAAAAATCTGGAGGAGAAACAGAGACCCTGAGCAATCTACTTACTGTGTAGGCAGAATTCACCTGGTGTCCACCCCAGGTTACTCTCTCCTCCAGGGGTGGGGGTGGGAGGGGAGGCAGAACACAATGGCAGCCACTCCATGCTCAGGTTACATGTCAAAGGTGAAGGGACTTTTCCCAGGTCATAGGTCATTAGGTTCTTTTTTTTTTTCCAGTATGGGCAGATACCAGGAATTGAATCTGGGTGCAGCATGGCAGGTGAGAATTCTGCCACTGAGCCACTGTCATTAGGTTCTTAATCACTAACAAAAGAGCGATTATTGTGTGGGGACCTGACCTAATGGGGTGAGCTGTTTAAAACGAGTTGAATCATTAGAGAGACTCTTCCACTGGCCTTGACGGAGATGCCAGCAGCCAGGCTGTGAACTGCCGGTGGAGAGGGCGGTTTCTAGGAGCTGAGGCCCTGAATCCTACAACCACGAGGAGCTCAATTCTGCAGCACGTGTGTGAGCCTGAAATAGGGACCCTAAGCCTCGGATAGGAGACCACAGCCCAGCCAGTAATTGTATTGCTGTGAGACCCTGGGCAGGGGACTTAGCTAAACTGTGTCCAGACTCCTGACACAAAAACTGCGAGAAACACATTTACTTATGCTGTTTAAGCTGCTATGTTGTTTAAGCTGCTATATTTATGGTAATTTGTTACCCAGCCATATAAAATGAAAACACTCACTAAATTGACAGGCCATGAATTACTAAATATTTGCTGCATAAATGAAGGAATAAACGTGCATTTGAGTTGGAAGTTTTGGAGTTTTCACATGAAAAACAAAGTGTGAACGAAATAATCTGAGAATTAGTATTCTGCATGTGTTTCTCAAACAATGCTAGCTGAAGGAGTGCTAAGATTATGGATCTAATAATTGATTCCATGGTTTCAAATTTATTTTCTACAAGTGTAGGAAAAGCTGAAGCTCTTTGGCTATATAAAAATGGTATTTTTCTTTCTCCTGAAATCGTAGGTACTATCAAATAACCAAAACTCACAAATCATACTAGAAATTACAAAACACTTTCATATACAGACATTTCTGTTGTAATGCAATATATGTATTCCTGAAAGACACTGTGCTATGCAAAATCAAGCAATAAAAATTACAGGGCAAAGAGGAAATATTGGATTAGAGGCACAACACTCAAAAACTTTGCCAGTGACACATTAAAAAAAGAGAAAGGAACCTAACATAAATGGTGGCACAGTTTTACCCAAGTTAAGTGGTTAAGAAATATGTAAATGCTAAATATGCTAAATAAAAATGGCCTAATACTTGCTTGTGGAAATGGGCATCAGCACTTTTGTGGTTTGTGAGTTTTTGTGATGTGGAGGAAGGAGGGGGACATGGTAGGGGAGCAACAGATGGGGGTGGCCATGGCTCTTAACACTTGTGGTGAACCTGCCTGGCCAATAAATGTTTGAGGTGTGTGTGTGTCTGTTTTGTGTGTCAGCCAGGTGCAATTTTTTGTGTGTCCACTTGGTGCTTCTTGCAGACTAAATTGTGCATGAGCAAACCAAAATTCACGTTATGCTCAAATTTTCCTCTAATTTATTAATTGCTTTGAAAAAAATCTGTCTTAGAAACAAGTACATAAGACAAAAAATCTGTGCATAAGTGCATAAGACAAAAAACCTGTGTCTAGAACCTACTGTACAGTACTTCATTTCAACCATTAAGCAACAGCAGGAAATAGGAGGTATGAGTTAGAGACAAAGAAAGCCTTTTCTCCTATGATTGCAGAGCCTACCACAATGCCTTTTTTTTTTTTCTCTCTCTCTCTTTTTTTCTTTGCATGGGCAGGCTCCGGGAATTGAACCGGGCTCTCTGGCATGGCAGGTGAGACTTCTGCCATTGAGCCACCATTGCACAGCCCCACAATGCCTTTTTATAACAATCCTGCCACTAAAAGAATGTTGCACATCCCACCCGAGACAGATCACAGGTCTCCTGGTTTATGCAAATGCTTTGCAGTTGTTGGTGTAGCTGCAGCAACAGCTCTGCGGATTTCCTTCTCTTTTTTCTTAATATTCCTTACAGGCATTAATGCCCTAATGACAGCTTCTGCAAAACTCCCCCCATTTCCCATTTGATTTCTTATGCGAACCTGTGATATATCGAAGTGATAGTGAAAGTTGGGGTGTGGAAGGAATACTGTGAATCCTTAATCTATTAGTTTGCTTGACAGACACTTATTAAGCATTTCCCATGCCTTAAGCACCATGTCAGATATTGAGGGGAGATAGTAAGAGCTTAAGAAAAGAGCTAAAATTTTTACATCTTAGGGCCACTCTTTATCAGGATACCGAATACCTCTTTTGGAGCTCACTTGATTAACAATTTTTAATTAAATAAATTATTAGGTGAAGAGGTTTTCCTAATAGAAAAAGCCTTATATGATTAGCGCGCTCTATTTTTCAAGGACCCATTTATTTTAATAAATTTCTCTGGTAGAATTTATATGCATGGCCTCGAAGCAAATACAACTTCATCTTCGGAAAGGGCATTTTTTTGTTCACCAGAAAACTGCAGCCATATTATTTTGCTAGATATGTGCAGTGAGGGGTGACTGAGAAAACCCTGCACTGCCACTGGACACACCCTGAGAGAGCCAAGCCGGTCATTTTCCTTCTGAAGGGCCAGGTGAGTTTCTTAAGCAAAGTGGGTCACCTATATTTGCTAGACATTTCCAGTAAGGTAGACTCAAACTTGCTGAAAGAGAATACATAAATCAAGCAAAACCTTACTTGAAAACTCCGTGTTTAGGCTTTTTTTTTTTCTTTTCTTTTATCAATCTGTATTTAAATAAGGAGGAAAAAAAATCAAAATGGGAAGAAGTTATAATTAACTTCCCCTTTGGCTGGCAATAATGCTTCAGAGAACGCAGTAGGAAGGTCAGGAAATCTCCCGCCCTTGGTGGAACTGGGTTTGCCCCCAGACACTTGTCTGTAGGAGTGCAGGCATTTTCCCTGTCCTTTGACCCTAATTACCAGGGAGTAATTCCAGCTCCGTGCCCATCATTTAGGTGGCCTCACTGACCATCTCACTTTGAGCTAGATGGCTGAAAGGAGTGTAAGCAATGTCTAAATACTATTATGGGCATTGAATTTGATCAAGTAAAAAGGACTCTTGTAACATGCTGACATTTCTGTCTATCATTATGAAGAAAACAATCAAATTGTGGTCTGGCCAAGGGAAGAACTGACAGTCTATAAAATTTGGGGGCTGGTTTTTTTTTTTTTTTTTTTTAAAGGAAAGACAGAGAGAAGGAAGGAAGGAAGGAAGAAAGGGAAACATCTTTAAACATTTTCTTGTTTTATTGTATTCTGTTTCTCCGTTTTTGTTACATGGGCTGGGGCCGGGAATCGAACCGAGGTCCTCCGGCATAGCAGGCAAGCACTTTGCCCGCTGAGCCACCGCGGCCCGCCCTGGGGGCTGGTTTTTAAAGAAGGCCTAACTAAAATATTTTTGTCAAATATTTTACATGAAGAGTAAAATATAGTTAAGACATCTTACGGCCATATAAAGTGTAGCAGTGAATACTCTACAGACTGCTTTTGACGATATTGGAATCTCATGTTACAGATCACATTGAAACTGTGATACCACTGTAAATATTATTTTATAAATATTAAACTTAATGTAGTCAAATGCATATGAAACATTTGCTGATGATTAATTGAAGCAATACATTGTGCTGTGTTGTGAAAATGTTTATAGAACTTGCTTGAGTGTAACTGTAGTGAAGCAAACATTGGGTGTCACCTGACAGCTGTGTAATGAAAGTGTCTCGTTACAAGTGCTGTTTACAAACCAGCTCAGCACCTTTGCATTGAAGTTGTATGCTATAATTTAATATTTAATTGAGATTTGCAATTATTGTGGATTTTCCCTTCAATATTGGCTTCTCTAAAGATTTGACTGTAGAACACATTCCAATTTAGGTTTCATATATTTAAAATATGAACCTTCTGAATTTTAAAATGTATCTGGAAGCATTAATAAAATAGTTAATTTTGGAATCATATGACTCCAAATCAGTCAAAACTACATAACAATTACAACAATGGAAGATACAAAGCATTAGAGGGCAGTGGTATTTGGTGGTCTTGTCATTACAGTTTTTGAGTGTTTGGAAGAGTCCAATAATTTTCACATGAGCAAAGCAAGCACTTTGAAGAACTGCAAGATATGGAATGGCTGATGAAAAGGTGCTTTAAACGGACATTCTTCTGCTCTTAAATATAACAATAATACAACAATAAAGCAAACTAATAGATTTGATAATTGGCTACAACATCAAGGCACTTAAAACTGGATATTTTCAAAATAGTGATTCTAAATATTTTCTCAAATGGATTATCTTTCTCCAAGGCATTTATGTGCATGAACTTTACATGAATGTGCATTCTCTAACATAAAAGCAATTTTTACAAATTTCCTGAGAACTCAGGAAAATACTAAAACCCTCGAATGATGGATATTGTGACGTACTTGAATGGTTTTGAGCAAAGCTACTTAAAAAGGTTAAATTTTAGAAGGTCTTAAAATGGAAATTTTAGAATTCTAAGATTTGAAAAGTAGCATTTGTCACTATAGTTGTACCACTGAGAACAAGTGGAAAAAGAATTCAGAGATAATTATTCAATTTGAAATGGCATGGTCAAAATGCTTACTATTTGTTTGAAGAGACTATCTTTTCTCTTGGTATGTTTTCTGAAAATTTTTTAACACAATTGTATGTTAGTTATCATTAACTTTAATTGCTTAGAAACATTAAACAGAGTATTTGGCTGCATGAATTACAATGCAATTAACAAAATACTGCCCCAATATAAATGGCCTTATTAAAATATGAGAGAGATGGTTGAAATTAAAACTCGATAAAACTTTAGCATTAATCCTTAATTGTACCATTATTCTTTTTCCTGTAATCAATGACTAAAATAGGCATTAATTAGCATTTAACAGTTATTATTTTTCCATCTACAGCATAATTAATAACTCATTATTATTATTTAGAATGTGAATTAAAACTTATCTATTGTCCCTGATTTGTTAAATGAATGAATGGTACAAAGGCACATCATGTACAAAAGTTGGGTAAGAATGAATTAGCAGGTTTTTTAGAACATAGTTTTATTTGAATGTTGGATACAGGAAATACAGAGGACAAAATGTAAGAATGCAGGCAACCAACGCCAACCGCTCCGTGTCGCATATGCAAAACACAGATTTAACATAACTGACGTGTTCAACAGATATGAGCAGGAGACTGAACTAACAGCTAAGAATAGCTCGATGCAGGTACTTCGTATGCTGCATATAACCCCTACGCAGTCTCTGAGGCATATCATTTCTCCAGTTCTGCTGATGTGAAAAGTGAAAGCCGGAGATGTTAAGAGATTTGCCCAGGTGCCAAATTTGAGTGGCAGAGCAGAATTCCAAGTTATGCCTCTGGTTCCAAAGCCCATCTTGTTCCCAGTACAACTTTTAACACCTTTTTAGATACTGACTTTGAAGGATTATTATTTTTTGACTTAAAAATAACAATATCACTCACATTTTAGCCAAGTTTGTTCCCCATGAAATTGATAAAGCAATTGTTTTGAGGGTGGAGTTCAAAATTTTTTTAAGAAATAAGAAGAAAACTAAATGCCTGAAGGTAGCTGCCCCATGACAAGGATCTGTGTGTAGCTTTTATGTTGCACAGGATGGTTTTCTGGTAAGAGGCACTGAGGGTTGTTCTTCATTTGGAGGCTTGCTTAGAAGCACTGGTAGTTTCTGGTAAAGTCAGGGCTTTTCGAAAGAAACATCAGGCACTGTGCAGATGTGGTCAGATCCCGGCAGCCATAATGAGGTACCACTGCTTCTGGCCCCAAAAAGAACTTCAAAATAAGGAAAAGGAGATTGTCCACATAAGGGGGATATTTTATAATCAATGGAAAATGGAGTGGAGTATAAAACATTTTTTGGAAGGGACAAAATAGCTGTAGCCCGATTGCACATATGGATATACCAAAATAAATAATTTGTCGATCCCAAGTAATATACAAAATTTCCCCGTTTTGGCACATCTGACTTGATATTTTCAACCTTTTAAATTTTTCATAATCTGAGACATGAAATCATGTCATTTTGTTTGAATTTACAGTTTTCAGATAACTAGTGAGGTTAAGCATGTTTTTATATGTTTGCCATTTGCGTTTTCTCTCCTGTGAACTGCTGACTAATATATTACGCAATATTGTCGCAGTCTGCTATCAGATTAAAGTTTGCCTATAAATTCTCTATAATTTTCTACATAGGCAATATGGCAGAGCCTAACAAGACATTCCCTCTTCTTCCTAGGCCCAAAGCATCCATATTCCCGCTTTCTGTCCCAGGTGTCTGGCTAGGTGGCTGATCCGTGCCCTAGGAATGTCAGGTGAACCAAAATGGCTTTAGACTTGGTCTACACAGCTGCCCGTATCTCTCAGGACTTGGGGCACAAGGCAGAAGACCCCTGGGTCTCTGGGTGAGCATTTGAAAAGCTGCCTGACCAGGAACTCCCACACTGGACTGGGATTGAGAAGTAAACTTCTTGGGATAAACCACTGAGAATTTAAAGTTTTTTTGCCATAGTACCTAATGTTACCATTAACTAATACAAACTAACAAATTATTTGTGAATCAGAATTGTTTTGTTTCTTCCTTTCTAACCTTTTTATTTCTTTTTACTGCCTTGCTGTGTTTTTTCTTTTCTTTTTATGTTTTTTTTAAAATTTCTTCTTATTTTCTTACTGTGCTAGTTAGGAACTCTAGCTCAATGTAAATAACATTTTGATGGCGTCTGTTTTTGTCTTATTGAATTTCAAGGGGATGTTGAAGTTTCTTCATCAACTAGGTTTTTCATAAATATACTTATTCAGGAAAAGAAATTTCCCTTCAATTCCTAATTTATTAAGAATATTTTTACTATGAATTCATACTGAATTTTGTCAAATGTTTACTCTGCTTCTATTGAAATAACATATTTTTTGGTCTTTAACCTGTTAATGCGGTGAGTTGTATAACAGAGTTTTATAATGCTAAACCACTCGGACAATCCTAGGATATATGACCCCCCTTTCATGTATAATTGTTGTTCAGTATTATGTTGTCTAATATACTAATATTTGATACATATTTTTATACCGTCCTAACTGGTCATTACTTTTATGGCTGATTTATAGAGTCAATGCTTATTTGATTTTACTTATTTGTTTACTGGTTTTACTAACAATCATTTTTGCCTCTTACTTTTTTCTTCTGAGTTAAATTTCCTTATTTCTGGGCTTTACAAATTATAATTACATCCTTCAGTACGTCAGCTAATAGCAAAGTCTCTTAGTCTTTGTTGGAAAATGGCTTTATTTCATTTCTATTCTTTAATTTGATATAGTCAAGTATAGAATTCTTTGAAGATAGCTATTATTTTCTGGTTTGCATTGTTGCTATTGATAAGTGTGTTATCAACCTATTATTATTATTACTATTATCACTGGCAATGCCGTCCTCTTTTGTTGTCCTTCAGATATTCTCTTTGCCTTTGCTGCTCAGTCTTTTACCAAAGACTGTGTATGATGCGTCTTTGATTCTGATTTACCTCCTTAGGATTCACTGTACTTCCTGAGTCTGGGGATTCTTGCTTTTAATCAAGTCTGGAAAATTTCCAGCCATTTTCTATTCAAATATACTTTCCCCAAGTTCTTTTTAGTTCTTTATGGAACTCTTATTAGATATAGGTTAAATCTATCTCTATGTCTCCAAGCCTCTCTTTCTTTTCAGTATTTCTATATCTATATATACACAAATACATATATATATACACACACACACTATATATGTTCTATATATGTATATTATATATATAGCTGGTTGTATTTTTTGCATGTATATGTATATTTATATATGTATGCAAGAGTATATGTATATATTTTAACTTAAGGGACTGAGTCTTGATGTAATCATATATTCCTTACTGTCTCCATCAGTGCACCTTCACTGTTTGTTAATTATTTGCTTTCATTCTCTTTTCCCTTTTCCCATAGGAATCTCCTCTAATCTATTTGATATGTATTTAAAAATATGTACTATAGTTTTTTTGCGTGTGAATATACTTTAATTTACATAAATGTGCAATTGCTACTTTGTACAATTGGAGAGATGGTTAAGAAGTCTATGCCACAGAGGCGTGTGGGAAGGTGGTGGAACAGGGGATTCTAGGAGTCAGTTCCTCCACCAGAACAACTGTTGAACTTGTAGGAACTAACAGAAATCAACTTCTTGGAAACTAAGGAGTCTTGTGGAACACTGTGAGACATCCAGGGAAGAATAGAGGAAGAGGCTCATAAACACTGGTGAATTTCACCTCCTGTGCAGTGGCTGCCATTCCCTCTGCCCCAGCCACATGGCAGGCAGCAGTGGGAACAGCAGCTTGCTGGGGCCAGGGTGGGCTATAAGGACTTCAGCCTCCAAGCCCTGAGTATGGGGTCTGACTGCTTCTGATCAGTTACATCAGATGGCTGCAGAGACTGGCTCTGAGGGCAGCTATTACTCCAACCACTCCCAGGAGAAAGTGGTGGAGGAGTCTTGAAGAGGCAGAACCTATTTTTCCCTTTGTTTTCTCTTTCTGTTCTCCATTTGGGAGCCAAAACTTGGCTGGGAAAGCCATGACTTGACAGCTGTCAGCATTGACAGCACGAGAGCAAGAAAAAAACCTACCGATCCCAGAAGAGCAGGAGAAACAGATTTCCAGAGCTATGGCAAGTGAATACTTAAAATGTCCACTTCTCAACAAAAACTTACAGAACACACAAAGAAACAGGAAAGCATGGCCTGTTCACAGGAAAAAAATGACTGTTACAGGAACCATCCCTCGGAAGTTTAGACCTTGTAACTATTAGTCAAAGACTTTAAATCAATTGTCTTAAATATGTTCAACGAGCTTAAGAAATCACCGTACAAAAAGCTAAGGGAAACCAGGAAAAAATTGAATGACAAAATTAGAGAGAGATTATAAAAAAGAATTGAACAGAAATTTTGGGGCTGCAATGTACAGTAAATGAAATGAAAAATCTCAGATAGTCAGCAACTCCAAATGCCCAAATGTCAAGCCACTGATGTCCAAATGTCAAGCCAATTTCTTTTGTGGCCAATCCCAAGCCCAAATAAAGGAAAGGAATTCTGAGAAATGTAGTTTCAGCTCAGCTAAAGTGAGATTTGAACAGGCAGAGGAGAGGACCAGCAAACTTGAAGACAAGACGGTACAAATTATACTGTGTGAGGAGCAGAAATAAAACATAAAGAAGAAAAATGAACAGAGCTCAAGGGACCTATGCGACACAATCAAGCATATGTCCACTTACACATTATTGGAGTCATAGGAGGACAAAAAAAGAAAGGACCAGACAAAGTATATTAAGAAATAACGGCTGGAAACTTCTGAAAGCTGATGAAAGACATGACTGTACAGACCCAGGATGCTTAACGAATGCCAAACAGCATAGGATCTAAGCGATCGCCACCAAGACACAGTAAAACAAAATGGTCAAAATCCAAAGACAAAGAGAAGAATTTGAAAGCAGCAAGAGACTAGCCATTTGTCACACACAAGGGATCCCCAATAAGATTAACAGTGGCTTTCTCATTGGAAACCCTGTAGGCCAGAAGACTGTGGAATAGCATATTTAATGTCTTCAAATAAAAGCTGTCAACTATGAATTCTATGTCCAGCAAAATTATCTTTCAAAAGTGAAGGAGAAATGAAGGCATTTATAGATACATAAAAGCTGAAGGAATTTATTACCAGAAAACTTGCCCTATAAGAAACGCTAAAGGGTGTCCTTCAGGCTGAAATAAAAGAACAGTAGACAATAACTTGAAGACACAAGAAAAAATAAAGAGCACTGTAAAGTTAATTACAAGTAAATATAAAATTTTACTTCTGGTTTGTAACTGTTTTTTTCACCGCATATGAGTTAACAGGCAAATGTGTAAAATAATATTTGAAGTCTATTATAATAGGCATACAATATATAAAGATGAAATCTGAGACAATATCAATTTATAGGGGGAGGGACAGAGATATATAAGAGTAGAGCATTTGTATACTACTGTAATTAGGATGATGCTAGTCAAACTAAGTTGCTATTAGTTTAAGATACTAGTGTAATTACAAAGGTAACCACTAAAAAACTATTTTAAAAATCTAGAGAAAAGGAAAGAAGAAGGGAATCAAAACTGTATACTACAAAAAAGCAGCAAAATACAATAAAAAGGCAGTAATACAAAAATTGAGGAACAAAAATTATACAAGACATACAGAAAATAAGTAGCTAAATGGCAGAAGTAAATCCTCTCTTCTAAAGTGAAAAGACAATCTAAAGAATGGGAGAAAATATTTGGAAACCAAATATCTGAAGGGGCTTAAAATACAGAATACGTAAATATGTTACAACTCAACAATGAGAAGATAAATACTCCAATTAAAAAATGGGCTAAGGATTTGAATAGACATCTAGCCAAAAAAGATAAACAAATGGTCAACAGATGTGAAAAGGTGTTCAACCTCATTAGCTATTAGAGAAATGCAAATTAAAACAACAATGAGATACCATTTCATGCCCACTAACATGGCTATTATTAAAAAAAACTGAAAATAACAAGTGTTAACAAGGATGTGGAAAATTAGCAACCCTCAGACATCGTTGATGTGAAAATAAAACGGTGCAGACACTGTAGAAAACAGCTTGGCAGTCCTGAGAAAGTTAAACATAGAATTACCATATGATCCAGCAATACCTCTCCTAGGTTTATACATTGAAAGCAGGGTCTTGGACAGGTATTTGTAAAACTATCTTCATTGCAATATTATTTACAATAGCCCAAAGGTGGAAGCAACCCAAGTGTCCATCAAAAAATGAATCAATAAACAAAATGGGGTCTATCCATACAATGGGATATTATTGAGCTGTATAAAGAAGTGAAGTTCTGGTACAGGCTACAACATGCCTTGAAAACATTATGTTGGGTGACATAAGCCAGATACAAAAGGACAAATATTGTTGTGATTTCTCTTATATAAAATCCTTAGAGTAAGTAAATTCTTGGAGACATGAAGTAGAATAGTGGTTACCAGGATTGGGGAGAGATGGGGAATTTTCGCTAAATGAATATGAGTTTTGGTTTGGGATAACAAAAATAGTCTGGGAATATATAGTGGTGAAAGTTATACAGAATTGTCAATGTACTTAATGTCAAAGAACTCTTCATTTAAAATGTTTTTTCATGTTATGTATATTTTACCACAGTTAAAAATAAATAGATGAAATAAAAAAATATATCTATGCACGGCTCTGTGGCCTTTGTGTCTGGTGCTGGGCCTCAGATCTTTAAAGTTCAGTTGGGCAGACAATCAGGAAGGAGAGCTGGATGGGAAGTGGGAGAAATCAAGGAAAAGTGGGCCCATAAGAGCAGACTGAAACCCTAGAGGACAAAATCGGACTCATGAGGACAAACAGGAACATGGTCTTTCTCCAGCTCTAACCTTGATGGTGCAGGTGACCTGCAGGAGAAGCCTGCAACCTTGACCTCGGAGCTGCACTCACACCCGGCCCTGGGTTTAGAGAAGCCAGTGTACAAAATCCAGTGGGAGCTGGAGAACTGCCCAGCCAGGTGCTGCCCAACACCAATCAGATGGGGGAGCAGATTAGTGGCGAAAAGTGCAAACTGCCAACATACTGTACTCTATAATGGCTTTCAGAGGGTAAAAATGCCCGATCCTTCATTCATGACATCCAAATGTCGAGCCAATTTCTTTTGTGGCCAATCCCAAGCCCAAAATAAAGGAAAGGAATTCTGAGAAATGTAGTTCCAGCTCAGCTAACCTGAGATAGTATAAGGTTATTGCACTATGCTAAATTTTCATCATGGTACATTCTAGACTAATAACTCAAAAGAGGTACTTGCTTGAGTTCTCAAGGTAGAGTCTCCACCCCATCCTCCAGTGCATGCTGAGGAGAAGGGCTCTCTTTTCATCCCTCTATCTCAATAGGTAGATAAGTTTTAGCCCATATCCATACATTTCTTAAGAATGTAGCCCTTCAAGGTCCCAACTATAGGTGGTCTCAATTCTGACTCCCTACCCCGGAGAGACAGCCAGTCGAGTTTCCTGACCTCCAGCGGGTATTAAAACACAAGCCTGTCTGTTACCCAGAGGCAACCCCTGGACAAGTTACTCTGAATTTCAGGTCTTTCAGTTTCTGGCCCCTGCAGAAATTTATTTTTTTTACTTTCTCTGCTCAGTTGGGGCATTGAAAAAAAAATTGCTTTGTTTTATCTGGATTTTTCAGATGTTTCCAGTGGACAACTTTCGGTTAACTACCATGTCAGGTTGCCTGATAGGAATTCCATTGTTTTGTAACCAAGAACTTAAATGCAGACACCCTTTTCTAAAAGCAAAGGGTACACGAAGCAAATTCAGATTTACAGGGTGAAAAAAATCACAAATCTAAGAAACAGATCAATTAAAGGGATGAATTTGCATCACAAAAGGTCCACCATAGAATTCCTTTGACTAGCTAGGATCTCAGTGTATTTACAGTGTCTAGGCCAGGGGGGGCATGTAAAGAAATGCTGAGATAATCCTTTTTAAAGCAGAAAGTTATTTCTGACAGGCAAATGATCACTCATACGCTTTGTACGTTTTGGTCTTTGTGAATCTGGGTTTTCTCATTTGGCTTAAATAATGGATCTGGAAAAAAAGTAATTTATATTGAGAGTTCAGGTTTAACTCTCCTGAGTATATTTTTCCTATATTAACATCAAATAATCAAAATAATCTGCAAATTGAAAGGATGGAATCATAAGGTATTTAAAATGTTTAAAAGTGCATTTCTAATTTCCCATGGGTCTTGTTAGTGGCAATATGATGAATACAGAAATCCATATAATAATTGATTTTTCTGATACATTTACTTAAACACACAGTAAAAACATCTTGACAAGAAGCATAATTGATAATTTATGTGTTCAGTCGCTGAATTGATATTCACGAGTACTAAACTGTTATTACATGGCATATCCATGGGTTTCCTTCACTATTTATTGGAGTACCAATACTTAAAACACTGAATAGTATGCAACCATTTTCTACTTTCTACTAAACTGAGTATGTTGATGGCAAAGCTCATTTCACTGTCTTCCTGCCCTGTCTCTGCGGTGTTATGTTGATACATTATTACATAGTTTACGAGGGTAGCATATAGTCTATGTAATTTATACTAATCGTTGTCTGGTTAAAAAAAAAAAGCTCTGGTTCTCAACCTTGACAGCACGCTGGAATCAACAGAGGAATTTTAAAAATACTGCTATTGCACGCTACGCCTACAGATTTTGATTTAATTGGTCTGGGAGTAGCCTGGCATTGGGAATCCAGTGTGGAGCCAGAGTTAAGAAACACTAATACAATCAAGCTTCAATTACTCAAACCTACTAATCAGAACTAGCAATCAATCAACATTGGGGAAGCGGAAGATTAGGGGATTTGCAACATTGAATCATTTTATTTAAGAAAGGAAAAATCATTTATGAAGTTCATATAGGCACAAGCAACAAAAGAAAAAGAATAGAAAAGTTGTAATTCCTTAAAAGTAAAAAATTTTTTTACATCAAAGGACATTATCAAGAAAGTGAAAAGACAACCAATAGAATGGGACAAAATATTTGGAAACCACATATCTGACAAGGGTTTAATATTCAGGCTAGTTAAAGAACTTCTGCAATTCAGCCACAAAAAGACAAACAGCCCAATGTAAAAATGAGAAAAGGACTTGAATAGACATTTCTTCCAAGAAGGGATGCAAATGGGCTATAAGCACATGAAGAGATGATGAATATGCACAGCCTCAGGAAAATCCAAATGAAAACCTGAATGGGCACCTTCTCAGACCTAGGAGAATGGCTGCCGGCAATGATTAAGAAAGAAAACAGCAAACAAACAAAAAAGAAAATAGCATGTGCTGGTGAGGATGCAGCAGGAATCTTAGTACTTGGTTGGTAGGAACATAAAATGGTGCAGACACTGTGGGAAACAGTCTGGTCATTCCTCAAGAAGTTAGACACAGAACTATGAGATGATCTGGCCACCCCACTTCTAAGTATATACTGAAGATAACTGAAAGCAGACAGCTGTTGGTGCACTAATGCTCACAGCAGCATTATTCACAGTATCTGAGAGGTGGAAGCAACTCAGATGTACGTCAGTAGATGAATGGATAAACAAAACGTGGTATATCCATGCAAAGGAGTATCGTTCAGCCTTAAAAAGGAATGAAGTTCTGAAATATGCTATATTATGGATGACTTTTGAAGCTATCACGTTGAGTGAAACAAGTCAGACACTAAGGGACAGGTAGATTACCCTTTTTTTAAAAAAATATTTTTATTGACAAAACAAAACAACATACAAGCATGAACATTCTTAACATATGAATATTCCACACTTGGTGTACAATCAATGACTCACAATATCATCACATCGTTGTATATTCATCACCATCATAATTTCTTAGAACATTTGTATTGTTCCAGAAAAAGAAATGAGAAGAATAAAGAAAAATCTCATATATACCATACCCCTTACCCCTCCCTCTCACTGACCACTAATATTTCCATCTACCCAATATATTTTACTGTTATATGAAATGGCTAGACTATGCAAATCCATAGAGACAAAATATCAAATCTGGGTTACCAGGGGCAGGGTGGAGGTGGGAGATGAAAGGGGCAAGCAGAATGGGGAGTTGGAATTAAGGCATAATGGGTGTAGGGTTTCCGTGTGGGGTGATATGAAAGTTCTGGTAAGCAGTGGTTGTTAGGGTAGCATAAAACTGTGAATCCTACTGAATGGCGGGCTCAGGAGTGGTTGATATGGAAGTTTATGTTGTACATAAATACGTTTCTGCAATTATAAAAAAAGAGCAACTAAAGAGACAATGGAAATTAAACACAGTACATGAACCTGGAGTATATTTAACAATGGGGGAAAAAAGGCCCAAAAGGACAGTATTGGGATATAGAAAAAAAATTTGAATATAGACTAGTAAGCTATATGTTAACATCAAATTTCTTGAAATTGATAACTGTATTTAAGGTACTTACATTAGTGTTCTTAGGAAATGTACATCAAAGTAAGTCTTCCAAGGAGTGTGATGTATACAGCCTACTCTCAAAGACTTAAAAGATGGATGGATAGATAGATGGATGGATGGATGGATGGATGGATGGATGGATGGATGGATGGATGGATGGATGGATGATGGATGGATGGATGGACAGACAGATGACTGGCTGGCTGCATGAATAGATAGATGGATGGATGGATAGAATGGCACAGTGAAAGCGGCAAAATGTCAAAAATTGGTGAATCTAGGTGGCTGGGTGGGAGAAGATATTACAAATCTCTGTAATGGTTTTGTATTATTTTTGCAACTGACCTGTAAGTTTGAAATTATTTCAAAATTAAAAGTTAAGAAATGGTTCATAGCAGGCATTTAGCCTGAAGAAATCTATGTTGTGAAACATGATCTGAAGTAAGGCTCCGCTTCTCCCAAACTTCTGTACCTATAATACTGAGCAAAGATAATGTCACAGAGCAGTGACCTTGAGCTATTCCTATTTCATCAGCCATAAGTGAAAATGATTCAATTCTGTTTTTCTCAACTTTTTAACAAAGTGGTTGACTCACATATCGACCAATCTCTGGACGACTTGATCGGCAGGTGTAAAACTAATACACTGGGTAGGCATGGTTCACTGTGGTACCCACAGGGCAACTTTCCCCCCACCCATTACTTTAAATTTATTCAGTGGGGGTAGTTTCTCCCTGACCCTGGATAAAAGCTAGGGGAGGTTAGATACTCTTCCACTAAAAAAAAAAATCCTGTGATCACCTGGGGTGGAAAAATACAATTTTAATTTAGTAATAAAAAATGTTCCTCCTATGTAATTTTCAAACATCCCACCTTAATTTAAAGCTGAGAGTTGTCCCCTCACCGCCTGGAGCTCTGCACAAAGGAGCCTAGAAGCAAAGGTGGGGGGTGTGGCAGGGAGCATCTCCCTTCCCATTGTCCCCAGCACTTGGCGCTATGTTCCTAGCATTTTACACTTTTACAGATCGAAAGCTTAGCGTGCCCTCAGCACCCCACAGTGCCCCACAGCCTGTGCAGTTGTTTGCTCCAGCTGGAATGTGCTTCTTTCCCTTTGCCACATGGAGAATCCAATCTGTCCTTCGGAACCAGCTCAGACATTTCTCCAGCCTAAGGACCTTCCTAACTGGCTTTTCCTTTGATTGCTGATTTAGTTGTAAGGAAGTTGCCAGAAATAAAAATAGAATCAATGAGAAGGTTATCAGCTGTCCTACTATGTGCGGGTCAGAGTCAGAGGCTTTTGGATGTCAAGTTTTCAAACTTTCATTTTCCAGATGTAGAAACCGGTGAGGCCAAATGACATGGTAATGGTTTCACGGCTGCAGAGGAGTCAGCAGGCCCGGGCTCTTTTTCAGCATATTTGACTGCTTTATTTAATAAGGGTTCAGGATTCCACTAAATAAGGAGGTTCTCAACCACAGGTGAATTTATGCCAAAGGACCATGACTCACTCCTACAGGAGACGAGACTGAATGTATGGCATGGTGCAAAGAGGATAGAGCGCTGCAATCAGACAGGATGCTGTCTGTGCTTCTGGCCTTGGCCTTGGGCAATTTATTTCACATCTCTGAGCTGCAGTATCCTCATATGCAAAGCAGAAAATCAATGCTCATCTTGCCTTCCAGAACATGCACTACTAGGACTGGATATTTTTATATGGAGTATATTTACTTTACTGTATAATCTCTAAAGTGCCATAAAAATGTCAATTGTTCTAATTATTGCTATAGCTTCTCTAGAACATGCATACATCAATTGACTTAGGACTTTCACAAGCAGTCTGCAAAGGTAGTCAAGGAATAAGTTGTTAAGCTTCTTTTCAGAAAAAAAAAATGAAGAGGAAAACTGTAGGGTCAAAATACATAAAACAACATTATTTTAAATAATGTCCAAAAATTTACTGGTATTTTCTGACTGCTCATTCTCCAGCAATCAATTCTCCAGGTCCTCCTAAAGGCCACTCAGAAGTGGCCACGCGTCTCTAATTTTACAACCAGGACTGTTGCTCTTATGTATAGTGCACTGCTTTCAATATGAACCTCAGTCAGGAGAGGTGCAACCAGGGGATTTGTATTTTTATTTTATTCTGCATTCTCAATGCCATTTGCTATACTTATCCTTATCTAGGTGGGTTCCTTAAATACATTTTAGCAATGACCTAATATATATAAAGCAATTAGAGGAGGGATTTGCACAGAATAGACACTTGGACATTTGTCATCATTGTTATTTGTATACTCTTACCTTTCTACTCCTCTCACAACTGTGAAACCTGAACATAATGCTCTGGACTCTGAATTTCACTCTGGTTTGAAATGGCAAAGCTCAGGGGCAACTAACAATTCAGGCATTGTTCTGCCCATCGTAAAGAAGAAGGTGTTGCTTTAGGGAATAAAAGTATTTGGGACGCATTACTCATAAATAACAGCAACAGTTTCAAAGGACAGCTTATCCTTTTATTGCATACGTATATTACACAGTTATTCTCACTTCGATTTTGACGAAGTTGTTAGCTCTTTCTCTGGCCTTTAGTCAGTTTCCAAATCCAGATGTCAGGGAGACAATGAGACCAAAGGCTAGAAAGCAGAATCTGTCATTAAATTGGATTATTTCCTTCTTCAATTTCAGAATACGGTCACCTGCAAAAGTTATTTCACTTCAATAAAAATAATCCTTGTATAAGGACACTATAGCTGTACACAAGGATAGAATTTAAATAATGTACAAAATTTACTTGGATTTCCTGATTGCTCATTAACCAGGCCACCCCACAGGCCACTCAGAAATGGCCATGAGGTACCATTTTCACAGCCAGAACCGTTCCTCTTATGTCTCATGCACTTGTTTCAGTATGAAGCTCAACTGTCTTTCAGAGGACAGAGGGTTAGCAGCCAGGGGATCTCCTAACTTCTTTACTGGACAGCTAAGTGATACTTTATCTTTCAAAGTTACCATGGGAGCCCTTGATTGCAACCAAATTCATTAGCATAAATATCTTCATGCAGCAGACACGAAATCAGAAGAAAAATCCAAACTAGGAGTTGTGGTTACTGCCTATACTCAATAAGTCAAGTGTACTTTGCAAAAATGCACAATTATTTTTTAATAACAAGGAAAAAACTGCTGGCTTAACTATAAATAATAATATTAAAAATGCACAGAGTAGGCTGCTCTGATTGATTCATGCTGCTTCCCTTCTGGGGTGGGATTATCTGAATTGGAAAAGAAAATCTTTATTTCCCCAGCATGGTACAGGTTGTACAAAACAGAATTCTGCTGTTAACGTGGCAAATATTCAGTACAATTACCTTTTCTTTCCATTCTCTCCCCATCCTGAGCCACATATGGAATATTAAATAAAGTACTCAACTTTGTTTCCACTGCAGAGGGCCATTACCACCTACTTGATCCCAGGAGAGCAGGAGGAGGCGAGAATGCAGAGGAAATCACCAGGACTGGTGCTGGATGCAGCTTTATGAGGTTTCCTACATAGGAAGGTAAACTGCTGATGCTTTGGAACCCAGTTTCCTTTTTTTCCCTGAACTTACTCAACAGTACAGCCAACAGTGGCGTACATGTCAGGGTAAGTAACAGGGAAGGCAATCATCTTCTCCAACAGGTAGATTAATAAAACATGGAATTAAGACAGGCTTTTCAACAGAAACCTAACAACCATACTTAACCAGGATAGCTTTTCATTATTTGGTAAGAATCCCATACGTGTCGGGTATACTTAAAGTTCATCAGAAGTTCTGGGAGAAGAGAGCATTAAACATGATGTAGTTGAATTTAAAAGAAAGGACCCTGGGGCCTCTGTGGAAAAAGTCTGGAATCTTGGATTCACATAGTTCTGGGCTTGAGCTATGGCCAAACTGTTCTCTGCATGTGAATATGGTGGTTTTCTCTTTGGCTCAACCCCCTCTGTGGTGAGATGGGAATGATAATTCCACCACACTGGATTGGTATAAGGAAATGATGATTTGACATATGTGAAAACTTTGTCAACTATAAGCCATAATTAAAATGTTACAGGACATTGTAAAATTCCTAGATTGTAAGCTCTTCCACAGTCACATCTCTTCCTGATTTTTAACTACTGTTTCTAAATTCTGAGATCTGAGCTCTTTGTATATAACCTGGCAGTCTCCTAGAATGTTGGGCATCTGTGTGACATCTGAGGCTCAGAGTTCGAGTTCTGCAGCTCTGAGAGTCAGCATTACTCCATGAAGCAACTGTTAAAGAAGCCGAGAAAGAGGTCAGACTTCAATTAGAGACATGCATGAGATGGGCCTGGTTAGGACTAAGGCGTATAAGAATACAGGGTAAAGGATGATACTGTCTATAGGTTAAAATTTAAACTTCTGCATGAGACAAAGGAAAGAGACGTTTATTTGGTCCAAAACTTAAATTTTCTGTTGCACAGTAATTTAACCTGGTTGATCAGTTTATTTAAAGAACATAATTACATGGGACCTAGAATAAGGAACGAGATCTTGTTATTCTGTATAGGTCAATGTAATACACAGATACATTCCAGAGTATTTTGGGCAGAAAAAAAAGTATTTCCCAGTTCCCTTGAGGGACTGGGAAAAAATGTGGAACTATTAAACTTCACCACCTGGAGAATTCTTGATATTCTCTCAAGCATTAGGGACTTCCAATTTAGTAAGACAAGCCTTGATCTTGAGACTTCTTATGAAACATTTCTGAAATGGTGAAGCCAAGCCTACTTATAATTATGCCTAAGAGTCACTCCCAGAGAACCTCTTTTGTTGCCCAGATGTGGTCTCTCTCTCTAAGCCGACTCTGAAAATAAACTCACTGCCTCCCCCTATGTGGGGGACACTCTTAGGGCTGAAAGTCTCCCTGGTAACATGGGACATGACTCCAAGGGATGAACCTGGCCCTGGCATCATGGGATTGAGAAAGTCTTTTTGACCAAAAGGGGGAAAATAAATGAAACAAGATAAAATTTCAGTGGCTAAGATATTTGAAAGAGATTTAAGAGGTTACTCTGGAGGTTACGCTTATGCAAGCTTCAGCCAGATATTGCAAATTACCACAGTACGCCAAGCCCCAACCAACAGTATTCCTGAAAACCCAAGAAAATACCCTGGGCTCTATTTAAGACTCTGTAAAAGTTTTTCTTAGTAAGTTTACTTTTTCAGAAAGACCTCCAGATTTTTCCTATATCAGATAAGTCCTAAAACCCAGAGGTACCCGTCTCTCCAAGAACATCAGCCAGTTTCACTCTTCTACCTCAAAAGGTCCACGCCCCTGCCCAGGACGAAGAAGTTAAAACGGTCACTGCCCAAATATCCCCGAAGGCCGAGTGAAGGATCAGTTGAGAGGGAGGAGGTGCAACGGAAAAACTAGATTCTAACAAGTGGTTAGGACTACTGACTTATTTTATAGATACTCCTTTTCAGTTTTTGGTGTATTAGCGTAATCAGAGGGAAATACCTGAAACTGCTGAACTTGAATCCAGTAGCCTTGATGTTTGATAATGATTGTCTAAATATCTAGCTTTTATCATGGGACTATGTGACGGCAAAAACCTTGTGACTGATGCTCCCTTTATCCAGTGTAGGGGGTAGATGAGTAATAAAATAAAGACAAAAAAATAATGGGGGACATAAGGGACATGGAATGTTTTGGGTGTTCGTTTTTATCTTTACTTCTTTTTTGGAGCAATGAAAATGTTCTAAAACTGACTGTGGCGATGGAGGCACAGCTGTGATGGATGCGCTACTGTGGGCCACTGATGGATACTTTGGATGGGTTATATAGTATGCGAATATATCTCGATAAAATTGCATTATTTAAAAAAATGTTACAGGAATGTATCCTGGCTACTTGCCTGGGGTAGCGGTCGGGGAATTGTAAGTTGTTCTGGTCCCTCTTGTACAAAAATAGGGTTTCTCTACAGGGCCTCCCCATGTGCTGGCTCCTGTCGTGTGAGGTTGGGTGGCTCTGTCATTTTCTGTCTGGGCACACCCCAAAGGGCCATGCAGGCAGCTCCCTCCCCAACCCCCATTGTGGGCAGGCCCTTGGGTTACAGGAGGAAGCGGGTGTCTCATGCTGCTGGGGCTGTGGTGACACGGTGGGGCAGTGCAGCTGGTGCTTGGCCACATGCCATTTCTGGTATTCCCACTTGGGTCTGGGCACTTAGGCAAGAGACCGACGGCTACTGCCCTCTCTCTCCACTGTCCACCCTGGTGCCTTCTCACAGCTCCTCCGCCTCCTGCTGTGCTATAAGAAAGGAGTTAAAGTACTTCCAACCAGGCAGGGCCCTTCTCCTTCTCTTCCTGCACAGGAAGCTCCTGGCCGCTCTCCTCTGCTCTAGTTTCATTTCAAGGCCCCCATTAGGCGCACCCCTATGCAGACCTTGAATATGGCACTTACTGCACTAAATTGCAACTCTTCACTCTCTTGTCTCCCCCCCAGAATACGAGCCCTTGAAAAGGAAGACCTGAGTCTTACTCTCCAGTATCTCTCCAGCAGTTAGCATGGTACTTGGCACACAGGAGGTGGATGGAAAATGACTACTGAACCGAGCTGATCAACCTCCACCAACCTTCACCAACTTATAATTATACTGCTGCAAATAAGAGTCAATTTGAGGCTGACAGCTGGAAAATATGCTCACTCTAGTTGAGCCCTAGCAATTTATTCTTTGTACCTAGTTACCTGGACATTGATGAGACCTTCTCAGTTCTGCTTACAGAAATAAGATAACAGAATAGCGTCAAGAATCCCTATGGGTCAGTGACTCAGTGCCTGCCTCCTCAAAAGACAAAACTCTGACATTCCTGAGGATCAGTTAAGAAAAGTGCCATGAAAACCCTGTACGTAAGAGGTTGCACATTAATATCTAAAGTTAGTCGTTGAGGCTGGAACAAGACATGCTTGAGGCAACACAAGATGAGACATCTGCCTATGACTTCCTCATGAAAATCCAGCACCATTGCTGACCCGACAAGAGTGACTCATGTGGACATTATTTAGCTTTTGATTCTACCCCCTTTCCTTTTCCTATAAGAAACCTGACCTACATGCCCACTTGGATCTGGTTCTGGGAAGTTTCCTGCAGTTCCTTGCAATGTGCACTCATTGCACATTGAGTGCAATGTGAGTGCAAAACAAATCACTTCTCACTGAGAGATGTGTTTCCTTGTGTAGCGCCAGGCTGGGGCGGGGTGGGGGGGTCCCTCTGTGGAGAGTGCCGTGCTTGTGGTAGCCAGCCACAGTGTAATAAAGAGAAAATTCTGTCCCCAAGCTTCTAGATCCCTCTTTGTGTATCCTCTACCCTAGATCACCCATCTGAAAGAAGGCACAAGGCAGGAACAAATCAGTGGAATGAAGCTGGAACAAAAATTGTCACAAGTTGAAATATTCTTACTTAATTTTCACTGCTTTTATGTTTTGATCTTTTGAAAAAATTTTCAAAATTTTACTCTTTTTTTCTGGTGCTTTTAACCTAAAATGCATAGGTCTCTATGCAGACAAAATATTTGGATAACTGAAAGTCTGATAGGGTTATAGGGAAAGTTTGGAAATTATGCTATACCGTCTAAAAATATTCTAAGTCAAATTGATTAAAATATATATTTTTTCTTCTCTAGTTGTCCATGATGCACCCAGGAACTCAGGTTTGAGGATTTTATCAAAAAAAATATTGATAAATACTATGAGGCTTTCCCGGAAGACCTACTATTCTCTGAGGATGGTTTCTATGGCTCTGTGGCAGGCACTATCAGTTGGGTAATACAAACCCAATTCCAGTTTCCTTCTTTCTAGCCTTCTTTCCCCTAAAGAGGCTAGAAAAGTCTAAGATATAATTTCCCAGTCTTCCTTGAAGTTGGGGAATTGCGATGGGACATGGTCTGGCCAATGAGGTATAAACCTGAGAGTGCTGGAGAGTTTCTGTAAAAAGGTTTTGATTTCTTGATAAAAGGAACATATATCTCTTTTATGGCCCCCTTTCCCCTTCCTCCGCTCATGAACGCAGATACAGTGCCCAAAGCAGCGGCAGCTACCTTACAACGATGAGGTGAAAACATGAAGGCATGAGGACAAAATGCCACCACTCTAAGAAAAGCAGAGCAGAAGGTCAGAAAGTGTCTCCATCCTCCATGGCCCTGTTGAGCAGCTGCCCTCTTCCAGGCCTGGGTTAGATGGGACACTGCTGAAGGCACAGTTGGTTGGGTGTGTGGTTACTTGGAACTGAAAGCATTCCCAAGTCAAGTCCCAAATAAGAACATTGCCCTAACAATCAAACAAAGCTTGGTTTCGTTGAAGTGTTATCGTCTTAATTTTTTAGGGCTGCTGTAACAAATGACCACTAACTGGGTGGCTTAAAACAGTCAAAATTTATTCTCTAGTAGTTCTGGGGGTGAGGAGTCAGCAATGGAAGGGCCAGCTGGGCCCACCGCCTCTGAAGACTGTTGAGGACACTCCTTCCTGCCTCCCTCAGCTCCCGGTGACTCCAGGAGCTCCCTGGCTGTGACAGCATCACTCCAAACCCTGCTGCTGTCTTCACATGGCCTCCTCTGCATCTTGCCTTTCTCTGCTGTCTTCTCTGTGCATAAGGACGCCCCTGTTAGCCCAGGAGGCTCTCATCTTGACATCCTTATTTAGTTTTACCCGCAAAGACCTTTTTCCCAAATAAGTCCACATTCACAGGTTCCCAGGGAACACGGCTCTGGGAGGCTACTATTCAATTCATACAATTATCTTCCTTTTATTCTCGAAAATCATTCTGTTTTGACAGTTTTCTTTGTCAGATCTCATTAACTTTGAATTTTAAAAATCTCCATGCAGAAGTGTGTATAATAGTTTAAATTTTGTGTTGGAGCAGCATTTAAGGCTGTTTCTGGAAATACATGTTCAATTTCATAGTTTACATAATTACTTTCTAATTTACCTTCTAGTCTTTAATTTTCAGGTTAAGGTAAAGAATAGGTGATTTAAAGTAAGTAAGTACATAATGGTAGTAAAATAGTTATCTAGGCTTAATAGCATCCAGACAAAACGTTTCCTGTGATTCATTGACTATAACTTTTAACATGGACTGGATTATTATTGTTTTGTATTTTTTTAGGATGAGAATTACTCTCTACTCAGGCCTGTGGTTTTTAAGCCTACTTTCACTTTATAATCACCAGGGGATCTTGAAAAAAATGTGTGTCTAGGCTGCATCCCAGCCTGTTGAAGCTGTATCTGAGGATGGGAATGGGTATCTGTGCTTTTTTAAAAGCTCCTGAAGTGATTCTTATGAATAGTGAGGGTTAAAAATGGACTCAGACTATAATTAATAGTTGCCTTCTTCATTTATTCAATCCATTTAATTAATTTATTCAGTTAAATGACATTATGCACTTTTTCATGCATGAGCCTTCATTTGGAATATAAGAGCGTATCAGACATGCTCCTCACCTGCAAGCCGGTAGGTGAGTAGTCTTGGCGTGTAATGTAGCAACGTAACGTGCCATTTATACTCCAGGGTGGTGGAGCCAAATATATATATAGAAGATTTCACACCTGGTCACTCTGAAAGACGCAACTCAATTACAAACATAACTTGCATCATTGTTGCTTCAACTCTTTCATGCACACACATACACCCATGCATGCATCGCTGGTAACAATCTGAGCAAAAAGACTCTGATGGTTGACCGTCATCAGACTACAACCTCCACAAATCAGGAGCTTTTTAGTATATTCTTTGAGCTCCCTTTCACAGAGGAGAAAACCAGTATATACTAGTAGAGATTCTTCTTATTCGGAAGAGCTTCAGCAGTAAAGACGTGTATGCCCCGGAGAAGCACCGAGGACGGGAAGTTCCTCTAGGTTTTAGTTCTCTGGGCAGAACCTTGGGTTGTTGAGTCCACATTGGCAGCTGTGACGGGGAGGAGGAGAGAGGCTCCAGCAACCTTTGAGCAGCTGCTGTGTCCGGGCTCACCCCGGAAGCTGCTGCTGCTGATTTGCACAGGTGCTCTGTGACAGGCTACCCCACCCTGCAGTGGTGGAAAGCAGTGGTGGAAAGAGGCAGTGGTGCTTCTCACGGAGGTCAGCACATGAGAAAGGGCCAGGGAAGAGCAAGAGTGCAGTCTGGGGTCCACAACTCTGGGACAGCTTTCAAGAAAAGAGAATTGAGCTCTCGAGTTGAAGGAATCATGGAGTCACATCCCCTTGTGAAATCTTGTCCATACAAGCAAGACCAGAAGAAGGAGGGGGGCTAGAGGGGAACAAGATATTAAGCTAAAATACTAAAAAACTACAGATGAAAGAGGAATCAAGTTGAGTTTAACCATTCATTCGCTGATCAAATATTTATTGGGTATCTGCAGTGTGCTCCAGGTGCTGGGGGAGCAGAGGTGAGTGAACACGAGTGATGGAAACTGGCCAATAACAAGGAGACAGAAGAAATCTCCAGAATGATGAGATTTCAGAGCATGATGAGAGCTGTCACTTTTATAAGAGCTATAAAAACAAACACAACTCAGGGTACTATGATGGAAACTGACTGAGGATGGGGCGATTCTACTTTAGTTTGAGGCCCTTGACCTCAGGAGTGACGTTTGAACTGCAATGCTGGTGAAGACCAAGATGAAGCAGCAGGAAAGCGGGACCAGCAAGTGTATAAAGGTCCTGTGGTAGGAACAGGGGTGGAGTTTGCAAAGCATCTGCTCATACCCTGTCTATTATGAGATCAAATCCACGCCAGGAAGAAGAAGAAAAGGCAACGGGGTTTCAGGGTGAGCGAGTGGTGTTGGCTAGGCTTATGGAAGGGGCAGGTTGCTGGCCGTTCTGTTCTGATCTGAGAGGAGCATGGTCCCTTTGGGTAAACTGCCCACGTGCGTCCTGACGCAGACAACCTGTCAATTCTGACAACGGCTCTCCTGTCCTCCCGGCAACACTGATGTCCCAAATGGGTTTGCTGCTGCTTGCTCTGAATCTTCCAATCCATAGCACCTGCACCCCTGGTCCTTGGGGGCGGCGTTGACGGTTTCGGCAGTGCACAGTGATTTCAGTGTGTGAGCAGGGATTCCAAAGCAGGCCC
The DNA here is from genome assembly GCF_023851605.1 of Tamandua tetradactyla. NCBI lineage: Eukaryota > Metazoa > Chordata > Mammalia > Pilosa > Myrmecophagidae > Tamandua > Tamandua tetradactyla. The sequence continues at coordinate 168,934,423 of NC_135333.1, forward strand.
TACAGGGGGGACTTCGAGCTGCATAAGTCTGCAATGCCAACCCCTGACAACTACCACGGCCAGAAAAGTCAGTCCTTCATTTTCATTGCCCTGACCTGACGGAATCGAACATCTCTTTTGGTATGTGAGTGCAATATCATTTATGCCTAAGGGAGTGACTATGAATGGGAGAACTTTTTCCCTGAACAAAAGGAAAATATTACCTGAGGGCCTGCACTGTTTTATTCATTTGTTCGCTCCTGCAGTGCCTTGCATAGACTATATTTCACTGATTCTAATCTGGTATTCCTTATTTATCGACACACACCTTCCCCTCATTTACCATCCTGAAATGCTAAGGGCATCTACAATCAACAAAGCCTCACGATTGTGTGACCTGGGTGCCATCACCTGCACCCACACGTGTGGCCTCAGCTGTTCACACTGTTATCACTTCAATTAGATATGTGGGCACTGCAGATATTACACGTGTAAGGGTAATTGCCATTAAAATGTGCTGAAAAAGATGACACATTGATTTGATATCAATATGATCTGTGATTTGATACTTAGAAAGGTACAGAGGAGGGAGACAATAATTTGAGGTTGGAGAAGAGATTGCAATGACACGTTTTCTTGCAAAGCAGCAATCACATGTTTTTCTGGACCGAAGCTAGGAAGCAAGCCATGAGAAGATGGAACCCTATTATGTTTTGTTCTTGAGACACATGAAAAGATGACATATTACATGCCAAGGGATCAGCAAAGCTCAGGTAAACTCATAAAACCCTCTAAATAAAACATGCTAAAGCTGAGCGAGGCTATTGGGAGAAATTTACGTGCTGGACAGATTTCCCTAAAGCTAGGTCATAGTTTAGTTGTAAACACTTATTTTCTTTCTTAGCGATGCGACTTATAATAGAGGATGCTAGATTTGGTGCGATACGGTGGGACAGAGCAGATATTTCTCTTCAGATGATGGGGGACGTGCAAGTTCGAGACCCTGCTTATCTTATTCTACACCAAATGTCTCTGAAGTCCAGTTACTCATTGCTGAAGGTCCGTCCACTTGAAGACTCATCGCTCACCATCCTGTCCCAAGCCTATGGCAGTCTCGGTAAAACATCCATAGGGCGACTTGCAATGGTTGGTGATGAACTAAATTTGGTCAAAAGCAACTTGGAAAACAGTGGTGCCTGGGCAGATGATTGTGAAATAAGTGGGATTAATGAAAAATAAGGTAATTTGGCTTAGACAATTATTTTAAATTCAATTTAAGAAGGTTACTGTGTTTTAATGTCTGATTTTTGAAAAGTCAGGGGTAAAGGCTCTGAGGATAGTTTTCCCTCTAAGGTGTTGAGAAATGGCAACCTGGGGGGCCCTTCAGCTGGAAAGCGATGGAGTAATTCACACCCCTGCCCGGGGCAGGCTGTCAGTCACTGCCTAGGAAGCCTGTGCAGACTCTTAGGGCCTACAGCCATCCTCTTATTTCTACACAAGCATACTGTCTTAGAGTCAGTCAGTTCCTCGACAGATGGCAGGTCAGTAGCTGAGGATGCACTGCCCTGTGTGGCCCGGAGAAGTCCACCTTTCCACCAGAACTCCAGGCTGAGTGTCTGTGTAATAGTGGGTTGGGAAGAGAAAAGGCTTCTGCACAAAAGCATAACCTTTCCACAGAGTGAAGAGTGCAGAGATCGTTTTGCCACACACCGGTTTCCCCTCAGCCCAAGATGATGGCTGTTAGTAGCATCGTTTGTTTGAAATGCAAAGAAGAGCTGCAAGTGCTGCCTCAAAGTCCTGTACCTCATTGCTTCTAGACATTTCCTCTCAGATGTTTGGATGTCTCTGCCATAGCTTAAACTTACCATGTACAAAACAGTATTCTTGATTCCTCCCCCTAGATTTTTCCTCTCCTTAAGTCTTCAATCTCAAGAAACAGCTCAGGCCAAAAACCTCTGACTTATCCTCTCCTCCTCTCTTACATTCAATATCTAATTCATCACCAAATGCCATCAGCTCTGTTTTCATTACAAATCCTGAATCACAATTTCTCACCTTCTTCCCCTCAGCCACTTCAGTCCAAGGCACCTTTATCTGTTGCCCTGGCTCCTGGGAGAACCTCCCAACAGGATTTTCCCTCTTTGCTTGTGCGCCCGTCAACTCCCAGGGTTCATCCTTCCCATGACAGCCAAAATGAGCCTTTAAAACATAAACCCAACCATGCCACCCTCCTTCTCAAAACCCCTCTCACTCACATTTGGAACACAATCTGAAGCCCTTCCATGGCCTTTAAAACCTGGTCCTTGGCTGTCTCTCTGGCATACTTTCTACCAGTGTCCCTCTTGTTCACACTGAGAGCCACACTGCCTTCCTCACTGTGGTAGGTAGATTCTGTTGTCAACTTGGCCAGGTGAAGCCACCTAGTTCTGTGGCTGTGGACATGAGCCAATGGTACGTGAACCTCATCTGTTGCTGAATACATCTGCAGTCAGCTAGGAGGCGTGTCTTCTGCAAATGAAGGATATTTGACTTAACTGGCTGGTGCTTAAATGAGAGAGCTCAACATAGCACAGCCAAGCAACTCAGCATACCTCATCTCAGCACTTGCAGCTCAGGCCTTTGGAGATGCAGAAAGGAATCACCCCAGGGAAAGTTGTTGGAACCCAGAGGCCTGGAGAGAAGGCCAGCAGAGCCCATCCTGAGCCTTCCCATGTAAGAAAGAACCTCAGATGAAAGTTAGCTGCCTTTCCTCTGAAGAACTAACAAAACAAATCCCCTTTTGTTAAAAGCCAATTCTCTGGTGTGTTGCGTTTCGGCAGCTAGCAAACTAGAACACTTGCTATTCTTGTTTTAGGATATTCACACTTGCTGTTCCCTCAGCCTGGAAATGCTGATCCTTCCACGGTTTAGTCCCTCTTTCATTCAGGTCTCAGCTCAAGTGCCACCTCGTCAAAGGCATTGTTTCTGACCCCCCTCTCTAAGACCTAGCTACTCTGTATCCTCTCACCCTGTGCTTTGTTTCTTCATAGCATGAGTCACTATGACATCGTGTTATTCACTTGCTTGTTACCTGTTTACTGCCTGTCTTCCTCTCTAGAATGCAAGCTTCTGAAGAGTAGCAGCTTTGTTGAGTTTATTCCCCACTTCAGTTAAAAAACCCAGAACTGTCTGTGGCATATAGTAGATGCTCAATGAATATCTTCATTTCACATGAATCCCGCCTGTGCCTCTATGCATCATGTCCTTAGTTATACAGTTTTCAGCCAAACTGAGACCTTCATAAATGCTCATGTAGGGCAGTCTAGGTTTCAGTTGGGCACCTTTACCTGACCTGCTGGGAGTCCCCAGCCAGGGCAGGGGTCCGAGATGGTTCACAGAAGTGATTGCCATTCTAGCCTCTCCACTGGAAGACAGGTGAAGTTTGTCCCTGATGACCTTGCCTCCCTGTGGCTCCTTTTCCTCATGTGTCCCCTGACAGAAATGTGATCGGCGAATACTTCTACACACCTGCTTTGTGAAGGGCAGGGGGTGGATGACAACAGCCTTCTGAGGCCAGGCGCTCAAGGAGTTTGCTAGTGGGTGGGAAGGCGATACAGGTGACAAGACGAGCCCAGCTGATGGAAGGCTGCTAGAGAGGTTAAAAGTCTTGTCCCGGAGGAAGTAGGGAACCCGCGAGCGATGGAATAATTATGAGTCCCAGAAAACCACGTTCCTAACCCTACTCCATTCCTCTGGGGGTGAAGCTGTTGTAGACAGGACATTTTGAAGGGGCTGTCTTCAGCCGAGGATTGGCCAACTGAATCAGGACGAGTCCTAATCCTATTACTACAGGTGCCCTTGAGAAGCCACCGAGAGGAGACAGAAGCTGGAGGCCAATGGGACTCAGGAGGTGTTCTAGTTTGCTAGCTGCTGGAATGAACTATACCAGAAATGGAGCGGCTTTTAAAAAGGGGAATTTAATAAGTTGCAAGTTTACAGTTCTAAGGCCGAGAAAATGCCCCAATTAAAACAAGTCTATAGAAATGTCCAATTTAAGGCATCTGGAGAAAGATACCTTGGTTCAAGAAGGCCGGCAATGTTCAACGTTTTTCTCTCAGCTGGAAGGGCATATGGAGAACATGGCAGTATCTGCTGGCTTTCACGTGGCTCTACCAAAAAGGGACTCTCTCCAAAATGTTTCCTCTTTTAAAGGATTCTGGAAGCAACTCCACCTTCAGTGGGTGGAGACACACCTCCATGGAAATCATCTAATCAAAAGTTACCACCCACAATTGGGTGGGTCACATCTTCAAGGAAACAATCAAGATGCTCCCACCCAGCAATACTGAATGAGGATCAAAGGGCATGGTTTTTCTGGGGTCCACCACAGATTCAGACCAGCACAGGAGGGAAAGGCCAGGAGGCTGCCATGTGCTTGCAGGAGACAGAAAAGCCAAGGACTGAGGCTGACCGGCAAGCAGCCCCGGAACACCAGTCTTCAGGGAGAAAGCATTGCCTTGGCGCCACCTTGGTTTTGGAACTCGCCTAGCCTCAAAACCCTGAGCCAATAAATTCCTGTCACTGAAGCCAACCCATTGCCTGGGTGTTTGTTTTAGCAGCTGGGAAACTCTGAGCCAGAACCTGAGTGAGGCCCGCTGAGCTTCACCGCCAGCCCCTTTCACTCTGCTGTGGTGCCCTACGGTGAAGCAATCCCACTGAGCCAGCTTTCCCTCTGGGCGTCTCTGTATTTCTAGATTTATTCTGAATCCCTCTTCTCCCCTTCTTTACATTTAAAGCAGCACATTCTGCACTTCTTGGTGAAGTTATACATCAGCTGATTATCTGAGCACAGTATTTCACAGTAAGTGGACATGACCGATAGACTTGGTTCTCTCTGGGGGCATTTACACTGTGATTGGCTTTTTCTCTGCCACCGCCAGTTGCAAGGAAATACCTGACCTGTTTCCCTATGTAATTATTTTTTGGGAGAGAGTCAAGGAAAGGCTACTTCCTGGGGTCTGCTTATTTACTTTGAGCCTCTCCATCGAATCCTACCTCTCCAGGAAACGGAATACACAGTAGGTAGAGGCATGGGGCTTTTTTCCTTCTTTAGTACAATTACGAGGGGAAATAGGTACTTCAGGTTTTTTGTTTTTGCAACTGGGAGGTGGTAAAGGGGCTGGGCTGGCTGTGTGTGTCAGCGTGTGCACGTACGTGTGTGTACACGTGTGGGTGTGTATGCAGCCATCATTTGTAGCAGTGCACACCATAAGTCACACTAGAGTTTACCTTGAGCTACTGCGGAATCCAGCAGCTGCTGTGAGGGAGAAATGGGACTGCCTAGGGCAGCCACCAAGGCTATGGCTTTGGGGAAACTTTTCCATAAGACCTAGAGCCTGAGGGAAAAGATGGTGGGTTTTCATTCTGTTAGCAGTGACTGTTTCCAAGGCCAGCCTAGCACGTGTCATGGTACCAGACATGCGGGAAGGAAAATAGCAGGGACTGGTGACTTTTCTCCTCAGATTCAACCAGGTCTCTCCAGCTGCTTCCTGCACTGTAAAATGGCCACAATGCACCCCACAGGATTAGGCTGGGATGAAACATGTCTGTGTATTGAAGCACTCAGGACACTGCCTCACATGTAAGTGTCCTTAGGTCAGTCAGCAAACGTTTATTGCTGTTTGTGGGGCGCTAAGCCCAGCCCTAGGAGCTGTGGCAGCAGTGACCAAAAACGTCCATGCCCTGACGGAGTTGGCAGTGGCGAACAATCATGAAAACAAAGGCAAGGATGGGATTCCCATCCCGCAGCTGACACAGGCTCCTCCACGCCCCCCGGCACCCCTCGTCACTGGGAGAGCGTAAGCAATGCAAGAGCAGGCTGGCTCCTCCATGGGGGAGAGGGTGACCTTGGGATGACATGGGGACAGAGGCTGACCCTCGGGAGAGGAGTCACAGAGGTGTACTTGGATGCCAAGCAAATTCTTTACAGAGACGATACTGCCCAAGAACACACCGTCTTACTTTGCCAGGCTGCTATGACAAGTAACACACAATGGGTTGGTTTAAGGCACAATCTATTGGCTCACATTTGTCAAAGGCCAGGAGTCCAAAACCAAGGTATTGGCAGAGCCATGCTTTCTCCCCAGAGTCGGCAGCATCCTGGCGCTTGCTTGCTGCAGTCGTTGGGGTGCCTTGGCTTGTATCTCTGCCTCAGCACCCTTGACCTCTTTCTGTGTCTTTCTCCGACTCTAGCTTTTTATAAGGTGTCACCCTGATTCGCTTTGGCACCTTGGAATATCCTAGTCACAAACAAATCCACATCTGAGCTGAGGATACTCTTCAGAGACTCCTGTCTCACGGGTGGGCTCCCAGCCCCAGGAACACGGGTTAAGGTTGAGGACACATCCTTTGTCGGGGGACACAATTCGACCTACAGCACATAGCGTTGGGGAAAAGAGGTTGGAGCACAAAATCTTGACCAAGATTTACTTTCAATGAAGGGAAAGAGGAGGAGGCACTACAACTCTTATTATCATTATTATTTTTGTTATTTCCCATGCCTGCTTGGAAGAGTCAATTTACCGAATGAGCCAGAGTCTATTAAAAAATATTTGTTGCATACCCATTTAGAGCTCAGAGTTAGGTGTGCCACAAATTTTGAACAAGGCATGAAGAGCTCAATTTTCTAAAATAATTTAATTTGATGGTCCATTAATTCAGTAAACATTTTTTTTAGCTTTTTATAGGCCTAGCAATTCTATTATCCTATAGTGTGCGTGTCATCTACGATATTATCCTCTCAATACTGAATCTTGGGTGGAGGTTCCTGCGCCCCCATTTTCCATACCTTTAGTCTCTTGGTGCAGTAGCCCACTGAGGTCTTCTCTTTCCTTCGGGGCCCCATGCTTTAGCAGCACTAAACATCTCAGATTTCCTGAGACGGTTTTCATCTCACCCATTCTGACTAGGGTCTTAGAAACAATGATGAGACCATCCAGTCCACAATTCTCAAATTCTCTCTCCTTTCTCTAATCAAAATTGCTCTTTTGTGGTGGACGGATTCCATTAATGGCCCCAATTCCTCATCCTTCCCTAAATCCAAGCCATTTACCATGTGAATCTGCAGCTCCTCCACCCAGATGGTGAAATACAGCTTCTCCTTCCCAACTCGATTCTGAGTTGGCCAAACAGCTTCCTTTGGCCAATGGGATGTTAGCAGATGCCACGCAAGCAGACGCTATAAGAAATGCTGGCACATTTTTTTTGGTTTCACTCTTGCTTCCCTGGCTTTGCCATAAGAATGTGCCGGGAATAGCACGTTAGAGGAACACATGGGGTGGGGCCAAGTTACCCCAGTTTTCTCAGCGGAGACCATGCCAGACCAGTTGAATCTTATACCCCAGCAGACCGGAGGCAATGATCAGACAGGAGGGAGTCAATGAGACCAGAAGAACTGGTCCAGCCCAGCCTAAATAGCTGAACCACAGACTCATGAGCTAAATAAATGCTTACTGTTTAAAGCCATTGTGCTTGGGGATACAACACAGTATTGTTGTGGCAATGGATAACTGATAACTCTTTACCATAAATCTCAGGAACTTCGAAGCTGTCTCATCATCTGGCCCCCTTTAAATATTGGGCGCCCCCCTGTTTGAAAAGCATTGTAAAAATCCCTTCATTGGCTCATATATTTCATCCTATCAACAATATTATCTAGAGGACAGATAATATTACTATCCACATTTTAGAAGCAAGGAAATGGAAGCTTAGAGAAGGGTAAGTGACCTGCCCAAGGCAGAAGAACTATTAGAGGCAAAGTTGAGATTAAAATCTAGGGAGATTGCTGCTTCCCCCTCACTCCACCGCTTCATTCACTCCACCTGATCTTCTCCCCGCTGCCCACTGCCCATCAGGAAAAGGTGCTGCCTTATGATGTGGGGTGTAGAAATCACTTTTATATTTAGCTCATCCCTAACTCTCTTCTTATGGCTAGTATGGATGGCCACATCCCCCATTAGGAGGGAAAGGACTATAAAATACTTATCACATTTCCCCCATAGCTACTATGTGATAGATAGTTTGTTGGACTTTTGTTTGTTTTTAATGAAGATCCTATTCAGATTTTGGGAAACCCCATAAAAATAACTTATACAAAGATAAGATATAGATATTATCTACTATAAAATATTATCTACTAAAAATATCTACACTTAAAAGGGCACTGCTATCATAAATTCATCTAATTGGTAGAATGCACAGAAGAGAGGTTTCTCACAAGGTTAAACAGTTTTTCCTTGTTTTTGATTTTGGAGTTTGAATGTTTACAAAAACAAAACTCCCCTGGCTCCTACTTTATTAGATTAATGCAGGAGGCAGAGAGTTATGTACTCTCTGAAGAGAGAGTACTGAATATTTGCTGTTTTGTCCTAAATTTCTGCATTTAAGAAATTGCTTTATGGTTTAGTAACTTGCCCTGCACTTTAGGTATCCTGCCACCAGGTGGCGGCAGGGTACCAGGCATAAACAAGCTTTATACAGTAAGGAATTTGCTTGTTTTTTGAGGTTCAAGTTAATAGCTCTTTGCTTGATTTAAAAACAAAAACAAAAAACAAAAAAGTTGAGATCACAGATTTCCAATTTAACAGCATATCTTTTTGTTAAAATAGATAAACAAACTCTAAAATAACCTTAAACATCTTTAAGGCAAAGATAAATCCTACGCTACCAAATCACCTGCCTAAACTGTCCTTTCCTGCTTTAATTATTTCCCTAATGGGCATATTCTAACATTAATATTATATATCTATCTCAATAATATTAACATTTATGATTTACTCTTGAATCTCTTATTGCCAATCTCTTCTATGGCATCTTGGATGCCAGGCTTCAAAATTCTAAGTAGTTTTCTTCTAACAAAAAAGGCCCCCCTGCATTCTCTTTCATCTAAGAAGTTAGAGGTTTATCTTTTCAGTATGAGCTAAGACCTCTCTTTAGGGGAAGACTCAAAGCATTCTCCATCAGAATAACATGCAAAAGTGTTATAGTTGCACTTAATGTATATATTATGGAGAACATTTCCCTTTTACCTTCTACACTATAGAAGAAACCATTAGAATATTTCGCCTCGCCAAGATCCTAGAAGCACAGAGCTAGTTTACCATTTTTACCCATTTGCAGCAGCATAGCTGGATCTCCTTAGCAACAGGCTCTGCACTAAATATCTCCAGAAAAGACTTCTTAAAGAAACAAAAGTCCTCAGACCACATTAGAAATATGGCAAAACACAGAATAAAAATGGAACTGATTTCATTACAATTCATAATATGATTTACTTAACAGGTGCAGTTTTAATGAAAAGGAAATACTAAATCACTTCAAAAAGTGTTCAGAAGTTCCCACACCTGCAGGCCATCAAATTGAAACTGCAGAACAGATTCTAAAAGGGTATAAATTTATGGACAATAAATTGAGAATGAGAACATTCCTAACCTCTGAGCCACTCTCCCGCTCTGCCCCTGGGCCTCCGCTTTGATGACAGAGAGGACTGAGTGGCTGAGGCGCGGTGCTGAGGGTCAGTGCTCACAGTTGGGGAAAAAAGACATTAGCGATCCCGTATCTAAATATAATCGGCGAGAAAAGTGGGGAAAGACTCTCAGTGGCTTCTACCTGAAGGTCACCACCCAAAACAGAAAGAGTCTCTCCTTGTCACATGCACCTACCCCAGGAGTGGTCAGAGACTTGACCAGGACTAAAGGACTGGAGAGACTGGACAGGGTTGGTGGGGAAAGATGCAACCTGGCAGGCAAAGTCGGCAGGCTGGGGGGGCTAAGGCACATAATAGGGACTGCAGTTGGGAATGGGGGAAAAGAATCTCAGCTGTGGTTCCTGGAAGTCACAGCTGGAGCATTAAACAGGACTATCTATGTTCCCGTGGGAAAGGACTGGAAGGAAGAAGCACATGGCAATTAAAGTACTTCCAAAACCATGCTGAGGCAGCTGGACAGCTCCGAGCCTAACTCTGGGAGAGAGGGATCTAGGGGAGAGATAAAAAGAAAAAAAAAAAGCAAAATAAAAATAAAATAGACAGAAGAGAGAGAAACAGATAATCAAAAAACACTCATTTGGATTTTGTCTCATAGGAGAGTTTCAAAGTCGGCAGGGCAGATATTATTATCCTCTCTTTACAGGTGGGAAACTGAGGCCTAAATGGGACAAGTGACTTTTTTTAAGATCTCACACTGAGTAGCAGGTACGGGATTCAACGTCAAGTGATCTGATTCCAAGATATAAAGATGAAGGAGGAGAGGGTGAATTTGAAACACTGTCACACTCTATATGCCCTGCCTTTTACTTTATAAATAGCAAGTAAAAATTTCACATAACGAAGGTTTAACCCTACTAGGGTCAAACTGAAACAATTTCAGCCACTGTTGAGAAATATTTCTGAAAATATATTGTATTCTTCCATGCCTCCTTTGGAATACACTGACTGTAATTTATCCTATTCTTCATATATAAGTTATAATTATAAAAACTGACTCTGCACTTACAGACCTCTAATTCAGGGGCACCTTCAGGTTCTAAGGAAGCATATTGGGCTTTTCTTGCTGCCACACCTAATACATTCATGGCTGGAAGCAGCCAGAGAGCAGAACTGGCGGACTCAGCTCCTTCTTCCCTCACAGTCAGCTCCTCTTAAGTGTGCAGGGTTCCAGCCCTCATCTCCTGCATCTGACCATGTTGTTCCTCTGATTAAAATACTTTTAATGGCTCCTCACTGATTACAGTAGAGGATTTCAACTCAGGATGCACATTACAATCATCTGGGGTGGGCTGGGGTGCAGTTTTTACAAAACTTCTGATGCCTTGTCCTACCACCAAAGGTTTTGATTCAGTTGCTGAAGCATGGGCCCTAAAATACACAGCATGGACTTCTGCTTCCAGCCAGGATGGAGTAACAGGGACTGGATTTATCCTCTTGCTTGAAATAACCGAAACTGGGCAAAGTACATGAAACAATCAATGGTTTCAAGACATTAGGCATTAGACAGTGAAGGACACTGGTCCTTAAGAGATGGGAACAAAGGGAGCCCTACAATTACCCTTGTTTGCTACAGGAGAGAATTTCCAGGCCATGGGACTGGGAGGAGGAACCCACAAGGAGCCCAGCAACTCCTTGAGTTGCTAAGATGGAGCTGAGAGTCAGGGGGACACACGGTGGCTAGAGCATCCTGGCCGAGGGCTAGAGGGAAGAGAGTGCTGGTCATCACATGCCGGCAAAGAAATGATCAGAGGCCAGCATGATGGCTTGGCGCCGCATGCTCCCCGAGAAAACATGTTCTTAAGTTTAACCCTTTTCTACGGGTGTGAACCCATCATAGGCAGGACGTTTTGATGAGGTCCCTTCAGTTAAGGGACGGCCCACCTCCATCAGGATGGGTCTTATTACTTGAGTCCTTTATAAGTCAAATGAAATAGAGACACAGAGAGGAAATAAGAAGTTACATCAAGGGGAGCCAGAAGAGAAGGAGAGACCAGGAGATGCTGCCATGTGCTTTGCCACATGAAAGTGGAGCCAGAGATCACCAGCAGAGGGTCCAGAATGCTGAGTCTTCAAGGAGAAGGCACTGCCTCGATAATGCCTTTATTTGGACATTTTCCTACTCAAAACTATAAGTGAGGGGTGGACTGCGGCGGCTCAGCAGGCAGAATTCTCGCCTACCATGCCAGAGACCCAGGTTCAATTCCTGGTACCTGCCCATGCAAAAAAAAAAAAAACTGTAAGTGAATAAATTCCCATTGTTTAAGTCAATCCATTTCACAGTATTTGCAAAGGAAACTAAATCAGCCAGAGTTTCTTAAAAATCTGAAAAAGTTTTAGAGAGATTAGCACTTGAAACTCACCAAGCCTAGAAACAGTTGTCACCATTTAGACTAAAAAATCCTTGAAACTCACAGGGTATTAGTAAATCTCACAGAAGGGTCTTGCCTCGAGAGTGGGAAATCTTATCTATAAAATAAATTATGCTACATTTTTGCCTAACAGATCTTAAAAGCAAGGCCCCCAAAAGATCAAAGTGTTTCCAAGGAACTTCACTGTGTCCCAGAGCAAAGCTCAAGAATATCAATAAGAATGCAAAAATACTCAGTATCCAACAAGGAAAAACATACAAGGTCTGACATGCAAAAGAAATTGCAGATGTGCAAAAACTCAAGAAAACAGAACCTAACCACAATGAGGAGAAAAATCAATAAATCAAAACCGACCCAGAACTAACAGATATGTTAGCAGATAATGACATTAAAACAGTTACAACTGTACTTCACATGTTCAAAAAGCTAGAGGAATGACTGAACATGCTAAATAGATATATGAAAAATATATTAAAGAGACCCAACTCTAACTTCTGGAGATGAAAACTACAATCTAAGACACCAGACAGGAATAACAGCAGATTAAATATTACAGAAAAAAGTTAGTAAACTTGAAGACATGGCAATAGAAACTATCCAAATGAGGCACTAAAAATGCAAAAAATCCCAAACAAACCAAAGAACTGAGTAGATTATCAGTGAGCTACCATCTAATTTCAAAAGGCTTAATATATATGTAATTGGAGTTTCCAAAGCAAAGGATTGAGGAGGGGATCCAGAAAAAATATTTGGTGAAATAATGGCCAAAAATTTTCCAAATTAAGGAAATCTATAAACTTCAACTAAGCTCCCAAAACTTCACACACACACGCAAAAACATGAAGTAAATGACATTAAGCCACATCATAACCAAATTATTCAAAACCAGTGATAAATAGAACAGCTTAAGCACAGTGGGGGTGGAGGCGGGGGTGGGAATGATACGCTAAGTACAAAATAACAGAAGAAAAGGATGACAGGAGATTTGGTGTTAGAAACAATGCAAAAGAGAGGGCAGCGGATTAAATTCTTTAAAATACTGAAAGCAAAATCCAACAACCGTACAGCACTAAAATTCTATACCCAGCAAATATGCCTTTCTTAAATGAAGGTACAGTCACTTCTTTTTCAGACAAAAAATCTGAGGGAATTCGTTACCAGCAGACCCATGTTATCAAAAATGTTCAAGGGAGCCCTACGGGCAGAAAGAACATGACCCCAGGTGTAACTGTGGATGTATAAAAAGGAATGAAGAGCAGTTCTGGCTTACAGATGTGCTACCCATGCAGCTGCACATGGTCACACACTCAGAAGGGCTCTGGACTGTGTTTAATGTGCTTCTGTTGCCATCTTGAAATTCTTAATACTTTTTGAACAAGGGGATCTGCACTTTCACTTTGCACTGGACCCCCCGGATTCTGTGGGTGGGGCTGATGAAGGTCACTTTTCAGCTCCTGGGGGTGGGACTGGAGGCTGGCATGCCATGCTTGGGTTAGGCTTAGGTCATATGTTCAGGTCTGCAATGGGGAAGGCATGGGGGAGGCATCTGCACAAGGAAATCTGGAATGCTTTTATTTGTGTGTGTGTTTTGTATTTATTTTTTGCATTTGTCTTGTAAGCTTGAAGTCATTTAAAAATAAAAAGTCTTTAAAAAGAATGAATATAATGTGGCTGAGAAGAGAAAGCCCAGCTGTTCATTGTAACAATGTTTTTAAGGTAGAAATTTCCAGAGAATCAGGACACGACTGTCCTTTTTACTGAAAGATGGACTAGAAATGCCTATAATCAGAGGATCTTCGTCCTTCATGAGGTGCATTTGTGGCTGAATGCTTGAGGCTTTTCAGGCCAAAATATTGTTTACTTTTTCATTGTGTGTGTGCGTGTGTGAGTGAGTGTGTGTGCGTGTGAGTGTGTGGGTGTGCATACTAATTCCAATATCAATGTTTTAATAATATCTATTCCATACAATATTGATTTTGAGGCACTGCAAGTGTGTGGATTGGTTTTAAATGTATAAGAGAAGCTATATTCTCTCCAATCAAGTTTCAGTGTTTAAGTTTAGTGTTTGTATCTAGTGTTAGTGTTTAAATTCATTTTTACTGTGCTTTGATTATATCTTTTTAATTATATTTGTCTTCAAAAAGACCCCAACCAAGAAAGCTCTCTAAGATCTTCAAAAAGACCCCATTCCAGGGGATGCAGTGACCTCAGCAGAATGGGGCTGAGCATGTCCGGTGCTGAGGTTGCTTTCTGTTAGCACTCTACAAGTCTCGCTTGTTTAATATGCAAGCTTCACATGGCCTGGGTGACAATGTACCATTAGTCACAATGTTTGAGACTCTAATCATCCATGGAGGATAAGGGTATAAATGAAATGCTTAAATCTACAGATAATTTATGAAGTTTGCTCTCCACTTGAATACTCCCATCTAGTCATTTAGTTAAAGCCTTTGGCTTTGATTAAAGTTGTTAGCATTTTAAGTGTTGACTGATACAGTCTCCCTGGTGTGCAAATATGAATATTTGTCTCATCTATTAATGTCCTATCATGGAGACATAACCTTTTACTTAAAATAATTAGTTTAGAAATGGAATTATAACATCTCATCCCCCATCCTCCCCTGCAATTTATGAATTTGCTGATCATTTTTGGTTGTGAGCATAAATTACCATTTGCCTTTATCCAACACACACACTCCCACACACACTCACACATATATAGAGACACACACACAATCAACATACAATTCAAAAAAGATTTTTAGAGTGCACATTTAATTGTAGTTACAGCAATGAGGGAAGGGTAGATGGGAGTGTGAGTTTATAATAATGAAACAAGACCTTGAAAGCAGGAAATGAGTCTATGTTTGATAGTTATAGGACAATATTACAATTGCATTTAAAACAAATAAAGTCACATTACTAAAGATTTAACATAAAATTAGAAAGTTCCCTTTAAAAATTTCCTAGTATATCTTCAGATGATTAGATGATCACAAAATTTCCCTGGAAAGGTAGGAATTAAATGAGCAATATTGAAAAAAAAAAAAATCAGGCAGTTCTAAATGGAATAGTGATTTAAATATAGTTTCATAGCTCTTGGGCAAGAAGCAAATGATCTTCTAATGAATTTACTGCTGCAAAAATAAGCTCAAATGATTTTCATGGGACATGTGAAATAATTTGTAGGGGACACTTATGGGTATTGCTACCTTAGTTATTTTATTTGTCTCTACACATAGGCATTTAGAAAGCAACCAGTCACTGTAGAGAGTTTAAAAATGTTTTTGTCCTTATGGGCAAAGATTTAAGAATGCACTGAGCCTGGAATTTTTTTTTGTCCATTCAGTGGGGACTTTTATCATTATTAATACTGCAGGATCCCATAAACCTTGGCTAGGCAGAGGAAATCAAAATTCGGATGTTGGAAATAGATCCATTTTATCTGTAAGGAATTATAACTGTGACCTTAAAACCACGTTTGAATCCCTGCATAAATTCTTATCCAGAGCAATTTCATTTTAGTCATCTGACAATCACAATGATCATAAATTTAGGGATTCAATTTACACTAGAACGATTGATGCCTTTTTAAAAAAATAGCAGTTTTTAAGAATTTTATATTCATCACCCCCTTTCCTGGTTTCCTGTCTTGTTTTCTTCTTCAAATATAAGCAAGAATTCATACATATATCCCGGAAGGAACATTCAGTTAGGTTCAAAGGAATTTTAATTTTGTCTTGATTCCCAAAATATCACAGGGTCAATGGTCAAGACGCTAATTTGGGTTAATTTGTCCTTACTGTGGAAAGCTGCGTGGATAAGCCAAACGGCCTGACAACATAGTTTAGCCAGTCTCTGTTTTGCAAGCAAATGAGGAAACAGGCTTCCTCACTCATCGCACTGCTCAGGGATACTCATTACTGGTCCTTTACTGGAATTATTTCCTTCAATGGCAATGCCAATGGGAAGAGATTTATCATCTGTTTTACACTGAGATTCAAAATTTATTATATTCAATAGTGCTCAAATTTATTTTGTGTTATCACAACCCACTCTATAGGTATACAGTGGTAAAAAAAAAAACTTCAACATTGCTTTTCACAGTTTCAATACATTTTTTTTTTGCATTTAGAAAATGGACAGCAAGGTGTTTGCATGGTTCTTAAGAATATGTTATTTTTTATAATCATAATTATTCATATGCATTTATTTCATGTAGAAAATCTATAGTTCTTTTATTTAAAATTTACCCCATGCAGGGCTTTGAGGTTGTCAATAGCAGTAGGCACTGTTATACAAACTTGGTAATACCACATGGAAGCCAGAGGAACTTTCTACATTGAAAACAAGATTCATGTACTTATGCACCATTAACTGGTCTTTAATTTGCTTAACAAGCTTTTGAAGTGGGCTACAACTCAACCCAGAGGCCCATCTAGCTGCACCTGCAGAGGGAAGGGTTTGCTTGGCAATCTCGCCTCACTTATTCACATTTTAACATTAAAATACCAGCCACAAAAGTAAAAGTAGTATTAATGGTGATTTAAATGACAGTGGCGGATACAGGAGCAAAACAGCGCTATTGGCACAGCTCCAGTTTTTGAGGACGAAGCACAGAGGAGGGAATAAAGGATCAATGATTGGCCCAGGTGTCATCCTCCAAGTCTAAACACACGTGGCCTTTACGACTGGCAATACAGCAGGTGTTAAAAGTTTCTTTATGCTTGATTTTCACTGCTGACAGTACCGATATTGGGATATGGGATTCCCATCATTCTCTCCTAGCCCTAGTCCTTAGGTAGTGTTGTGACAAAAACACCTATTGGTTTACTCAAATAATCCTGTTTTTCAAAGGTAATAATGTAGTCCACCAAGAAGATCTTTGGGGACTTTCTGCAAGATTACAATTGCAAAGATATTTGCATTTTTCACATCTCAGTTTGTGTAGTTTTTATTCTCACTGGAATGCTTTGAACAAACTCATACTCATGGAGAATATAGTAATATTCGTCTAATGTCAAGCATAGTACCATTTGAAACCGGGTGCTTAATCAATATTATTTAATGATGCTGAAACTATTTATATCAGCAGTCAGACTCATCATCCCTTCTTCCTCTCCACCAGCAAACCTCTGGATCAAAGACAGCCTACATGCGCGTGGCTCACTTCATGTTATGTAGAACAACAGTTTCTGAAGCCATCTGCCCCCCCCCAAACCAGCCATGCTCTACAGTGGCTCCGGGTGTGAACTCGCTAAAACACCTATCTCTGAATCAGTGTGATCGTACGCTCCTTTTAGGCTAGAAAACAATTGTGGCTATTTAATCTAGGATTATTGGGCTGATATATATGAGATTGCCTCAAATTTGGATGCCTTCACCCATTAACTAGGACAAATACAAGTGTTGAATTTGAGACTAGTCAAAAGGTCTTTAAGTAGGAAGGCACACGTCTCGTGCCTTCTCTCATTTTAAAACCCAGTAACCCCAAAACATCAAATGAACTACTCTTACAGCAGCACAAGTTGGCATAAAGATTTTGTTTTGTGATTTCCAAGTCCAAAGGTACAGATATGTTTTTTTGTCCATAGTAAGTAAACATACCCTCATCAGAGTGTGAACTTGTCCAAAATGATGTCACAAGGATCTTTAAGTTCAATGTTTACTTTAAGGGAAATATACAGGGTTGGCATTAGACACAGATACCTTACTCAAGGCCAGAGAAATCTGGCTTCAAAGTCTAAAACACAGCGACTGTGTTTTTAAAGTCTGGTATCGTGCTTACAACACTTGCGACAGGCACTTTTTCCTTGAATGGAGCCAGATTGTATTATAGCAATTGTAGCTAAAGGGAAAAAAACTTAAGGAGCCAGCATGTGCTACTTCTGCAAGTATTATTCAGAAGACGTTACATAGAGATATTTGTCAAGCTATACCATTAACTGGAGTGCAACTCAACTTGGAAGGTGGTTCAGCTGTCTGTGGAGGACACCCCTCTAACAAATGGCTCCAACAGCTATGAGAGGAATGTCACGGACTTGTTGAAGAACCGAAATCTCAGCCTGACGCAATAGAAAGTAATGCAGCTTCAGTTCCATTGTCACACAGTCTGTGAAAGAAATTACCTAGAGGCTTTTAGTCAGAGGGAGTTTCTTCTGAAAGAGTGATATCTTTTGTACCTAGAAAGCCCAAAGTTTCTTACGGTAAATCAGAAGGAACGAAGAATTGGTCCATTTAAGGTGGTTTTTAGACATAAGAAATATTTCCACAAGATTTTCAAGAAAGATATCTTTTAAGGCTGACTTTTTACCGTAAAGATAATTAGTTACTACTAGTAACCATCATGTAAAATAATTAATGACAAAACATGTGCAGACTGGGCTTCTGGGAGAGAGTGGATTGAAGAGAAGAACAGAGCAGTTTTGAACCAACAGAAATTTATTTTCTTTATCTTTCAGCTTATGAATATTTTTTAAGTTATTAGAATATAAAGCTTAAAAATGAAAAACATTCTCTAGAAGATTGCTCACTATCATTTTAAAAAATGTTCACATGCCAAACATAATTATTGTTTTATGTTATCTTTTCATCTTTTTCTTGATTGATAGCCATTAGAGACAGAATAGCAGTAAAAAGGAAATGAGAAAAAAAGTCTTCTGTACAGATTTAGTTGATCTTTATGGTCTTGAATATATAGCAACATATATTGGTCAGTTTTTTTTGAGGGGGGTGCATGGTTCGGGAATTGAGCCCGGGTCTCCCACATGGAAGGTGGGCATTCTCCCTCTGAACCACCTGTGTACTTGGTCAGTTTTTAGAGGACATCTATGCCAGGTGTATGGATAAAACAGAGATAGCGTAAGTTGAGTTATCAGCTCTGACAAATAAAAATTTGATATATTAGCAGTCTATTTAATAAATACAAAAGCAATCTCTTCAAGCATGGAGTTTGTGCAATTAAGGAATAGAGACAAGGCAATATGATGGAGATAGAAAACTAAAATGGCAACTTTAATCTTTTACAGTGAATATGAGGAAATTTCAGAATAGTAGCCTATTTGTTATACTGCCTGTATCTTAAACATATATTAAAATATTCCTAAAATATAAAACCCAATAGTTCTTTGATGGTTTTCTTAGATAAGGCAAAAGACCCCAAGAGTCCCTCTCTTTATCTCCCAGTTCTTCACACCAATACTTCCAAACAAAATGAATGGAGCTTGAATGGAGCCAAGAGAGACATGTATTAAAGATGGAAGACATATCTATAATCCCTTCTTGGAGGTTCAAAGAGTTATAAAGAAAGAAAAAAAATTGCCCATCTATAACAGGACTTTCATTTATCAACGGTTGAATGGCTAAAGTGTCATTAAGAGACCAACTTACATTAATCAGTTCCACCTCCCAGATCTTTTTCAACAGGTCCATGGATGTGTAGCCGTTAATGAGAAAGGCTTTGGTGTAGTCGCCAAGCTCAAGGGAATCCAGCCACTCGGCCACAGAGGTGGGGTGGTAGCCGTCATGACCGATGGGCCGCATCTGTAATTAAAAAAACACCATTAGGATTAATTACACCGTTTCCTTTGTGTTTTAACAACAGAGTGCATCTTGTCACATGGACATTTTTCTGACACAAAGCAACAGATTCTTCCAGATAGGAAAAGGAAGAGAAACAGAAATACTTTATGCCCAATTCTAAATCATTAATAATTTTCACGCTGAATTAGTTTTCAAAAATACATCCAGAAATTTCCAATGGAGCTGCTAAATCAACCCCCTATTTGAGAGAGTGAAATGTGTCAAGCTTCTGCTATAGACATTATCGACATTCTGTTGGATGGAATTTAAAATGATGTCAGTTGAGCAGCATTAAATTCAAAGGGGAAGGCAAAAGGAACTGTACTTCCAAAAATGTAGGTGATAATTCTCATATGCACAGAAAGCATGTGAATACACTGCATGACTTGAACATTGCAAGATATGAATTGTAGGTAGTGCAAACACACTGGAGAAACATACAGCTGTGTTAAGCCAGTAAAGAAGAGGCTCTTGGATGTTTTAAGACCATGTGTCCTGCATAGACTCTATTTTATGTTAGACATGAATGCAGAACATGCTGGCAGACAGTTTCCTATTTTTTGTCAGCTATATACAGAAAGCTTTTTTTTTTATTTTTATTTTAGGAGAACAAAGAAGTGTGACAGCAACATAATGTTGCTGAGTTTAAATTGGAGTGTGAAAGTAATTTAAGCAAGAGAAACTTCTGGGTTTAAAATTTCATATGGATTATTCCAGTCCTTTAGCTTTTATTTGATATAGTGGTTGAATTTGTGGTTCTTGGTTTTTAAAGTGACTCACTTCTAAAATTTATACTCCTTTGCACACAATATCAGATATCTTAATACTTTAGTTATTAAGGACAGTTGGCATCTCACAAACCTGATGTGATCCTTCAGTGAAATTCATGATGGGGACAGAGAATTGGGCAAAATGCTAAGCAGACTTTCCTCCTTCTCCGCATTCAAGGAGATAGCTATTAATGGAAACTACATGATTCTTGGATTTGTGAGCACAGAAAAGATTAGTCTGGGCATCAGGTATTCAGATTTTAATCTTAGACATGTAAGGCTTTCTACATTATGCTGGGTTCTCAATTTTGCAATTCTCCTTCCTCCTTCATGTATATATATTTTTATTAGAGAAGTTGTAGGTTTACAGAAAAATCACGTAGAAACTACAGAGTTCCCATACACTTCCCTATTATTAACACCTTGCATTAGTGTGGTACATTTGCTACAAGCGATGACAGAATACTGTTATTATGTATAATCCATGGTTTACATTAGGGTTCACCATCTGTGTTGTGCAGTTCCATAGATTAAAATAATTATTTTAGCAACATATACAACCTAAAATGTCTTCTTTTAACCACATGCAAATACGTACTTCAGTGCTGTTAATCACGTTGACACTGTTGTGTTACCATCACCAGTGCCATACATCAAAACTCTCCCATCACCTCAAATAGAAATGCTGTCCAATTCACGCATTAACTCCCCATCCCCTGGCCCCACCCCTGCCCCTGGGAACCTGCATTCTAGTTTCTGACTCTAAGACTTTCCTTATTCTAATTATTTCATATCAGTGAGAGCACTTCTTCATTTTAAAGTTTGTTTTTCTCCTCTCCTCTTTCTGGCGGTTCTACTCCTCAGTTTAATTTCCATTTTCAGGTTTAAATGTCTTCTATTTTAAAGTTACAGTGAATTCATTGTTTGCATTAGAGTCTGAACTCATTTATCATCAGACTTTGGTAAATATTCTTAGAAACTATAAAACAAAGCTTGAAGATCCGTCAAGGAGTCAGAGATGAGCCCCCTAGAAACTACTTTCTGAAAGATGAAGAGATTCTTTAGGACAATTCCATATGGCTCTTCCACATAGTAGAGGTACTAGGCAGTGCCTGCCTACCACACAAACTTTCTAGGAAAATGCTCTCATCCTGAGCCATGCTGTCCCTCCTACGATATGAACACATTCTCTATGATACATGTATATTTCTTTCTTCTGAGATCTGATTGGATACAGCAAAGAGTGAACAACCAGCCCAAGCATGGCTGATCCATACGCCTGTCAAAAAAGATGAGCTGGGACACTAAAATTACTCATTCAGGGATTTGGAATTGAGAATTATGAAACTGAAGCACCTAGCACCAGGAGGAAAAGTGAGATAGATTCAGAGCCAATAGGTTGTGGCAATTCAAAGCCTTGTTGAAGCAAAAATTGCATGGAAGTGGAAGTGATGAATTAGGAGATAGAGCAGATTGATAAGTGAGAAAAAGGCCTGAAACAGTCCTGATGATTTTCAGTTGCCTTGTGGCTTGAGTATGCTGGAGCTTTTGGATGTTCATAAAACCCCTATATCCTTACAGTCAATTCTTCTTGAGCTAGATTTGGTGGGTCTCTGTTCTTTGCAACCTAAAATATGCCGAACACATTAATGCATTAATAAGACATAAGTAGAATGACAGTATGGTGTCCAAGAAAATACTGAGGGAGATATAAATAATACGTATCTTGGGAAGTTAACTGGTGGTGGATTGAGATGGGGGACACTAATAAAGACCACATTATTCAGTGGCTACAATATGCCTTCTTTCTCTGATCGCTACTAAAACCTGTTGGGATATTTGTTTTACCTGCCCAGTATCCATTCCCCCTTCTTCTGTTAACAGTGTCCTAGTTCTCTTGGGAATCAGCCTCTCTCATTCTCAGTCCACATGATTCGGCGGGACCTGAAAGCATTCCTGGCTCCAGAGGTGAGCATGTGACCCAGAGCTAAGCCAATCAGTGTCTATGTTTGCTCTTCTATACAGTGATTGGTTCAGGGACAAACTTGCAATGCCAACTGGGGCCAATGAGAATATGGCCTGGAATTTCATAGGCTGTGTTGGAAAGAGACCATCTCTCCACTGGACTTGGAGCTATGGTGATGGGAACCTGGAATGGATGAGGCTCCTCATGGGGAGAGAGCTGCCTGAAGTGTTATCAATGCAGGGAGAAGGGGAAAGGAGATGGAGACAGAGAAAACAGCCTCTGAAAATACCTCTGAGCCCCTCCATCTAGTTGCTACCTGAAAACCAGATATTCCTGGACTTTTCAGTTACATGAGCCACTACATTTCTTTACTTTTTATCTTTTTGCATAAGCCAGCATGACTTTGCCACTTTCAATCCAAAGAGTTCTGACTACAAGAAAAGCTTTTTGTCACATTTCCCTCTGATGTTCAGAAATGTGTTAAAAAGTGGCTTTTAGCATAATAGTATAGTCTATCTGGTACTTGGAATAGAGAAATTATTAGAGACAAAGTAAAAAAATGGGTAAGTGATTAGTAGCCCACAGCTCTGCCAGCTGGGCTTCATTTCACTTTTACACCGACTGCCCTATTTTTGCTGCTTAGTAAATGTTTGTTTACACAGCTTAACTCAAATGTACTAAACAGTGGAGAAGTTTCAATGACCATTCAGTGGACGTTATGTATGTGTAATGTTGGAAATTAGGCTCCAAAGCTGAGTCTGAAGAAGTACTGAGTACCTTTATCTTTAGATCCCATAGAGAGTTATGGAAATATTGGGGCTTGGTGAATCCTTCAAGACTTATCACGAGGAGGCTGAACCAACTCTACTACCCTAAACAATACACTCCAGATCCAGTAACTCCCTTACTACCTCAGAAGACATGAAGGAAAAACGGGAGAAAGGGAAAAGAGAAGAGAGAATCACTGGAGTTGAAAGGAACAGTTGGTGGGAAGGTCCTGCTATTAGACCATGGAAAGGATGGCCATCCCAGAAGTAGATACTGGGGATGAGCTTAGGGAGTCTGGAATCCCTTTGGGGCAAAGTCAGGCATCCCATACTAGAGAACCTATAAAGGGGGTCCCTGCAGACCTCACCATCACTCCTTTGAGGGTAGACAGCTGCTACCTGCCATATGGAGGTTATTGACAAAAATTTCAGCCAAAGAATCAGGGATACCCACCAGAGGACATACATAATTAAATATAATGAAGTCTGGCTTTCCCCCCAATCCCTCCTTCTTGTCCCAACTCCAGAAAATTTGGATTCAAAAAAATAGAGGGTACCAACCTTTTGGGGGAAGCTAAGAAAATCAAACTGGTAGTCTAAACTGGATTGAGAGACTTTTCAAATTTATGTGACTGGAAAGTGATTAGATATGTCTGAGATATTATTAATAAATAGTAAAGAGTCAGTTGAGCTTGGTTGAAGGAAGTGATTGGAAAAAGATTTGCATCTGTATTTCACTGAGTGTACACTGCTCAGTTACCTGGTTATTCATGGAAGATAAGTTCTCACTTTAAGGAGGTGAGAGTGAGGGAAAGATTTGGTGTGAGGATGAGAGAAGGGAGAGGATAAAGAGTAGAGGTGAAGAGACCCTGGAAATGATTATGCTGATGTGTGCAGGGGCAATCTGCATCCATCCACTCAGTCAATAAATATTTAACCAGTGCTTCCTTTGATGGATGCTGTGGAAATAGAAGAGAACAAAACAGTCACAGTTCATCTCCTCATGGAAATTATCACTCCTAATCTAAAAATATGTAAACAGAAGACCCATAAGCTATGACGGCTATGTATACCTGAAGAGAGGAAACCGTTCGAGCCAAATGAAGTTACAAAATTAACTTGACACATATTTAATGAAATGCACAGTGGTTACTGCGCTACACAATAATTGCTTCCTAAGCAATTCTCCCATCTGTTCCTTCATTTCTGTTGCTACTGCCACTATCCTGTGTAGGTTCTTGTGAGCTCTTGCAGAAACTAATCCTTAGCCTTCTGCTTGGGCTCTCAACTGTGGTGCAGCTTGTATCTTGCTGCTACATTAGTTTTTCTAAAAGTTGGGCTCTTCTGTCAACCCTTGTACAAAAATGCAATGGTTCCTTCCTGACAAAAGTCCAAATGCCCTATTCCAACAATTGTGGCCAACTGTGATCGGGTATAAATTTATCTTTTCAACCTAATCCATATGATTAGGCACATGCATTTAACAGTATGTAAACTGCTAGAATGTGAGCGAGACACATTCGTATCTTTGCTAATATTTTCAATGCTTGGAATTGCCCCTGTTTCTGGGGTGATTTCTCCAGGACTGGTTTTTTCTCTTGAGAGCAATGAGATCTGAATTTCAACTATTTATGGGACATCTATGGGAGACAGGGCACACAACACAGAGTCAAAAGCAAATTCAGATCTTTCAGCTCACAAACTGGCCCTCCCTCATCATTTCCTATCTTAGTTAATGGGTACCATCACTCCACTGACCAAGTAGAAGCTTAGAAGTCATCTTAACTGCCTTTTTAAAGAAAGTTTTACCACCATATTTAATTCAGCTGACAAATCCTGTACATTTTATTTCTAAAATCTCTCTCAAATCAGTTTCTTCCTTCCCAACTCTACTAGAGAACACCCAGTATATAATACAATGGACTTTTGGGAATGAAAAAAATCCCACAATATGCTTACTTTTTGGGTGATCTTTGAGAATTTACATAAACTCTTTGAGTCTCATTTTACTCTTTTCTAAAATTAGTATAATAATCTCTACCCCAAGAGTTGTTGAAAGGATGACTTGATAGAGGATATGCAAATTTCCTAGCACAATGCTTTGAATATAATAGGTATTCAATAACTCTTTCTACTGCCCTAAATTAGGTCCATGCTCAATTTGAAACTGCATTATAGGTTTTTTCCCTTGACTTTCAAACCAAACCCTTCTTTCTTCTCTTATCCCACCCTCCTCCCCTGGGTGCCTACCTCTTCCATCTTGCTAACCTCTTTTTAGCATTCCCCGCTAGTGACCATTCGTAAGATTGAAGTGGTTTTCCCAATTCTTCACTGTTTCAATAGAGTGGAATTATGCACGTGACTTGCATTGAGTCCCACAATGGCTGGAGTAGCTTCTAGGAACCACTGATGGTGATCATATTATTTTCTTGGCCAATGGAGTGGGGAGGTGTCAGTGGGGCAGTTTATATGTAGGGCCTCTGTTGCCCTGTGACCTACCACTCATACCACTGTGTTCCTATGTTCTATCATAAGAATAAAAAGTGCTGTGTAGATGCAGAATTGTGGGTCCTAGGAGAGAGAGAAAGATTTGTAGAGCAAACCTAAATCTAATCCAGCACCTGGCATCCTTTCTAGCTAGAAAGAGCTTGGGCAAGTCCAGCTGAGGTCAGCTGAACCACCACTGACCTGGGGATCGATGAGTAGAAAAATTATTTTTTAATAACCACTGGGAATTTGATATACAGAGAAAAATTGACTAATAGAATCACTCTTTGTTTCAAAACCCTGGTGTTTATACACTGTACATATAGACTATAATACAAACTCTTCAAATTGTTCATCTGTTTGTAAATGCTACTCCATGATTCTGAGAACGAACTGGGATGCTGAGCTAAGCTAACACCAGTATCTCTCCCAAACTACCTCGCTGTTCCTTAGCAAGCAACCCTATTCTGAATCTTTATTGATCCTAGCCTAAGTACTTATTGTATGGGTCTGATCATTAGGCCATAAGCTGCGGTATATCCAGGATATCACCATACTGTGCTCACATCATTCCTTTTACTAGGAATGCTGCTCCTTTCCCCTCCTGTTGAAAGTCTGCCTATCCCTAAAAGGCCCTGTTTAAATGTTGCCCCTTCTGTCAAGTCTTCTCCAGCGTTACCCTACTCCAAAGTCAAATGTAATCAATCCTTTGCTAGATCTCTGTAGCAATTTGCATGTTACTGCACTGTCCAAAGTCTACTTTCTCCTGTGGTTCGAGATGCATCTGCCTTCTTCCCTGGATGGTCACCCTCTTGGGGCAGAAGCTGGGTCTCAGCCATCTTCCTGGGCTCTCAGTGTCCAGCAGAGAATCTCGCACGTGTCAGGCATTTGTTAAGGGTTTATTCAATTAAGTGGTGAAATGATGGCATCTGATCTTTAAACTGAATTTCCTATCTTATAACCTTTTCTCCCCCTTAGGCTTGCCTTTGGCCTTTTTTTTTTAATTAGATAAATAAATCTGAAACTAATCTGACATTAATTTTCAAATCATGGAATTGTAACATGTAGGAATTACAAAGGAACTTTGAAATCATTTTTCCAACGAGATAAAAGACAACTTTATCCATTTGTAGGGAAATTAGTATTTTGTACTTCATATTACGAAAACAAGGGCTATTTTTATGCTCCAACCTTAGTATATATAATTACTTAAAATCCCACATACCAAGCACCAAGTCCATGTAGTATTCTGCATTATGAAATGCAGTGGCCTTTGTTTCAGTAGCCCACCACTCTTGATTCTGCTTCTCACTGGCTGTGTAACCATGGGCAAGTTACCTCACCTCTCTAGGCCTCAGTTTTCTCATCTATAAAGTGGGGTGTAGGAGCAATGATCTCAAAGTTCCTTTGTAACTCTTAAATTTTACAATTCAATGCTTTATAAATTAATTCCAGGTGATTCTTAGATTTATTTATCCGGTAAAGAAAAAATAAGTTCAAAGGCCAGCCTAAGAGGGAAAAAAAAGGTTATAAGATGGACATTGAGGTTAAAGATCAGACAATATCTCTCTCCTTTCATGAGTCTTCAGCAGTACCCATGGGAAGTGCTGTGGCTGCTTTCTTGAGTTAACTGATGAAGCGCTTTCCTCAAGAGGGACATATGACAGGACAGAGCTGAAAGAAGCTCCAGGGGCTGGGGCCAGACCTCCAGGGCCTGAACGGGCCAGGCAGAGTCCACAGCCGAGGCAGAGTGGAGGCAGCAGGTCTTCCACAGGGATTCACAACCAGGCAGCCTCTGAACTCGGGGAATCCCCAGGACCAGGGACAAATGTGAGCTGGCCATCAGAATCAGCAGTGACACTTTAGTCTCAGGAAGATTTAGATATATTGACATATTTTGCCAAAGCCCTCCCTTATCACTCTTGGAGTTCTGCTGTTATCCCCAAAGACGCATTGATTTTCACATGGGAGCCTTCAGAGCCACCTGGCCTCGGAGAGGTGCTCTGTTAACACTGTGCACAGCACAGCAGGCACACTGACCACAGGGCAGTTCCCTG
The DNA here is from genome assembly GCF_023851605.1 of Tamandua tetradactyla. Taxonomy (NCBI): domain Eukaryota; kingdom Metazoa; phylum Chordata; class Mammalia; order Pilosa; family Myrmecophagidae; genus Tamandua; species Tamandua tetradactyla. Next base: position 168,961,922 of record NC_135333.1, read on the forward strand.
TGCACTGCTACAGTTACAAAATGCTGGCCAAGTCTACTTCAACCAGAATGTCATGGTCAGGTTCATACGTCCCCTTGGCCAGGTGGTGGTGCCCCGTCATCTGGTCGGGCAAGCGCCCTGTTTGTTGCTATGAGGATTGTTCATGGACTTAAATCATGATTACGTTGGCTGCGTCCACAGCTGACTGTGTTTGTAAGCAGCAAAGGGGAGTGTCTTCTGCAATGAGTGATGTATAATCTACTCAGTGGAAGGCTTTTAAGGAGGATTTGGAAGAGAAAATCTCTTTCCAGGTTTAGCTGGCGAGCCTCTCCTGTGGAGTTCGTCCAGACCCTTCACTGGAGTTGCCAGCTTCACAGCCTGCCCTGTGGATTTTGGACTCTTCCTTCCTCACAGCTGTCCAGCCAGCCTCTCCTGAGAGTTTATTGCAGACTTCATTGGAGTTACCAGCTTGCAGCCTGCCCTTCAGACCTTGGACTCTGCATTTCCACAGTTATGTGAGACACTTTTATAAATTTTATATCTACAGTTATCTCCTGCTGATTCTGATTCTCTAGAGAACCCTAACTAATATACAGAGTAACTCATATTTTAAGTGTTTCACACAAGTAAGAAGAGGAAGAAAGACTTTCTTTGTCTTGAAAAGAAATGTTTGAAAACCACTGGTCTAGATGACATCTGTAAGACTGCATGACCACTACAGCTTAATTTTCTCTTAATTTCTCAGTTTTATTTGAGACATTCTGGGTCTGTCATATACATATGGGTATAAATGTTTCATCTGTCATTCTTTCTCTCTGCCTGAAACCCAGCTTAGTCTATGGAGACAAGGATAATACCTTAGGAGAGGATGGAGCAACAAGAGAAATGCAAATATGCAAAGCAGATAAAAAGAGAGAGAAAGATGATATACATATTAATAGATTTGGGACTAAATGAAAAATAGTTCTCAATTCAACAGGTGATTAAGTTAGCATTATGATACTGGTATGGCATTAGATAAAGGGAATAAGGAACCCAAGAAGCCACTGACAGAAAAGACTTCTTTTCCTGTGAAGTGTCACAACATCATGGCAGAGATACTGGCTATCCACCAAAAAATCCCATCCTCTCATCTTCCACAGTAATGGCTTTAAATTGGGTTTGTATCTGCTCAAGTAGAGACAAGACTAGCCAGCTTCTCTTCTGTCTGCTGCTATGAGAATAAATCTGAACCTATGGAATGCTAATGAAGGGGTTGCATGCATCTTTCAGGTCACTTCCAATCTTAAAGAGATGGTCCTTGCTCTAGAGCTCCTCTATTTTTGCCTCCCCTTGAGCTGTAACATCAGTGCAGGCAACCCAGCTTTGACCATTGAGGCAAAAGGACCCTGTGAGTTGGGGAGATGCTTATCACACTGTAAAGTGCATGAGAATCTGCAGAGAATGTGTTAACATGCAGCTGTGATTCAACAGATTGGTGGGAGGATCGGAGATTCTTCACGTCTATCAAATTTCCTGGTGATGCTGATGATGACAGTCCTTGGACACTCTTGGGGTGGCGATGCTTCGGAGGATGACAGAGCAAGTGGTGGGGGTTCCTGGGCTTCCCGAATTGCAGGCAGCACAGCCAAGACTGCTCACTTCAGGACATTATGTGAAGAAATAAATGACTCTATTCTTTAAACCTCTATATTCTCGAAGTCTCTATTATAGCAGCTTAGCGTTTTCTCTAATAGAAAAGTATCACTGAAAAATAAGGCAATTTCAAAGTACATTCAAAGGCGCCTGTTCTTTCATTTGAGAACATGCTGAATCATCTCTTGTTAGCAGCCCTAACTTTTCACATGCATTGTCATTAAAGAAACTTCTCATTTTAACTGCATCTACTGCCATCTTTCTGTCAATGACACCACTGTCCCTTTGTGACAATTATGAAAGGGATAAGAAGGAAAATGTAAGAAAACTCCCAGGTTTCTAGCTTGGGTACCCAGCACACAGTGGTGAAATGAAACCAGGCTGGGAAGGCATAAGTAAGTTTAGTTTGCGATATGAGGAATTGAAGATTCCTGTGGAATGCCACTTGGTATTTGGGGGAGAATTCTGGGGAGACCTCTAGCTTTGGGTATCCCCAACAGCACAGGTGTGGATGCTTGGCTCTCCTTTATCGGCTGCATAACCTTGAGTCAACTCCTCAACCTTCCTAAACACCCATTTTCTGATTAAAAATATGAGAGAGAAAAAGAATATCCACTCGGAGAGCTGTGAGTTTAGCACAGAACCAACCACACAGAAGACTCAATAGATCTCGGTTATTTTTATCATAAGTGGGAGCTGAAATAATGCTGGATGAGACTGCAGAAAGAAATTACGTGGTGTGAGAAGAGAAATGGCCTGAGGATGAATCAACATTCAAGGAATGACCAAAATACAAGACTTATACCCAGGAGACCAAAAATGGAATGGCTAAGGCAAGAGGAGAAGTGGGGAGACACTGCAGGCCGGCAGACGTGGGCAGTGGGGGTAGACTGCTGCTGAGAGAGCCAAGAAGATACGGAGGGAGACGCGCTCCTGGGGTCTGGCCTGCGGGTTACGTGGACCTTACTGAGAAGAGTGCAGAAGTCAGGCTGCGCTGGCTGGAAGTGCCATTAGAGACGAGGAATAGAAAATTCAATCTAAACTACTTTTGTGAGGAGTTTATATGGGACGAGAAGGAAGAAGATGAGGGTTTTAGAAAGTGAAAAATAAAAGGCTTGGGAAGGGGTGAAAATGAGGACTCAGAGTTGAGAAGGTGGGAGTTAAAAAGGAATAAGAATCCAGGAGTGCTCTGGAGCTTGAGCAGCATAAAGGCATCGTCTTTTGCTTGGAGATTTTGCTTACCTTTCTTGGAAAGTATAAAGCTGGAAGGCATCATTGGAACTAACTTTGGGCCCAATAGTATTTGCTTCAAAACAGCGCAAGGACCCCAGAAGCTTCTGACTGAGCCGTAGTGGCTGCGGGGTGCTGGTGTCTGAGCGGTGGTGGCAGGTGGATGCTGGCATTTGAGCCAGGGTGGCAGTGGGGTGCTGGCGTCTGCAGCACTGCTGAAGGCATCTCTGGGTAAGGGCTCCGTCCTGTCGCTCTGCATCCCGGCCACAAGCACACAGACCTGACCATGTGACAGGCCCACCTGCCCCAGCAGCTGCGCGGCTCCAGGCTCACCTCCTCCGCCTGCCTGTGAAGCCCCGCTGGACACATCTTTCTTTCCCACATGGTTGTGCTTTGCGCTCTCAGACTCCCTGAAAGGACTTTTGTGGTACGGGCTGCTGGCATCACGGGCTGCTCCCTCTGGCCTAGCTCCTTATCTAGCCTCGCCTGCTCTGTCCTGCTACTGTCCAAGACTTCAACTCACAACAGCAGGCCTGAAAATAAATCAGGACAAGCAGCGCTAGCCGACAGCATGCTGCCAAGTCCAAATGCAGTTCCATCAAACAGGGCAAGCATCAAACCTCCCACAGGCTGTGAAGCTGAGCTGGGCTTCCCTGTGCTCTTGAAAGACTGAGGGAACATTAAAGAGAAGGCAGAGCCCCCAAGCATGGGGCCCCAGAAAAAAGTCTGTCCATCCCCATCTAAGAGCTGTCACAGTGCAGCTTTGCTGGAGACATGTCTAGGAAATGGATGGCCCTGTTAACAGCAGCAAGACCATCTAAAGCTACATGGTTCTCTAACGATCCCAAAGCGATTGCACGTACATCATCTCATTTGGAAGGGGTTTTAGGTGCTGTTTGGGAAAATGGTCTTGATAGGGCCGGAGACCCTGTGCACTCATGTAATGATACTACTTCTGTGGGAACAGAAAGGATCAATAGGCTGACTGTCGTTGGGCAGCAAGATGCCATAAGCTCTCCATGCTCTGTCACTGCAGCAAGGGAGGGGGACAAGTAGTGTGCAATCTGCTGCTTGAAGCCCCTTGGGTCAGACTCACACTCTGTTGTGGATATAACTGCTATGAAAGAATAGGGCGAAGCCTACCCCCTCAGAGCCCCGAATGAACTGGAGAACGGGGTGTGATGACAAGGGACTCGCAATGCCAACAGCGGTCAGCCCTCTATGTTTTTTCCCACTGCCAATCAAGCCTCTCCAGACCCTCGAGTGTTTAGATCATTGAAGACTCCAGATTTAGACCCAGGGAAGACTGTGAAGAGGTAAGACGTGGATATTATGCAGCACTATAGTTTTAGGGAATGAAGGAAAAATAAAGTGTTTGGGATTGGGCACTCTCTTGATGTCCTATGACTTATATTTCATGAATAAAAGAAACAAAGTAAATTCTAGCTTCGGGGGAGCCTGAGGTGCCCCCAGTTTTACAGATCCTGGGCCATGGACTAAACTGGCAGTGAAGCAGTGGACAACAAGGAGGGCACAGAGAAGAAGTGTTTACAATTGGTGACTGATCACCATTCAATGGAACAAAAGAGCAGGTGCCCATTAGTGGACAAACAGACGCCCAGAACAGACTGCCTCACGTACAGTCACCAGGGATGGGAGACAATTTCTGACCACAGGACCTGGACTAGCCAGAGGTTAAAGGAACAAAGATGCCAAAACAGACAGGTCCTATACACCAAGCTTGAAAAAGCACTGTCATTTATGACAGTGGCCATAACTACAGAATGATCTCCTTGTCATTTTGTGGGCAGAGAGAGTGGACCGATAGTGAGGCATGGGTTTGTCCATGGAGCACACGGGGCATTGCCAAGTGCCATGTCACCCGAGAACTGTCAACTGCCACTTACGGTCCATGTGGGGATACAAACGAAAAGGCCGGTGTGTTGGTTTGAATTTGTGGACCCCAGAAAAGCTGTGCCAATTTCTACTGAATGAGGAATAATCCTCATTCAGTATTGCTGGGTAGGAATTTCAAAATTATCCATGGAGATGCGACGCACCCAATTGTAGGTGGTAACTTTTGATTAGATGGTTTCCATGGAGTTGTGACTCCATCCATTCCAGGTGGATCTTGATTAGTTTACTGAAATCCTTTAAAAGAGGAAGCATTTTGGAGAGAGTACCTTCTAGAGCCACGACAGAGCCTGTGTGGCCAGAGATCTTTGGAGATGAAGAGGGCAAACACTGCTGGGGATGCTTCATGAAACAAGAAGCCTGGAGAGAAAGCTAACAGGCGTCACCATGTTCACTGTGTGCTTTTCCAGTTGAGAGAGAAACCCTGAACTTTATTGGCCTTCTTGAATCAAGGTGTCTTTCCCTGGATGCTTTAGATTAGACATTTTTATAGCCTTGCTTTAGGTGGGACATTTTCATGGCTTTAGAACTGTGAACTTGCAACTTAATAAATTCCCTTTGTAAAAGACATTCTGTTTCTGGTATATCACCTTCTGGAGGCTAGCAAACTAGAACAGCCAGTAAAGTGACTACATAGTACACAGTGTATAAAGTTGGTCCTTGGGCTTGAATTATTTTACTGCATGATTTTATTGCACATCTACCTGAAGCTTTTAGTAAAAGGGGTGTTTTTAAAACTGCAGTAAAGGAAACTTTTTTTTAAATCATTTTTTCATTTCTAAAATTCCTCTTGGGATAATGTTGACCCTGGAGCCTTTTATTAAACATCAGTGTTTGCTTTATTTCTTTGCTGCAAAGGTAGTTTATGAAACAAGGGCACAGCTTAAAGATGAACAGAGGAGGTACTGCAGCCGGAATATGGTGCTGAAGAGGGCTGAAAACATCACTCACTTTTTAAAGCTCTGCCAATGATGGGAACTATATTTAGAAAAAAGACATGAGGCCTCTTTTTTCTTTCTGACAGTACATGCTTTCTGACATGGTGCATCTATTCATTGGTTATGTTGCACACTGCTTTGCTCTTAAAACCAAAACTTTAAATGCTACTATCAATCAGGAAAATGATTTGCATGTTATTAGTCTCAACTAAAAAAAACTTTCCCCAAGCTTGGGTTTTGGGAAGATAATGAATGCTCTGAATGTCAATTCTATTTATTTAATATTTAAAAACCATGTCCTTTCTCAAAGCTTCAGGGCATGTGCATAATAATATTGTTCACTGAAGTATTTCAGACAGATAAATGTACCATAAAGCCAAAGATTGCAGTGCAAAAGTGCATGGCTTGTCCATGCTCTCCCAGGGTAGGACAGGACAACGGGCACCATCCACATCATGGCCAGATGCTAACAGGGTTGCATTCATTCAGAGAGTTTCAGTAGTGAGGACCAACATTCATTCATTCATTCACTAACTCCTTTTCAACAAATAAAGAACATTTAAAATATTCCAGATGCTGTTCTGATGTATCAGTGAATAAACATATGAAGGTATCAGTTCTTGTTGAGCTTACATTCCAGACAATAAGCATTCAGCATTATAAATAAGGGACCTGTATATTATGTTAGAGGAGGGTAAGTACTGGGGAAAAAAGAGAAAGTACAATGAGGGACTGGGAGTGCTGGAGCTGTGTGTATGTGTGCACACATGTGAGTGCGCAGTGGGAGTGCCGTATGTGTGTATGTGTATGTACACATGTGAGTGTGCAGTGGGAGTGCTGGAGTATGTGTGTATGTGTATGTACACATGTGAGTGTGCAGTGGGAGTGCCGGAGTATGTGTGTATGTGTGTGCATGCATGTGAGTGTGCAGTGGGGTGCAGTATGAACAGGGTGGCTATGGGAAGCCTTCCTTACTTGCAAGCAAGATTTGAACAAAGATTTATGGCTGGTGAGGGGATTGGTTGTTTTGACAACTGTGGGCAGAGAATTCCAAGCAAGGAATTCTGCATGAAGACCTCAGGAAGGCTTGAGGCTGGGGTGTGTTCAAGGAGAAACAAGGAGACTCTGGTGAGGACTAGGTCAGAGGGATGACAAGGCCAGGTCTGGGAGGGGCTCGCAGGCCTCGGGAGACTCTGCTTTCATTCTGAGGGACATGAGTCCCCATTACAAGGTTTTGACCAGAGGTGTGACATAATCTGACTTATGATACAGTGGTATCACTCTGTTTATTGAGTTGAGGATAGTTCATAGGAAGATCAGAGTCGAAGCAGGAGGTATATCAGGAGACCATGGAAGTCAGGAAACAGGTTGATGGCTTAGACATGATAGTAGAACAGAGGTGATGAGAAGTGGTCCAAATCTGGATATATTTTGAAGTTAGAGCCAGCATGATTTTTGATGGAAAGACCAAATATAACACTTGTTCTCTGATGATGGATTGGGAATATGCCGGCTTGATGGCGGCAGCTGTGTGGTACAGATCTCAGTCTGAACCAAGCTATGGTCCTCTGTCGTGCCTGGCAATATATGGCGACTGGCAAGCGTGGTTGGTTTTCAATGAGGAATCTAGAGGCCTCAAAAGATGCTACTTGGGGAAGGAGGTCAAGGCATATGCATTTGAGGCAAGGGACAAGGGATCTGAGGGCAGGCGCTTCTGCATAGATTCCAGATCAGGCTCTCTGACAGGGCCGGGGCTCGGCCCTGTGGACCCTGCCTTAAAATAAGAGGCTACAATAAAACAGATGGATCATGAAATATTTTGGGGATCCTGGGAACAAAAGAAGTCAGCAGACTTGGAACCAGCGAGCTCATCAGCAAGCGGGGATGGAACAACAGTTGCAGATATCGGTGCTCTCTGTGGGGCACTGGCAGCGGGGAGGTGCCCAGACTGCAGGCTGCAGTGGCATTGGCAGTTCATTCGCTGGCATTGGCTAAGGTCTCTGAGGGCCTCGTGCATTGAACCAGTTGTGTGGATCCAGACCTGCTGCCCCAAAGTGGTCCATGGCAGTACTAGTAGCTGACTCGGCACTCCAGAGGCCTTAACAACACGGGGAGCACTTTTGGTGGGTCTTTCTGGTTTCAAGGTCTGGTGTCAGGAGATGTGACCACAACGAGCTTGGGCAAGAAAGGGGACAGAGGGCAGACGTCGTGTGGGAGTGGCCTGGCTACTGGTACACAGGGACTGAGGCACCCAGAGCAAACCATGCGGAGGCATCTTAGAAAGGGCCAGAGTCGCCCAGTGAGCAGGGCTCCATGGCTGTGGCTGTAGCCCCATTCTGAAATCCTGGCTGGAGTGTCCACAGAAGAAAATTAATTGAGTGCCAAATAAGTCTAGAAAAGAAAAAAAAAATCTGGAGATATTAGGGAAGAACTCCTTTTATAATTTTCCTTGGGATTATGGAGAAGAAAGTGAATGCGTGTGTGTGTGTCAGAGTGAGCATATGCATGGGAGAGACAGAGAGAGAAATGGATGCATATGGGCGCCCTTTTTCCTCACTCTCTCTAGTCCGAGCAGGAACACAGCAGCATCCTCTGTCTGGGATGCCTCTCTCGATGTTCTATTTGACTGTAAAAACGAATTCACTGAGATTCAGCTCAAGCATCATCCATTTGTCCAGAAAGCCTTCCTTAAACCCCATGCACTTAGCTCTTCCCTCCTCTAATAGCATTTTTGGCATAGTATTTTAGCTTGTGATATGCTTATCCACATCTAAAACACAGGCAGAACTCCCTGAGGCAGGGACAACGTCATGTCCATTTTTATGGCCCCATCTCTGAAGCCAGCACAGGACCAGAATGCGGCGTGGATGATGCTGAGGGCTCAGAATCAGGAGTCACTGATGAATACCCTTGGCACGTGGATGTCTGCAGTATTAGCTCCAACGCTACTGGGATGCTGAGGTCTCAGGATATAAAGTCAAGTGTCACTAGTGGTCACAGCACGTAGAACATGAGTGCTAAATAGATATACTTTAAACCATTTCTAGGGTTATAATTTATGAAAATCAAGTGTGTCAAAAGGTGCTGTCCGAGGTGAACCTAAGTAAATGTTGTCAGATGGTGATGCACCTGAGGCCCAGAGGTGAGGGGCAGGAAAACCCGTCTTCTTTACTTTTACTGCAGTACTCTTTTGTACATTCATGGGGAAAATTTCACATAGAAAAATTTCTACAAAATATTTACCTATGAATATTTAGAAAATTGTAACCATGATCTTTTTCCACTAAGCAGTGGCCTCCATGTGGAGAAAGCTGGAAGGTTAAAGCTGATGGTGCATTAAATAAAAAGCTTTTAATCTGTTGATGACACTTGGTTTTCATAAATTATAACTCTAAAAATGGTTTAAAGTATATCTGTTTAGCACTCAGGCCATCCTGAATTCATGGAGCTCCAAGCAAAGCCAAAATGTATTTTCTCTTGTGGACACAAGAAAAGGAATCTGGCAGTTTCTTGAGTATTCAGATTCTCTGATAATCGCAGTGGTTATCAGTTTACTAAAGAAAAGTGAGCTTCTATTTACTAAAATAGAACATTTGCTTCTGTTTACTAAAATAGAATGACAGAGCTGAATAAGACAAGGATTTCCCAAAGATGAGTGTGTTTTCCGAAAGACGAGTGCACTGACAGATAACCTCATCGTGTTCAGAGATGCTGTGCTCTGGTAACTGAGGCAGGAGAGCACAGCAGTTCAGAGCATGTACTCTGGAGCCACGCTGCCTGGGTTTGAATACCGTCTCTGTCACACACTACTGTGTGACCTTGGGCAGATTACTTAACCTCTCTGTGCCTGCGTGTCTTCATTTGTAAAATGGGGATTTAATCTGAGAGTTAAATGAGTTCATACCTATAAAGAACTTACAAAATGGTGCCAGGGATGTCGTAAATTTCCTATTTAAATGTTTGCCACTGCTTGGCCCTGCAGTGTCTTTCTGAGCATACCCAGGAAAATCTTTGAGGAATGTGGATTCTTAGGTAGAGCACTTACTATTTATTTTTAATATATATTTTATATATATTTATATTTATATATATTTATAATATATTTAATATTATATTACTAAATCAACCACGAAAGCCAAGGATGGGTGTGAGGCCAACCAGGCTTTGATCTTAAAACCCTTTGATCATGACCACCACCAAGATATTCACAAAGAAAGACCATCCAATGAAAAGATAGTTAGCTGGTGGGGGGGTGGGGCGTGGAGAAGATTAACTAGGTAATTAGTTACAGCAGCTCCACTGAAGCTGGCTCTGAGTATCTGCTTGGACATGACATGTTTAACTCATTCCAGCCTGAAGGGCAAAGTGACGAATGAAACTCGTGACTGGAATGACAGCACCTCTACCTGCCTGAACACAAATGCTTTGGGTCACTTCTTGCTTGGAGTGTAATAAGCTATTTCAGTATTCTCCACAACGAAAAGGAGTATTTTTTTGATTCCTTGTCTGCCACCTCCTCCAGGAACTGTCTTCTGATTTTCTGAGCAGAAGAGAGCTTCCCTTCTATTTAACATCCAAAGGTTGCACCTTTATTTCTATTATAGCTCATTCCATACTCTGCCATACTATGTAATTTAAGTTTTTTTTTTTTCTCTTTGCACTGTGTCTGGCCAGAAGTGGGTGCTCAATGCATTTGCAGACATAAGTTGAACAGAGATTTCTCATTCCAGTGCTCTTGATTGAAAATAAGAAATTCAGGCAAATTACATCCAACTATCAATTAGCACTTAATTCACTTTATGGTAAAGGTAGGGGAAAATGGCTAATTCAAAATGGTGGACAAGTTGTTTTAGAATTCTGCATAAATTCAAAGGTTTTTTGCTCGTCTATGCATTCGCAATGCCTTTGGCAAATGAATGGAACCTACACTGTCAAGGTTTGACTGCTAAGTTTTTCTGTTCACTTTCACATACACTTATTTAGCCCTTGCTGTTTAAGGTACTCTCCATTCTTTCTCCTCCCCACCTCCCATTTAGTGGTGGGAACTGATTGCATTATCTCCAAGAGATGCAGACAAGCAGCTCTATCTCTGAGATGGGAAGGCCATAGTTATGACTTTAAACACCTTCTCTTCTAAATCCTGATGTCTTACACAGTAATCCTAATTGTATACCCAAATGAATAATTTAGATGACAATGACAATGAAATTTGCAAGTTTTGCCATTTTCTTATCTAGAAAGTGAATAATCTTCAGTTTGAAAAAATCTACTAGCAGAGAATGGAAAGCTCATTGTGCATATTTAGTGACAGCCCTGGATATTTAGTGACAGGCTCTTGTATTTCAGTAACTGAGCCCTATTTTGGCACTTCTTGGCCCTGTGCAAAGCAGAGCATCAATAATACAATGATTTTTGTGACTTTAGTGAACATTTATTGAACAAATGCACATGGTCATAATATAGTTATGGCTAACATTTATTGGGTCCTTCTAAGTGCCACTCATATGCATTTTTCATTTATACCTACAATAACCTAATAAAGTAGATTTCACTTCTATCTCCATTTTACAGCTGAAGAAATTGAAGAATAGAGAATTTAAGTAACTTGCCCAAGATGACTCAAGTAGCCAGTAGCTAAACTAGGATTAAATTAGGCTTAACTGAAAGCTCAAGGGAGTTCATTTTTGAGCCCTTCCAAGATTGCAAGTTCCTTAAAGGAGCTTTACATGGATTATTCATCTTATTCATCTCAATTTCCCCTTGTGCTTTGAAGTTCAGTGTTTAGATGGTACAAGGAGGTGGTTAAGAGCTATGTTCTCGCAGTTAAACTGCCTGGGTTGAATCCTAGCTTAGTCACCTAAAATGGCATCTGCACCTCCCCATCCCTCTCGGTCCCTTCCCTGGCTCCATCTTTTTCCATGGCCTTTATCACTAGCTGGAACTACATGATATTTTTACTTTTTTTAATCTGTGCTCCCTACTAGAAGGTGAACCACATGAGGATAGAGACTGTGCAGGCCTTTCCTAACACCAAATCTCCCAGCACCTAGAACAGTCCCTGGCCTAGAGGGGATGTTTCATTAATATCTGCTGAATGAATGAATAAAGGAGAGTCACTTGCTTGCCAGTTATGCTTGGAGCACTAACCTTCAGATAAAATTAACAGGCTGAAGGAACCTCACTTTTTGTCTTGGTCCACCTTCAACCTTCTTTTAAAAAATGTACTTAATAAGCATGCATAGAGCACATGGTATGCACCAGGCTGCATTTAAAGAGGTTTACATATATTGACCTTTCACAACAACCCATGGGGTAGGTAAAAATATCATGGGCCCATTTTAAAGATGGGAAAGCAGGCACAGAAAAGTTTAGAAACCTGCCCATGGACACACAGGGCAAGAGGACAGCAGGGATTTAAATCCAGGCACCCGAGGTCCTGTCCCAGCCATGATGCCAGGCTGCTTCCCGGTGAATCCTATAAAAATGTCATCTCCACGGAGTTAATGGTCTAAAGATGTGTTTTCCCTGTCTCCTAAAGAGTGTCCTTCCACCTTGCCATCTTCCTCTCTAACTAGGTGTAAAGAAGAAAAGAAGTAAGATCATTTTGCTCATTTTTCTTTATTCCATTACTCCTTTCTTTTTTTTCAAACCGCAATGCCTGCTCTTCCTGACGCTTCCCTCAGCAGCTTTTAAGGATAAACACATGTGTGAGCCCTGGTAGCTGAGGCACAGCTGCCATCGCCTCTGTCTGCCTCTCTTTCGTCATGCCTGTCTCCTTCCTGCTGTCCTAGGCCTTTTGGATCTTTGTCACAGGTCTTCTGTTTCATGAAAAGGAGTTCAGCAGTCCATTGAGGTTGCAAAAATTACCTTTTAAGCCTGAAACTTGAAAGGAAGCCCAATTTTATAAATGACATCTTGCTTTTAGCCATTTATTCTTTTCTTTTCTCGCTCCCATTCAGTGTCTTTCACAAAGTCACCAGCAACAAGCCTCCTCAGAGCCTCGGCCCTCTGATTCAGGACCCAGGAGGCCGCTTTCCGAGCAGCGACATCGGGGAGCTCCCTCGAGCTCAGTGGTTCGGGGACAACCTGCCTCTGGGCAAGTCACTGAATAGGGCAGGGACTCAGTTTCCTCACCTGAGAGAGGTGGAGCTGGCTAGTAAGGTCCTTTCCAGCTCAAACATGTGATTGTTCTTTAAAGGATTCTGTAAGGAAGAGAAGGTTCTGGCTATCTAGATAACTGCTTTCCCTCCTGACTGCAGTCTCACATCCCAGAGCCACTCTTTATTAAATGGGGTGAACTTCTTCAGGATGAAGGATGACAGCTGTGGGGGCCATCCCAGCCAGAGCCTACCTGCTTATGTATTCCTTCCCTATTTCTATGCAAATATCAGGGAGGATTATCGGAAAACAATGTTTTTTCAGTTTTCTGTTCTATGTAAGCTATCCTAAGATTGATTCATTAAAAATAAAACACAAACCCTCCCATTTTAGCTTAGGAAGACTGCAGCAGCCATCTGAATTTCTGAATTTGCATAAAAACCTCAAACCGAGAACATCAGTGAGTTGGCATGGCTCTCACACCCAGCAGCTCTTTGGATACCTAGTTTAAGCAGCTCGAGTGGTTATATACTTATATACTGGGCTTTGTCATTTCCAGGGACCCAAAGTGCTTTACAAGCAGTGGCCATTCATTCTCCCTCTATGCCCCTGACAACAGACTCATTATTGGTCTGCATTCGCAAACAGAAAGCTTGAGAAATGGAGGGAGGTAGGAAAATACAGGCCACCAGGCCTGTGGGTGTCATATGCAAGAAGAACCTGCTTTTCTCCTGTGTACAACAAAAACTAAGAATATTCAGTCAAGAAGTATTTTTGGGTGTCCTAACCTGGCCTGTTTGGGGCTGACCTCTGATCTGTGTCAGTCCAGCATAAGGGAAGTTAACTCAGCGACACTCCGTCCAGGGGCTGCGTGCTCCATGCTTAGGAAATGAAGCAAATATGACAAAGAACCTCGTCTTGAGTGAGAGAGACGAATTAGTCATTATGCGATTTTACAGGGTGTACTGGCACACAGAAGAGTCCAACCTGGCAATCCAGCCCAGAGAAAGGCTGTCAAAAATTTTCTCCAAAGAATACGTCTTAAGGAATGAATAGGAATTACTTATGTGAAGAAATGCGGCAATAGCAGTGGAGAAAGGAGATGTTGTGGCTTCTGGCAGAGAATGGCTAGATTCTCAGGAATTCTGTTACTTCTTCATGGGAAGGGAAATGATATTTCTGGGCCCAGTTTGTAGTTCAGTGAGGTTCTAATAACTGCGTCCTGGTGAACCTAATGCAGGCTGATGTAAGTGATGCACTTCCAGGCCTTGCAATGGAACATCCCATGTGCTGGTCTATGGTCCGTGCTACCCTGCCCACGTGCCAGACATCAAAGGATGCTGAGATGGTGAAGTCATGTGATGGACGGAGCCTGGATCCCTGTGTGATTGTTTGCAGGAGAGCTGCCCGACCTGCCCAGGACCTAGCACGAGTGAGAAATAGATTTAACCACTGAGATTCTGGAGTTGTTTGTTACAGCAGCTTGAGTTCATTATAGAGTAGACCAGGTTAGGGGACAATAAGAAAGATCTGAAGGTCTTGCTGTCATTTCATAATTCATATAACCCAAATTACTTAAGTTTTTGGCCTTGAGGTCAATTGCCCTTTCTACCTTCCTCATTTTCCAATGGCACCAACACGTCCTCTGAATTTCTGGAGTAATATTGTACACAGTATCATAGTGCATCAGCTCTTTCTCTTGAGTATATTCCCAACACTCTGGACTTCTCTTTACAAATTATCTGTTTTCTTCATTAGACTATAAATTTTGTGAGAATAAGGGCTGTGTATATATTGCTTGTTATTGTAACCCTAGCATTAAGCAAAGTGTACGGTAGCTGGTAGGCTCCCACGATTATATGTAGAATGAATGACTAAAGGCAAATATAATAGGATGAAGGCCAGGTTTTTTGAAGAAGAGAAGCTCAGATTCTTGAAAGAACTCCATGTTTATTTTGAAGTTCACGTGTCCTGCGGGCAGAAAGACCTATAGGTCTAGAGACAGAGCTTTGGAGTCTCTGTTGTGTAGGTGATAGTGGAAGCCATATACCTAGATATAGTAGGTAAAGGAAAGAGAAAATTTAGAGCAAATTTTAGGGAATATAAAGTATATAAAACAGACTAAGCCTAAGAAGCTAATGAAGGAATATTAGGGAAAGGAAGGAGAATTAAGAACAGAACATTGTGAGAGTACAGTTTGGGGGTCAACAAGTGTTTAATAAACACTTGCTTATTGATTGAAATAAATGTTGAACACTGAGCAGCGTCCTCAAACATGGCCAAAGGAGCTGGCATGTTTTCAAATAGACACACGGCCAATTATCACCCCAGTTAATCACTATAAAACACTGGGTGCCTGGATCTATGGAATGTGGGAGTCCGTGAGGCTTCCTGGGACCATTCATTAGTCTGATACAGAAGGCTATGTTTCTGGTCCGAGTTATCTTCCTGCTTGGAGACTCTCAGACTTACAGAAAGGGTCTCTTTCTAGCTGGGAAGTTAGTAATAATGCAAGCTGGGCGTCAATAAATACGGCTCATAGGCCAAATCTGGCCCACCACCTGTTTGTGTAAATAAAGTTTTTGACCACAGGCATGCTCATTCCTTTATGATTGTCCGCAGCTTCTTTCACTCTATAAGACAGAGTCAAGTATTTAGGGCAGAGAACACACAGCCTGGACAACATACACTGCTTATTATCTGAGTATTTATAGAAAATGTGACTGATCCCTGCTGTAAGTGAGCAGATCTTTTTGTCCAGAATCACAGACATTTTCAGGACTGAATGGAGCTCACCAGGAACCTAGGAACACCACAGCCTGTCTCACCAAGGGCCAGACCTAGGAAATGGATACCTTACACCGCCAGGTATACCGTGAGCCCAACTGTGGATTAATTTCGGACAGTTTCCATGCTAGTGATGCATATTTTAATGTGTGTGGGATTCTGTCTGAGAGTGTATCTTTAACTGTATGTTCACTGGGGTTGGCCAACATTGGGGAGTAAAAAATTTAAGATACCAGCTGATGAGAAAAAGAAAGCAAGAATGAAGGTAGATGAAGAATGGATTATGGGATGAGAGAATGACAAGTGTTAGGGATTGAATCATGTCCCCCATAAAAGGCATGTTAAGGTCCCAACCCCTGGTCCTATGGGCATGAACCCATCTGTAGACAGGGACTTTGAAGATGTTATTAGGAAAGCTGTGCCCAAACTGAGTGAGAGTGGGCCTTACTTCCATAGGGCTGAAGTCCTCACCCGCAAAGAAAACACCAGAGGAAGCCATGGGTAGCAGCCAGAAGCTGGAAGTCAGTGAAATCCAGAAGAGAGAGGAGAAGCTGCCCTCTACATACATTGTCATAGGATGGATAAGCAAAGGAACAGCCAAAAGAAACCTACCAGGAAGAAGCAAGCCTTATTGCAAGGCTTCCAGACTCTGAAACTGAGAGCCCATAAATTCCTATTGTTAGGCCAATCCATTATTTGTTTTAGCAGCTAGGAAACTAGCAAATTACTTTGTCGAAAAACACCATAAGAGCAACTGTGCCTGTAGCGTGTATTTTGTCATTACCCTTCTGAAAAATAGGAGAAGAAATAGGAATGCATTTCTATCATTTTTGTAAGTGACAGGAAATAAGACTGAACCTCCCTTTCTGGAGTTTAAAAGAAATTGCAGGAAATTGCAGTGGTTGCAAACTCTTCCCTTAAACCTTACACACACTTCCATCAACCTTCAAGACTAGAATTAAAGAACACTCGACCTTGAAAGTGCTGGAGTTCTTAGGAATATAGTCTTGGACAAGAGTCCAAATTTAGGTAATATCATATTCATAATATTCCTTTTAACTCTAAAGTAATTTGTGACCCCATTGCATTAAGACTCCCCATATCTAGATAGATTTTCTTTCATTTGACATGGGGTAGGGAAGTTGACAGCATAACCAAAGCTAGCCCCCCAAGTTTTATTAGCCAAGTGTTTGAGAAAAGAAAATGAATGGATTTTTGAGCTGCAAAACTGGCACTCTCCAGTTTGCTACAGTTTTTTACTACTCTCTATTGTGTTTCCTCTAAAAGGGTTTGAAATTGCAGTCTTCATCTGTGTGTCTACAGCCCATTCACGGTGTTTTCACCAACTATTGCTTTGATCTGTTTGTTCTGCTTATGTTGAAATGTAAATGTCCCCTTTTCCTTTTCAGCTTTGTTAGCTGCTTTCCTAATGTCTTCTCTTTGCTAACATCCTTAAAGTCTTGTGCTAGAGTTTGACCAACTCATTTCCCTAATAGTATGAAATCTGCTCTTTTCAGTAATGAGGCACTGTGTATCACATAGATAAGAGGACTTGTCTTTGTGGACGAGTGGCAAAGGTCTCTAATTCCTGTATTATTTTCTTATATCATGGTACAGCATATGTAACTCTGCCAACGAATTAGAGCCGCGTGCCATCTTTTGGAATGGTGATTGCAAACATGGCTCCTAACTCTCCTAGTTGTGAATATCATGGTCTCATGAAGATGGCCGAAGGAAATGAATGATGCCCTTGTTTTGTTGATGGGTTATTCCATTTAGACCACAAATGTCGACATGGAAACCAGACTTTAAAGAGGATCATTATAAAGTTTATATGTGGTAGTCAGACTTCTAAAGCAACCATCAAGAATCCCCACTTCCTGGCATTCCCATCTTTGCGAATCCACTTCGTGTGCGTGGGCTCATCTAGTGACTTGATGCCAGCACATGGCAAAGGGATGGTATGTCACGTCCATGATTAGGATACAAGAGACTGTGACTGCATCTTGCTAGCACTCTGCCTTGTCCTTCTGCTTGCTTGCTCCTATGGCGCATCTATGAGATGCCCTCTGGAGAGGTCCACGCACCAAGGAAGAGAGGGAGGTCTTTGGCCAGTAGCTTCTGAGCACTGAGGACTTAATCCAATAACCTGTGAGGACCCAAAAACTGCCCACACCCACATGAGTGAGCTGGGATGTGTTATAAGAGATAATTAATATAGATCTTATATTTCTACTGGAAAAACAGGGGCCTCTGTTTTAACCGAATACAAACTCTGGATGGTAAAGGGGATAACTTAATCCAATCAGAGATGTTCAGAGCCATTTAGTGAGGGAAAAAATCATTGAAAATATCTAGGTTAAATTGAACCTAGGTTAAACTGAACTAAACTGAGAAATAAAGAGCAGTTAAAGTACGGGTGTTTATTACGCAGTAAAGTAAAAGTAGAGTAGCTATAAACCAAGCAATACCAGAAACTGTGATAACCACAATCATTTAATTATCAGATA
Organism: Tamandua tetradactyla; assembly: GCF_023851605.1. Classification (NCBI taxonomy): domain Eukaryota; kingdom Metazoa; phylum Chordata; class Mammalia; order Pilosa; family Myrmecophagidae; genus Tamandua; species Tamandua tetradactyla. The sequence continues at coordinate 168,980,013 of NC_135333.1, forward strand.
CCTTTGCACATATACTTTTCTAGTCACGGAAAATATCTAGAGATAAAAAGACAACCATAGAGGGCCTTCAATGTCATCTGTCTTCATGGAATTTAACCTTCTGATAGGGGAGATAGATATTGCTAAACTGGGCTAACAAATCTTTACTTCATCTGTCTTACAAGCTATAAAGTAAAAGTATTTGTTGGTTGGAGATCACATCCTGGCCTTTTAAATAGAGGGGAGTAGGAGTCAGGAAAGATTTCCTGAGGAAGGCTTGCTTGAGATGAGACTAGAAGTGAGGAGAGAAGTAGGGCAAAGCGTTCCAGGGGATGGGAGAGCCTGTCTAAGGCCTTGGGATATAAGGACGTATGGAGCCCTCATGCAAATAAAAAGTAGGCCAGAGCAGTGAGGGAGCCAGGCAGTAGCTTGAGATGAAGTTGGAAAGTCAAACAAGGGAGGCTCATTTTCCAAAGGGCTACAAGAGTCCATTGAAGTGACATGATCTGAATTTTTCTTTTATTAAATCACTCCACTACAGGATGGAGGGCAGAATGGAGAGGGGCAGGAGCAGATGTAGGAAGAACAGTTAGGAGGCTGCTGTAAAAAAAGAGCAATTTTTAAATGCTTAGAACATAAATACAAGGTGATGGATTGATTTGAGTGTTGTCAAAGATGAATCTTAGATTTCTGACTTGCACAATCGGACGGATGCTTATGACCTTCACTAAGATGGAAAAACTAATGGAGGATTAGGTTTTGGGAAGAGGGAGGAGTTATGAGTTAAATTTTTGACATGTTAAGCCTTAATAGCATCCAAGAGCCGACTTTGAGTGGGCCATTGGATATATGGTTTTGGAGCTCAGAGGAGAAATCTTAGCTGAAGACACAAATTGGGAATCATTGGCATATAAAAGAGAAATTAAATAATAAACAAGAGAGAATAAATAGAGAGTATAAGAAGGCCTAGGATTGAATTTCGAGGCACTCCAACATTTAGCTGAACAGAGAAAGGACAGAGAGCAGCAGAGAGGCATGAGGAAAATGAGGCCTTGTAGAAGACAAGTGAGGCCAATGTTGACAGCTGTCAATTGTAGCAGAGCTAATGAAGGCCAAGGGGGGTGAAGATGGGAAGAGGCTCTACTGGAATCTCTGCTCTACTGGTTATTGGCGACTTTAGGATCTATTGCTTGGGGTGGCAGCGGGGGAGCAAGTCAGATCAAAGTATATTGAGGGATGAGCGGGAGCAAAGCAAAGAGGCATAGCAAGTGTAGACAACCACTAAATCATTCTGAAAGAGACACTAAAACAGCATCAGACTAGAAGAGGGAATATTGAAAAATGGAGTGAGCATAAGATTTAAAAACTGCCAGCACACTCAAGTAGTTTCCAATTCAGGGTGAGAGATATTTAGAAAGCAGATAAGATTTGGGGCTTAACATGAAGCCCCAGACTTTCAAAAATGAAAATACTTTTGAATCCTTTGAATTCTTGATCTCTAGGTGGCATATTATCAAAAGACAGAAGAGATCATGCCCTTTTAAAAGGGAAAACTTAGAGGCTATCCGAAGACTTGGTCACAGGGACCTCTGACTTGGAAACAGGTGAGTTACATGTTGTAAACATGCAATCAGATCATTTCCCAGTGTCTAAGCGATAACAACAATAACAACAAAACAATAGACCTGCAGTTCCTAGGGGAGTACAGGATAAGCATTTTCTCATGAAACCTTTGATATGTTTCCTTTCTCAAAAAGGAAAAAAGTATGAAATTTGATCTTCAAAAGTCCAAGGAAGCTTTTAGAGCTAAAAAAAGACTGGGTTTGAGTTGGCGAGGAAAGTGGATTCCGGGTGAAAATTGACAGTTAAGCTTTAGTACTAAAGGTCAAGCATTGCAAGACAGAAGGAAAGAGTGGCTGGAGGGAAGTAGTTAATGTGATAACAGCAAGAGGGAGTATGTGTTCCAAAGATGTCCATGAATTATCATGCATTGAATGGATTCTATACCTTGAATGCACTGAATGTATTTGAGAGCATGCAGATCTGGGCAGTGGTGAATATTTCAATATTAAAAAGAGCGTATTATAGAAAAGTCATTCGTACCAAAGGAATAATTTTTTTTTTTTTTTTTTTTAAAAACAAAAACATTTTTTATTGTGAAATACAACTTATATACACAAAGTAAAAAATAATTAAAAAAAAAAGAGCATTAAATTTCAGAGTACATTTTAACAAGTAGTTACAGAACAGATTGCAAAGTTTGGTATGGGTTACCATTCTACAAGTTCAGGTTTTTGCGTCTAGCTGCTCCAGAACACCAGAGGCTAATAGAAACAACAATATGGTGATTCAGCAGTCTTACTTGTCTGTTAAATCCTATCTTCTCTATTGCAACTCCTCCTCCTTTGATTCTACTCCCAATCTATAGGGATCTTTGGGCTATTCCCATTCTAACTTTTTCATGTTGAAAAGGGATATTGACAATATAGAATAGGGGGATGAAATTAGTTGATATTCTTGGAGAGGCTGGCCCCTCTGGGTTTCAGGACTTATCTGTCCTAGGAACTCTTCGAAGGTTTTAAGTTTCAGAAAAGTATACTTAGTGCATGAAACTTTTCTAGAGTTTCAGTTAGAGCCCTAAGTTTTCTTTTTTTTTTTTTTCTTTTTTTATTTTTCTTAATTAAAAAAAGAATTAACAAAACAATTAGAAATCATTCCAATCTACATGTACAATCAGTAATTCTTAATAACATCACATAGTTGCATATTCATCATTTCTTAGTACATTTGCATCGATTTAGAAAAAGAAATAAAAAGACAACAGAATAAGAATTAAAACAATAATAGAAAGAAAAAAAACAAAAAAAACAAAAACAAAAAACCTATACCTCACATGCAGCTTCATTCAGTGTTTTAACATAATTGCATTACAATTGGGTAGTATTGTGCTGTCCATTTCTGAGTTTTTATATCCAGTCCCGTTGTACAGTCTGTCCAAAGGAATAATTTTTTTTCCTTGAAACTTGAAGCAACAAATACAAATAAAGATGGAAAAACATAGATTGAAGTGTGCTGACAGATCAAGATGGAACTAACAAACCACCTTCCTTTTGTTTAGGAAAAATCTCACCAACTCCAAAACACAGTATGTTAGTTAAAGGATCTCAGGTAGCAATCATGGAATATTTCTCATGACAGATGAAGAACACAAATACTCTGAAGACCAAGATTGCATTAACAGAGTGAAAAGACATTTTGTTCACTTTCTGGCAGTGCTAAGTTAGAGTGAATGCAAATAAAAATGCTGGCAGTAAAATTACACTATTAACCATCTGAAGATTGGGCTCATTACCTAAGAAAGCAAAGCATCAATTTGTAGCATAACATTCTGCTTGTGCTGCTGAATGCGTGCTTGGATGTTTTTATATATTCACTATTCCTTTGTGTGCTGATTAAGTACTTCTGTATCAGCCTCTTGATAGAAGCTTAATTTTGTATTGTTTCTATTATATTGTTTTCTCTAATGCGAATGATATTATGTCTTCAAAATAAACACTCCATTTATTTCCCAAAATAAATCTTGGTTTAGGTTCTTTTATTTTTCATAATAAAACACATGTAAGGGATAATAGATATACCTAAAAATTGAGGCACTCTTGGGTTTAAAAAATTTTATATTTGAATAACACCTGAGGAAAATATTCCTCCATTCAATCACTCATTTTTTTCATTATTTTAACGTGCATGTATTTAGCTAAGCATAACAAAACATTCAAGGATGGCTATCATGTTGTGTCTGCCTTCAGATGCTTAGAATCTAGAAGTGGTAGAATATTATTAGTGTCTGCATATGGGAATAAACACAGGGCCATAAAACTCAGAGGAAAGAGAGATCTGCATATTCCCTCGCTCCTCAAATACTTCTTAAACAACTGCTATGCGCCAGCTACTGGGGGCTGGGTGGGTACAAATGAACAAGACAGCCAAGGTCCTGATCTCACCAATCTTGCATCCTGGGGGAGAGATGAAAAATAAGGAACAAAATAAACATAACTTCAGGTAGCCATAAGTACTAGAAGGAAATTAAAGTAGGGTGATAGCATGAAGGATGGTGACATTGGGGGAGGGTGTTACTTCAAGCCAGGAAGACGTCTGTGAGGAGGTGACATTTGGGTGGAGACGTACTGATATATAGGAGCAGGTATCTGAAGGTCTGGAGGAAGGCATTCCAGGTGGAGAGACTCAGAGGCAAGAATGAGCTTGGCATGTTCTGGAATAACAGGAAGGAGAAGCCTTCTCCATGCAGGAGAGAGTGAAAGATGAGCTCACACCATGAGGTGGGAACAGGACAGATGCTACTGACTTTTGTAGGACATGATAAAGAAAAGGGAAACCATGGGAGATTTTCAGTAGGGTATGGCATGATCTGATTTACATTTTAGGAGATCATTCTGGATGCTGTGTGGAAATTCAACTGTAGAGGGATAAGGGAGGTTCACTAGGAGAGAGATAAGGAGTCTACGTAATTGTCCAGGTAAGAGAGGACCAGTGAGTAATGAATCCAAGTAGTCTAATATAGACATGACTTAACAAGATCTATTGTAGATGTCTGGCTAGAGTTGGTAGGTTTGGATTAGGGTGTAATTACTGAGGTGGTGAGAAGTGGTTCTATTTTAAGGAAAGTTTCACAAAGGAAGTGGTGCGATACTATTAGAAAGAAGTTTCTGCCCTTGCTGAGAGTGGGGAGAAAACTTGTGGAGGAAATAACATTGTAAGTCAAGATTCAAAAGTAGGGAGGTGGACGATATGCTTATAGGAATGATTTAAATAATTAATTCTAAAGATGTTTTATTCTTTTCCTTTTAGTGTAGAAAATTAAATGATGAAACAGCTTTGTATGCTTCACTCTCTTTGCATTTGCAAAAGTGCTAAATTTCTATCAACAGAAACTCAATTTACTGTCAGTCAGCAAATTTCTTTAGAAAACTTCATTAGAAATGGTGGTTAATATTTATCCTTCCTAGAATGGGAAGCAGAAATTACAGCCTCCTTAGAAAGGAAAAGGACAGAAGAGAAAGCAAACAGCAGGATAAGCTCTTACATGTAGGAATTACCTCTGCTCTCCCTTTACTGCAGAAGAAAAGTTACAATTCCTCTGTTCACCTGGCCTCCAACCTTGCCCCACCCCAAACTCTTCTCTGGATGGCCCATCTTCAAGTTTTCCTTATTCCTTTTGCCTCTGGAATTGACTGCCCTAAAGCACAGATGTCACATCATGTCTGTTCCTTTTGCCAATAGAATAAATTTTAAATTACCTAGTTGGGCCAAAGCACAAACCAACCCAACCCGTTTTTCTGATTTATTTTACTACATGCTCTAATTCTTTAATCACTTTGGATTTTAAATCAGGTAGTATCACTAATTATTCCCACATTGTTTCCAGCAATTTATTGCCTGATACCTGTATTTACCTGGTTCCTGCCAGCCTCCCCAAATGCCTTTCCCTTTCTTTACCAATTAAAATCCTTGTATCCAGGGAGCCCAGAATAAGAATGAGGGCCATTAATTTTGTATAGCTTAATATAATGCCTGGATATATCCCAGAATGTATTAAGCAGATAATCAAAAAGTATTGGTAGAGTCCCTTGAGGGATGGAAGAAAAATATGGAACTATTAAACTTTACCACTGGGGAAACTCCTGATATTGTGTCAAACATTAGGGACACCCAAATCAATAGGACAAGCCGTTGATCTTGAGGCTTACTCTTATGAAGCTTATGTAGGTAGTGAAGAAGCTTAGCCTACCTATAGATATGCCTAAGAGTCACTCCAGAGGACCTCTTTTGTTGCTCAGATTTGGCCTCTCTAAGCCCAACTCTGCAAGTGAAATCACTGCCCTTCCCCCTATGTGGGACATGACACCCAGGGATGAAAGTCTCCCTTCCCCTATGTGGGAGAGGACTCCCAGGGATCAGTCTGGCCCCAGCATCATGGGATCAACAATTTCATCCTGACCAAAAGGGAGAAAAGAGGTGTAACTAATAAAGTGTCAGTGGCAGAGAGAGTTCAAATAGAGTTGAGAGGCTACTCTGGAGGTCACTCTTATGCAAGCTTCAGTTAGACATTGCTACCTATCACAACTTGCCAAATCCCAACCAAAACCATTCCTGCCAATCCTAAAGAACACCTAGGGCATTATATAAGATTCTACAAGGTTCCATGTACTAGGGTAACTTTCCAGAAACCTGCAACCTCCAGATGGGTCCCTGGTCCAGACAAATCCTGAAACGCAGGGGGGCCAGCCTCTCTAGAACATCAACTAGTTCTACCCCCCATCCCATAATATTGACAGCCCCTTCCAACATGAAGAAATTAGCATAAACATAGCCCAAAGACCCCTAAAGAGTGAGAGAAAGATCAAAGGTGATGGTGGAGCTATACAGAGAAGATAGGGTTGAACAAATGAGTATGACCGCTGAATATTGATATTTCTTTTAGTCTCCAGTATCTTAGAGCAGCTAGGAGTAAAAACCTAAAATTGTAGCAATGTGCTTTGAAATTTATTGCTTTTTTAATATACGTTATTTTTCACACATACACACACACACACACACACACATACAAAACAAAGAAAAAAATTGTGTTCTGGAGTATGTTGGCTTGGAGATTAATTTCAAGATCTTTTTTTGGTAATTTAAATATGTAAAATATGCAGGAAGTATTTTTGTTAAGGAAAAAGACAGTACTTTTTCACCTAAAGTAAAACATCTGATGGTTAAAGAATGAGAAACAGGAATGTGCAGGACAAAGCGGATGGACATAGAAAGCTGTAGAAGTCTAGTTGGAAGTGAATTTTATTGGCTATGGTCAAGGTTGGCTAAGATTTTACAGTTTTATAAGATTTTTAATAGTTTTCTTATCAGATGTATCCATGCAAAACAAGAATATGGTTTTCACTCCGTTAAAATGACAATGCTTTCTTGGATCATTTGTTTGTTCTTAGTGAGAAGCTATAAAAGGTTTTAACCATCTGAGTAATCTGCCCAGTTGACAAACATTTTATGTCTTATCAAACCAATACACGTATTGATATGTATGTTAACCATTTCCTTCCTTATTGTTTTAGACAATGCCTCCTCACTTTAAAAAAATTTGTCTTTATAAAATTGTTAACTCCTCTATTTAATTTCAAACTTGCATGTCACTTGATTAAATAAAGAACCCTCCCCCCTAAAAAAAATTCCTGTGTGTCTTGAAAGACCAGTGCTTAGATTCTACTCTTCTTTTAGGCTTCTATGAAACCTTATCTGGAAACAGAAAGTCAACTCTGTTACTAGGTAATTACTGCTAGGTAACTTGCAGTAAAAATGACACCTGGTTACAAACTGCTTCTGGACTAGGAGTATCTCTATATGAACTATGAATACCTGATGGGGATGTGAAACTTGGGGCATCCTTGAATGAAGACTCTCTTATCTGGGCAGGTTTCTTGAAGGAACCCTGGAGGGTACTTCTATGGAGTTGTTGCAAGAGGTTATTGCCTACTATGGGACATGAGGTGTCTTTGCCAGCGTAGGCCCCACATCTGCCCCAATGTGGATTTTGTCTTCTTGCACCTGAGCTGCCATCTGCAGGGCCTGGACTGTTCTATGTACTGACATAAGGACTGCCACTGAAGACAGACACTGAGCTGCCCTGCCGGCAGGAGGTGTTTTCTGTATGACGCTTTCATAGCTAAATCGGATGCCAAGCGTGAACCACAGTAATTTTATGAGGGACTCCTTAGTTGGACCTAAGAAGACCTGCTCCTGAGCATTGCATCAATATGTAGAAGTGATGTCCTGAATGCTCAAACTCCTTGCATGCCTGGACTTAAAATCACTGGAATTGTGCCTACCTTTGGAAGGAGCTGGATTGCCTGTAGAATTCTCTGTCTGTGCCCAGAATTAAGGATTCCAATTTCCAACAAATCCTGATCTTCCATGACATTGCTTCCCTGAAACAAAACCAGAAACATGGTGAGTAAATTCAGGCTCTCTTCACTGGGAGTAAATGGGTTTGACCAAAAGAAAAATAACCAAGAAGTGATCTGATTTTTAGAAACAAATGCGGTAATTCTCTAGTGAGGGTAAGAACTGGGAAGGTCATCTACTTGACCCTCTTCCCTTACAGGCATCTCTTACAGCTTTACTCTTTATGGTTGGATTATCTGCGTTGGAGATTCATTCCTGTGACTTAAAACTGCATTCCTATAAAAATATAAACACTTAGGAAGTGTTGCCACTTAGGATTATTAGTGACCTATACGCTAATGTGAATGTATTGATCACTGTTTTTTTCCTTCCTGAAAATAGATTTTTGCAGAAAAATCTAAGTATAGCAGGCAGATAAAAAATAATGATTGATAACTATTATTTATTTTTTTGCATGAGCAGGTACCAGGAATCAAACCTGGGTCTCTGGCATGGCAGGCAAGAACTCTGCCTGCTGAGCCACGGTGGTCCACCCTGATAACTAATTTTTAAATGGTGACTGTCAGATACCTGATCAAGATGTGGGGACAGAAAAACAAATAAGCTGCAGGTCACTGCTCACATCTGCCTTTATTCCTTCCAGTCCAGTGAGGGCAAGATTTACAAAAGAAATGAGAATGTTTGAGCAGGCTGCGGTGATGACTGCATGCTTGGAAGCTCAGAAGGGATCTGGGGCAGGTTTGTAGAGGAGATGATGTCTTACCAGATGCCTGAAGGATGCTTAGGATTTAGCACCCCAAAAAGGAAGGACAAAGGGGAAATCATGTGCAATGACCTGGGGTAAGAGCGAACACACTATATTTGGAAGGTTGAGTCCTGAAATACGTTGGAGAGAGCAGCAAAATCAAAAAGTAAGACTGGAAAGAGATTCTTAAATACAAACACTGCACACCATGCCAAAGAATTGAGACTTCATCCTGAGAGTGATGGAAAGTCAAGGACAGAGTTTAAGCAAAGGAGTTACATGATGAGGTTCAGAAAGATCATTTTGGCTGGGTTTCAGTTTCCTCATCTATAATATAAAGAAGTTGAACCGGATAATCTTTAGGGGCAAATCCAGTCCTGAAATTCTTTGATCTCAATGATTTTTAAAGATTTGATTTAATATTCTAATACAGAAATCTATAGATTGCTTATTTTTCCTCCTAAATTTCATCTGAGTTTGTAATCTAGAATTTCCCTTTAAATTGAGGCATTCCTAGAGAAGTTCAAGAACTCAGATCATTAATTTTTCTTGACAAATCAAACCGCCCTATTAATATGTAACACATGAGAACACCTTAACAGAAATTAAAATACTTACTTATGAGGGGGGGGCAGTGGGTACTGTGGACATTCAGAGCAAAAGAGAATGAATTGGGAGGGGTGAACCCAGGGACATGAGACCATTAGACCATTAGGAGGCTACTGCAGTTGTGCTGGAGGTGATGTGGGTTAGTGGCCATGGGAGATGGAGAGATGTGATGGATTTGAAAACCACCAACAAGTTTGATTGAGCAGTCAAACATGTGGAATATGAGAAATGAGGAACATAGACAAGCTTCAGAATTGGGCAATGGGTTGGACACTGACACATTTTCCTGGGCTATTAAAGGAGAAGGGGCAGTTCCACTTTGGAGCAGAGTGAGAGGAATGTCTTTCTCTAGACAGAAAGAATAGATAGATGTAAGTAATAAAGACCAGGATATATTCAACATGGACAATTGTCAGTTTTTAGAGGGATTGAAGCCATTAGAATGGTGCCATAGTTAGGGATTTAAATGGGCATTCACTGGACAAAACAGCATGCCTACTCAAAGAGTCCCTCCTACGTTTAAGCTACATGGGCCATCTTGGAGGGAGGAAAACGGTCCGGGTATGGAGCAGCATGGCACTGAAAAACAAATAGAGCCAGCCTTGGCAACGTGCCACAGGAAACACTGCTCTCCAGAAATTACTCAGAGCACACAATAGAGCGTGGCTAAGAATACAAATTACTTCATTTTGAGAAAGCCTTGTTATTTTCAGAAATGGACTAGCATGGCACGAACTTGGTTTGTGATACCATTCTGATTTTTACTCTTTTAGGGGTTTTCTAAAAGGAATCACCCAGCCTAAAAAAAAAAAAGTCTTTGGCCTCTATGTGTTAAAGCATCACCGGGTTTTCCATGTGCTAAATTCCCAACTTACAACTTCAGCTCAAGCAAAATGAAGAACCTGGTTTCTTTGTACCCAAACAAAATACACCAGTATCCTATAGTCTTTGTTAACAACTATCTAAAGGTCATTTTGAAAACTTGAGTTTAGTGTTTGAATCCGGAAATTATTTGAACAATTAAATCTTAAAGAACATTGCTAGTCTCAAAACCACCAATTATCATCTTTCAATCTTCAGTAAGAATGGAGCCCCCCCTTTTTTTATTGGATCAGTTGTGGGTCTACAGAACAATCATTCATGGAACACAGGATCCCCACATACCTTCCTATTACTAGAATTTTACACTGGCATGGTACATTTGCTACAATTGATGAAAGCACATTTTAAGAACTGTACTGTTACCTCTCAGTTATGGTTTAACTTAGGGTTCACCGTTCGTGTTCTGCAGTTTCACAAATATTTAAAAAAATTTTTTTTAGAACAATATATACAACCTACCATCTCCCTTTTTACCACATTCAAATGTGTAATTCAATGCTGTTAACTGTGTCCATAATGTTGTGTTACCATCACCACCATCCATGAAAAGAAAGTCCCCATCTGTTCATTTTACCTTTAACTTCCCATTCCTCACCCTAAACCTGCCCCCTGGTACCTTATACTGTAGATTCTCACTCTATGAGTCTGCTCATTCTCATTATTTCATATCAGTGGGAATATATATTATTTATCTTTGTGTGTCTGACTTGTTTCACTCAACATATCTCCAAGGTTCATGTTGTTGCATGTATCAGAACTTTGTTCCTTTTTACGGCCGACGTATGTATAGATCATATGTGCTTATCCGTTCATCTCCTGATGGACATTTGAGTTGCTTCTGCCTTTTGTAATTGTGACTAATGTCGCTATGCACTTGGTGTGCAGTTGCCTGTATTCCTTGCTTTCAATTCTTTTGGGTATATAACAAAAGGTGGGATTGCCAGATCTTATGCCAATTCTATACTTAATTTTCTAAGGAACTACCAAACTATCTTCCTCAGAGCCTGCACCATTTTTTATTCCCACCATCAGTGAAGGATTGTTCTTATTCATTCACATTCTCTCCAACATTTGTAATTTTCTTTTTTTAAAAAAATAGTCATTCTAAAGGATGTGAAATGGTATCTCATTGTGGTTTTGATTTGCTAATGATGTTGGGCATCTTTTCATGTGCTTTTTGGCTATTTATATATCTTCTTTGGAGAAATGTCTATTCAAGTCTTTTGCCAATTTTTAAATTGGATTGTTTGTCTTTTTGTTGTTGAAGGATTTTTTAAAACATATATTTTCTCCCATTGTGTAGGTTGCCTTTTTACTTTCATGATAAAGTCATTTGAGGCACAAAAGTTTTTAATTTTTATGAACTCCCATCTATCTATTTTTCTTTAGTTGCTTGTGCTTTGGGTATAAAGTTTAAGAAACCATTTGCTACTTACAAGGTCTTCTGCCAGTTTGAAAGGATTATGTGCCCTAGAAAGGCCATGCTTTAATGCTGATCCATCTTGTGGAGGCAGCCATTCCTTTTAATACCTATCCAGTACTACAGGTTGGAAACTTGATTAGGTTAGCTCCAGGGAGATGTGACTCACTCAGTTGTCGGTGTTACCTTTGATTAGAGGGAGATGTGACTTCACCCATTCTAAGCGGGTCTTGATTAGTTTACTGGAATCCTTTAACAGAGGAAACATTATGGAAAAAGCTTCAGAGCCATGAGAGTGACAGAGCCCACGCAGCAAAGATCTTTGGAGATGAAGGAAAACACCCCCAGGGGAACTTCATGAAACAAGAAGCCTGGAGAGAAAGCTAGCAGATGTTACCATGTTTGCCATGTGCCTTTCCAGTTGAGAGAGAAATGCTGAATGCCTTCTTGAATCAAGGTATCTTTCCCTGGATGCCTTACATTGGATATTTCTATAGCCTTCCTTTAATTTGGACATTTTTGAAGTCTTAGAACTGTAAACTAGCAACTTAATAAATTCCTCTTTTTAAAGACCGTTCCATTTTTTGACATATCACATTCTGGTAGCTTGCCAACTAGAACAGTCCTGAAGAGCTTCCTTACATTTTCTTCTAGGAGTTTTATAGCTCTGGCTCTTACATTTAGGTCCTGGATCCATTTTGAGTTATGAGTTAGGGGAACACCTTTCATTCTTTTGCAAATGGGGATCCAGTTCTTTCAGCACCGTTTGTTGAACAGACTATTCTTTCTTAATTGAGTGGCCTTTACCCCTTGTTAATAACCAGTTGGCTGTCAATGTGAGGGTTGATTTCTGAGCTTCAATCTATTCCATCAGTTTGTAGGTCTGTCCTTGTGTCAGAACATGCTGGTTTGATTACTGGGATAAATTTAAAAATGGGGATTTGTGAGTTCTCTACCTTCAGTTTTTGTTTTCAAGATGGCTTTGGCTATTTGGATTCCCTTACCCTTCCACATCAATTTGAAAGTTGGCTTTTCCATTTCTGTAAAGAAGGTTGTTGGAATTTTGATTGGGTTGTTTTGAATCTGTAAATTGCTTTGGGTAAAACTGACATGAACAATTTTTAGTTTTCTAGTCCACAAATATGTACTGTCCTTCCTTTTATCTAGGTCTTCTTTGATTTCATTTAGTAATGTTTCGTGGCTTCTGTGTATACGTCCTTTACATCCTGGCTAGATTTATTCCTAGATATTTGATTCGTTTAGCTGCTATTTCAAATGGAATTTTCTTCTTCTGATTGCTCATTCCTAATATATAGAAATACTACTGATTTTTGGTTGTTATTGTACCTTGCCATTTTGCTGAATACATTTACCAGCCCTTGGGAGCTTTGATGTGGATTTTTCAGGATTTTCTGTGTATACAATCAAGAGAGCAAACTTTTTGAAGAATTATAGGAAACTTAGACACTTCTAAAGAAGATGTCAGTACATAATAACCTCTTCTCTCTTTGCAAATTTCCTAGTATACAGGATAATTACCAAACACTTTTGAAATGAGTGAAAATTATGGGGAACTAAATGGAAATTGCAAGAGTGTGCCTGAGGGGAAAAAGCACTAGTTGTGAAAATGTAAAGGAAAGAATTAAAGGTCTCCAATGAAGCATGCTGTTAGAATTTCCCTATTTCTGTTAATACATAGGGGTACCAAAGATACCCCAGTGTATCATCCAACTGGTCTTTTGTCAATACAGCATTGGGCTTGGAGTCTAAAGACCTGAGTAAACCAGGCTAAGGCATATATCCTTTTTGATCTCATTGTCCTCACCCACAAAATGAAGCAGTTTAATGAAAATGCATTCAGTTCTAAAATGCTATGATTTAATGTCCAAATTTTGATTAATATCATTATATATATGTATACAGATTACGTATTTTGAAATTGCATTTTATTGTTTCAGAACTTGTAACCAAAAGTTATCTTTCAGAAATGATTATAGAAAAGTTCAAGAATGCATTTTTTTTCTTTGACCAATTAATCTCGGTACCATGAACTTAAAGAATTTCTTATTAAAAGAAATTATAGAATACCCTATTTTTGTAGCATTAGGGATTTTTATTGGTTTTCAGAGAAAGATGAAATGTTTCAAACATCATAACTATCTAACCATTTCTTTTGCACTTGAGTAATAGTTGCTCCTCCATTTTTCCTAGGGAATTAGAATTCCTTCTCACATTAGTACTTGTCTTCTCTGAATGTTAGAGAATCTTGGCTTCATTCCTTCTTTCCTCAATAAGTACTGAACATAAACTCTAGTTTTCTCCTTCCCCTGTCCATTTTTCACTTGGCTGCCAGATCATTGAGGTTTTTTTTTTTTTTTTTTTTTTGAGCAAGCTCTAATTATGCTTGTCTTCTGCTGAACTATTCACTGCATTGCACTGGACACTTTCTCACCTCCCCAGTACACTTGCTGTCTCTTGAATCCACTATTTTTTCTTGAATCCACTATAATAAGCTATAACTTAACCTCCCCCACCCCTTTTACTCCATAGAAATATTCTATCATATGTTGAGAAGGACCTCTCAATTGCAAAGTGTAGTTGATACTTTTCAATCCTGATTTTACTGGAAACCTGGACTGCTTTTTGGAACATCTTCTCCACTGTGTCCTGTACGTATTTCTATCAAAGTAACTGTCACATTGATTTGTCATTTGGGTTTATCTCCCCCATTAGACTGTGAACTCCTTGAAGGTAGGGTGTCCTCAGTTCCTTGTATCACTCCTGTTCCCAGAGTAGGCACTCAACATAAATTTACAGGAATAAATCAAGGCCTCCAAGCTTCTCAAACATATGACCTCACTATATTATGTTTTTGCATTGACTTCCATATCTCCTGACAGGAATTCTTATATCCCTAATCTATTTTTTTTTTTTTCACATGGGCACTGGGAAACGAACCCGAGTCTCCGGAATGGCAGGCGAGAATTCTACCTGCTGAGCCACTGTGGCCTGCCCCCAATCTATTCTTAATTGTTCCCCAGACACCTTGAACTTTTCCGTTCTTCTTCCTCATCTCTATCTACTAATTTCTAAGAGTCAGTTCAGTTGCTACTCCTGAAGTTGTCCCAGGGTTCCCTCATTAAAGCTCTTTCTTATCTAGAAAAAAAGAGATTTTTGCTTATGCTTTAGTTGTTTTTCTGTCTTATCCCTCTTACCTAATTGCAAGCAATTTTGATTACTATTATTTCTTTTTACAATATTTATTTTTAAAGACTTACAGACTTGAAATGGGTACTGTGAAGAATTGCAAATGTTAGAATAATGTCCTAGGAAAGCCCTTACAAATGGAGTTCTGGGAGGAGGCTCATTTATTTCCCCATTCATCTTTGACTTTCCCTGCTAAATACACTCACACGAATAATTTCAGTGTTCCTAAATTACACAGGAGATATCAAATACATATGAAGTGTAATTTAATGTGTACAATATAGCAATATATGAACATATATGGCATATTATATACATTTATTAATTTTTCCTGTATTTTAGGAATACCAAATGATAAGAACATGTAACACTGAAATGCTAAATTATTACCAAAAGTCATCACATAGTCCATGCGTAAAATCACAATATGCATGCTAAGTAGAAGCCAAATCAGAAGATTTCTAGGCAAATACGGAATTATATATGCTTATTATATTTTCCAATGCCTTTCTCCCAAATCTCTTCTCTTGAATTCTATTGTCTCACTCATCCCTGTCATATTTAGAATTCTGTAAAAACATGCATAATTTCTTTACTACTAAACTTTAAAATCAGGACTTCGCTGTTTTAAAATTTACCCCCTTCTTGGTCTGTCTTCCTCTTGGACTGATTTGGACAGCCTCTGCCTATAGAATGGTTACGTGAATGTCTAAGTTGTGCCGTCTGATGCAGTAGCCACTAGCTACATGGGACTATCTACGTTGAAGCCAATTAAATGTAAATAAAACTTTAAATCCAGTTCCTCAATCATAGTAGCCACATTTCAAACGTTTATTGGCCACAAATGGTTGGTGGCTACCACATTGGACAAGGTAGATATGGACATCCTCCATCGTCGCCCAAAGTTCTATTAGACAGTGCTATTCTAGAGGTGCAAACATTGAAACTAGTCAAATCACATAGATGCGGCAAAAAATGGGGAATTAACAGGGAACAAAAATACTCATGGCTTAGTCTTAGGATATAAGTATTCAAGTGCCTCAAAGTACATGAAAGTTAAGATTTTTAGCACATTCTCATGTAATTTTAGCCATCTAGGTAAATTAGAAGTTTGTTTATTTTCACTGTTGTTTCAGTATTATGGGGCCAGAAATTTACGTTGTGAAACTGCCAAGTCTAAGTGATAAATTAATTATTATTTTCTTAGCACCCTACCAGGCACATTGCATGGGTCATTTAAGGAATAATAATCGGAAAATAAGATTTGTTTGGTTAATGACTTAATAGAAGAATCAAAGGCCCAAGGTAGTGCTTTAAAAACAGCCATTCTTTAACTGTCAGGAAGTGTCTAATACATAGGGTCTTGGTTGCTTGCTTTCCTAAATCATGGGAATGGAAACCATTATCTAATATCATCTCATACACTGAGAACTGAAAGCTGAAGTTTCTCTGACCATGGGAAAATATCTGATGTATTGGATTTTTCCAGCTGTGATAAACTAATATGATGACCAAATAGAATAAAAGCAGTATTTTATATGTAATGGTCCATTAGAAATAGAATAGCCATTTATTGAAACCATCTCTCAAAACATCTGTATTGTATGCTTCTGTCTCTCAGAACTCTAGCTTCTCAAAACTCCTATTTTCATAACTTTAATACTATATCACATTCATTTAGAAGTCTTTCCTTCACATTGCATATTGTATAAAATATTAGGTAAACATTTTTAAGACTTTAGAGAACTGGTTTCTTCTTAACATAAGCTTGAGTTGGATGATCTTAGTTATTCTGTCTTTTCATACAGTCCAAGAGTGAAAAAATAAATAAAAAAGACACTATTGACCAGGGAAAATTGCTTTTGCTCTATAATTAACTAAATTAGATTCTTCTCCACAAATGGTGTGGTCTTAAATTTTTAAAATAGAATACTTGCTTAATAGAGTGACAACAAGATCCTGCATTACACACATGGAAAAACACATATTTTAGTTTATCTTTAATATAATTTCTTACAGCATAAATAATATGGTGGCATAATACTGTATATAGTTTTCTTAGAAGATAATACCACTTCTTAGCTTCTAGAAAATCTTTGAGCCAATTTGGTATTGATGTTCATGTAAAATCAATGCATCTTTTTATACAATTATGATAATAATTGTGTTAAAACAGATTTATATTTCCCCATTCAGTGTTGGAACAAAGCACTATTTAGTTTGGTATACAGAAACATGGGTTATCACAAATGATCAGATAATGGATAATGTACTTTTTCCAAATCTAATCCCTCTCTCACAGTGGCAGAAAATTTTTTCATACATTTTTTACCTCTCCATCCTCCATTTGAACATACCTGTCCAGTGCAATGGAATTTATTTCTCACAATTTAACTAAATCTTCACATTTCTGCGTAATGAAGAAAGTTTTCTGAATTCCTCAGATCACATCACTGAGTAGTAAGTTAGAGAGTGTCTATCTTAATTATATATTTTAATAAAATAGATACGACCCTCAACTTAATTTTTTAGGATTAGTATTTAACGATTAACATAATTCCAATGAACTTTCTACCACCACGTTTTTCCTGTTTATTTTTCCAGCCTATTTTTCCTTTGGAAAATCTATTCTCAAGCCAGAGAGAGTGGAAACCTAAATAACAGGTATTTATCTGTAAAAGAATTGAGCAGGGGCTGTTGGTAGCATAAAATACAATTATGACTCATTTGAGATATGTGTTCATCCATATTTTAAAATAATGTATATTTATTAAGATTGCAGAATCATTTGTACAGTAATTTGCATGGTCTTCAGCCAAAAATTTCATAGCTGTGAAAGAAGAAGCCTGTTTATTTATTTATTTTTAAATTATTTTTAAGGATGCTAATCCATAGCCTCTTTAAGGAAAAAGTTGAAGGGTGCAAAGCTTATTTGTATGTTCTTACTTTCCTCTAGAAACAAACATTTAAAGGTGTAAAGCTATGTACATATACTGTCTTATTTCAATTTTCACACCAAAATTGGCATAAAGTTGGTATAAATTAGTGTAAAGTAAATGGCACACTTGTTTTTATTCTGTGTCAAGCACTGTTCTAGATATTCCATACATAGTCACTTATTTAATCCTCAATCATACCTATGAGATAGCACTATTTTTACTCTTGTCTTGCCAATGAATGACCCAAGGCCCAGAGAACTGAAGGGACCCGCCTGAGAGCTGGTGAGGGTCTTTCTTGTCCCCAGTTACCCAACGCCACCTCCAGGTGTGTTCACGTAGGAGAGAAAAGGTTCAGCCAAAGTGTGGTTCGGCCTAAACCACTTATGTTTTACTTTAGAGCCATATGAAATTCACACTGAAAGCAAGTGTTCCAACACATTTCATCTGTTGTTTCATAGCATTTGAGCAACAAGGAAATCCTGCCCATGGACGAGAATCTGGAAAGCTGTCTGACCTATTCTTCCTTCTCGGCCCCAGTCCCTTCTGCTCACTGAATGAAAGCATCAGGGTGGGCAGAGACCCGGAGGCTTTCTAAGCTGAACGTTTCCTAAGTCACCGCAAAGCTTGCACTCTTTGTTCTCTTTTGAAGCAAGCTGTCTAGCTGGGTTATACCAGCCCCAGAGCTGGTGGAAGGATATTAAATGCTTTAAATGGTCTTTCCAGGCAGCTGAGTCTAAGCAGGGGGTGGAAGTAGGGTTTTGGGGGACACCTCCATTCTCCTCCTTTAGCTCCCACTGTGCTGCAGACTGGGGGTGGCAGGGGAGCTATTAGGAGAACATGCCAAAATTGGAAATGAAAGGAAAACAGTTAGCAGCTGTCCCGTGTCCTTTTTCAATCACAAACTGTGAAGGAAAAAAATTTCCTTGGGTAGGCTGTACACAATCTTGGCAGGTATTTGAGTTTTGTTCTTCTAATAGGCTGAAAATTTCCCAGTGCCTTAAAAGGGAAAAGTGAGCAGAGCTGCGGTGAGTTTGGGCACCCCACTCTTAACAGGGGAGAAATATGGTGCCTCTGTGGCTGCACCAGGCTCCTACGAGAAACCACCTTCCACTGGTTATAAAGAGATCCAAAAGGAAGCGCTCCTCAGCAGGAGAAGGAAAAACGAATTTGCTCCAGGGTATGGCCAACAAAATGAAGCAGGAAAATGTCCCTAAAATGATTAATATTAACAACGAGCCATTGTGCATTCACTGAGAGCCAGGCACTTTGCTGTCTTTATTTATAAACCCTATAACAATTTTGTAAAATAGATGGTCTTACCTCTGAGTCCCAGAGATGTGAAATCATTTAGCCAGGTTTGCACAGTTAGTATATGATGGATCTATCAGACTCTGATAGCTCAGGCTTCCTTCACTGTATAGAGACCTAAGAAGAATTAGGAAACTTTTCCAGATGGAGATTCCAGTCAATAGATGTTACTAAGAAGTAACTCCCATGACACTATTTTCACATACATTTCACATATATTGACAGTCGAGTGTGGCTGCCATAGTTTCTCCAAAATACTTAATTTCAAAAGAATTCTTTACCTTCTGAAAGGTTAACTGATTAGTTCTCCATTTAAACTAACAGGGTAATCCAGGGCCAAGTGTGTTACTAGAAGTGACCCAGGGTTTTCCTGGCTAAAGCACCAAATGACTTGTCATGTTCTGAGCTGGGACTATGCTGGGAAGTGGTAAATAACAGCCTGGCATGGAGCTGACAGTGCTGGCAGCCTCAGCCCCTCTGCAGAGCCTTGTCAAACCACCTAGCTGGCCAATTGGGAAATGAAGCTCTCAGGGCCAGGGGGCAGGTTTGGGTAACTTTGATTCAGGTCTTTTTCAAGAGATAAGATTTAGGAGGAAGATGTCTAAATATCCAAGGCAGAAAGGTGTCTGGGAAGAAATTAAGGCCATTTATATCCCCAACTGGATGTTTTCTGAATCTAGCGGAAACAGAGTGAGTCCCCTGAGAAGGTTGAGACAGTGAGGTAGATAATTTAGCCGTCTGGGAACTGGTCGACCTGACATAAAGCCTTCTCATTGATACATTAATGTCCTTAAGAACAGATATCTCTGTTCCAGGATAATGGGGTCTTCTGACAGTGAGAACTATATTCAGAAATAGCCAATTGAACTTAATAGGAAATGACAGATGCGTAAGAGAAAGGAGAGAGAGAAAACGTTTCTTCTTAAGGATGAAGGTAGTGGTGAGGGGAGGAGGGTTGACAGATAAAATACAGAGATTTAAATTTAACTGGGTATTCATATTTTTATACGATAAATCTGGCAGTTTAGATCGGAGGCTACTGAAAGCTAGAAATAAGCTAGCTGAATCCAAACTAGAGTTAAAGCTACACTGAGCTACCACCCTTTTATTCAACTAGGATTTCTGAGCACTCATTACTATTTGCCAGGTTGGGTCCTGAGACACAGCAAGAACAGGACAGACAAGGTTCCCCCACTTCTACCGTTTACAGTCTAGAGGGAAAGACAGAAAAACCAGACAAAAAAAATACAATAGAAATAATTATCAGTTAGCAAAGTTTTATGAGTGTTTACTATATGCCAGGCACTATTAAGTATTTTAATTTGTTTAATCCTCACCACAATCCCTGAGGTTGACACAAGTATTACCTCTATATTTATTTTATAAATGCAGAATCGAAGGCATAGGAAAGTTAAAAGTTTGCTCCAAGTCCATACAGCTAGTAGAATGCTATAAAAGGAAATTAGTAGAGTGCTGTCATAAGAAATAACCGGGGAGACATATGTCAGAAAGACTAGTCAAGAAAGCCTCTCTGAGAAAGCGGCACATAAACCAAGAAGATGTGAGGAATGAGCAGGAGCGTCCTTAGAGGAGAAGCAGCCTTACAAGAGCGTTCCAGGAGAAGGGACACAGATGCCAAGGCCCTGAGGGACACGAGAATCAGGCAAACTCCAGGATCAGATGGAAGGTTAGAATGACAAGAATTTGGTGTCTGAGAAGGAAGAAGAATAGCAGGACATTGGAAGGAAAATACAAAGGGGGGCTTTGTAGACTATGATAAAAGACTTTCCTCTCATTCCAAGCTCAATGGGAAACACTGAAGGCTAAGCCGATTTACATGTTTTAATGTAATCTGGTTCTGGGGTGAAGAATGGATGGAGAAGTTGGGTGATGTGGATGCTGAGCTCAACAACTGTTAATGAAACAACAGACTAGAAACATCAAAATCTAAGAAAATGTGATTAAATGTGACTTCATGAAACCAACAGGAACTGGTCTCACCAGGGAGTCAAGTTTCCAAACCAAATGGAATCTTTCATTTGATAAATCAAAGGGAAAAGTCAGATGGTAAAGAAAAAAATCAAATTGGCCTTAAAAACAGGGCTAAATTGATATCATAGATCATGATTTAGAAGTACAAGTAAAATAAAAATGTCCACAGTCTGCGACCCAGCAGTTCTATTCCAGTTGTTGCAGATGTTGGTAGGCTCGACAAGTTGAATATTCTCAGCTGCCACTGAAGCTATGGCTGGACATATGATAGTTCTGCTGCTGAGACACTGGGGAACTTCTGGAAAGCATTTGCTTTCCTGATTAAAAGGGAGAAACTCACCTGGTACCTTCCTTTGTCAATAAGAAAATGGCTTCCCCCAGGATGAGCAGAGCCAACTGCTCATAAAAAGGTTTCAGAGATGGTTCTATAATCAGGTGAGTACCAATAACAGATATTCTATTGAATATCTGGGAGCAGGCAAACATGAGCTACAGGAGAATTAGCCCCTGAAAAACAAAGGTTATTTAAAGCTCTCTCCATCTTTTGCATCCAAATCGCTCTGACCAGTTTATGTAAAAATGAGCTTCCCTCAGAACCATGACAACTTCATACAATCTGCTGGCCAACTGTAGTCTTCAATTAGCCACTCCTAAATTTAAAATCTGATATTTTATAGGAAACAGTTTCACTCTGGAAACCTGAACACATTATAATCTTAGAGCAGAAACAGTAACATTTGGGAATGTGTTAGGTTGGCCTCAGAGTATGTGTGACTCTTCCTTCAGCTTCTTAAGTCAAGGTTTGTGCTCACCTCTTGGTAACTTGGGATGTCTTTGGTGGGCAGCCAACGGCGACAACCCTGGTGAAACAGCTTGACCAGTGGAATATGCCTGATTTCCTTGCATGATTATTTTTGGTTTTGGGACGTTTCTCTTGAAATGTCTTCAGGAGAAAAACATTTTACCCCATGAAAATTTTGCTTTGGCTGATTTTGTTTTAAAACTCGGGTGGTGGAACGATTCGGCTGTATCGCGAGATGAGGCTTCAGACGAGGAGATGACCACTGCACGCAGAGAGCCATCCCAGCCAAGGTGTCAAATCTAAACCTGAGCAAACTGACAACTAGGAAAAGGCATGTGAGCTATCGGGGGCTGGCCAGCCCCTTTCATTTTCCCTTTGTTGAACACAAAGGGAAAATTTGCACAAGACACACAAATATTCTTGCCCTTGTCCTTTGTATAGTTTCTGTGCCATGAAGGACTCTCTCTCTTCAGTATGCGATTTTCTTCCCCAAATAATATTACTCAACCTGCGAGGGATATAAGAGAAATAAAAGGAGAAACACCCGTTCTCATAGTTTATTAAATGTCCTCTTGTCTAATTATTCTACTTGAAGGAGTTTGAGGGTTTTAATTCTAAAATATTCAACTGGTACCAATATCACCATGAAGTCCTTCATATTTACTTAAATTGAGCATTGTTTTTAAAATGGGCATGTCTAGGTTAAAGGAGTTGGTAAATAGGCCATTTTTATACATTCTGTTACATTTTTTTTTCCCTTAGTGGTCAACAGATTTCTTGAGAGAAAAGATCAAGTCTGAAGTATCTTTGCATCTTTCTTAGCACCTAGCAACGAGTTTAGCACTTTGATGCTCACTAAGTATTAAATAAAATAAAAGCTTGAAAGAGTGAATGCATAAATGGAAATGTGATGCATGCATTTATAAAAACACAGTCTAATGATAACTAAGTTAAGTAAGTTTGTAGGAAAATGTTTGAAAATTTTGAGCTGAAAATTCTAATATTCGGGATGTTTGATGTGTTTTTTCTCCTAATTGTAGGAAAGATAAACAGGGAATAGCAAGTACATGATAACACCAAAATGTTCTTAATTTTTTTTCAGTTTTGCAAATTCTCATGAGTTGATATTCATCCAGGACTGTCAGTTGAGACATCTGATAATCTAAAAGCATTCAGAGAATTAGGATCCCATATGGCTCAAAAATATTTCCTATCCGGCAGAAAAAAAGAGAACATACTGTGAAAATAATACTGATATATCCTATAATTTACGTGTACAGGGAGCACAAATGAATTTAAATCATTATTCATGGTATAATGATCATCAGGGCCAATTACAAACCAAATAAAAAGAATATACAAATCTTCATAATCATGCTGCATTATGAAAAAACAAAGGGAGATACTTCAAATCAATGACAGTAATGGAGTTATGAAGGTCTTACAGAAGCAATGAGTGGAAATCTGCACTAAATTAGGAGTCCTGGTTTATCACTAATTACCTGTGTTTTGGAGAAGTCATTTAACTTCCTTGGACCTTAATTTTCTCCACTGAAAAATGAGAGAGCTGGACCAGATGTTCCCTTTTAACTTAACATCTCGTCTGGAGGTTCTAGCAGAGAGTAAATCTACTTATATACTCATATTATCCAAAGAATGATTAATCCTCCTTGTTTGGGAGAAGTCACAATCTTGGACTGAGTGTTCAGTATTGAGAGATACATTTATATAATGGAGAGAGAGGAAGGTGACTTGAGCTCAGCCAGACAGTTGCACCAACTGAATTAAGGACAATAATAATGATAACTATTGTTAATATCCATTGAGTGCTAACTATGGCCTTGGCACTGGACTTTAATCCTCAAGAACAATTCTAGGATGTTAGTATTACTATTATCATCCCGATTTTACAGATGAGAAGGTTACAGCTTAGTGGAAAGCAGGAACTTGACTGAGGTCATGCAGAATATGCCAGCGCCGCTGTTCTGCCTGGCCAGCACGGGGCAGTCACAGGGACCTAGAGCCCCAGCCCCTCCCACATCACGACACCTAGAAGGTGTCTCCTACCTGGAACCGCACCTTGCAGGCCTGCTAGGTGGAGTGTCCCATGCCAGCCTAATGGTCTCCATTCACGCTCTCTACTAAGGGATCGAGAATTAATTAAAAGAATTCAGGGGGAAATTTCATGCTGCTTGTATGTCACTAGAATAAAAATTTTTTACAAAACATGGAACTATACAACCCACTGAATCCCACTGTAAACAACGGACTATAGTTAACAGTACAACTATAAAAATGTTCTTTTATAAATTCTAACAAAGGTACCCTACTACTGCAAAGTGTTATGAACAGGGTGGTATATGGGAATTCTATTTTATGGATTTGTCCACTTACCTACAACTCCTATAACTCCAAAAAAAAAAAAAAGTGTAACTTCTTAAAAAAAAAACCACCACCAGAATCTGGACTCAGGAGGTCTCTGCTTCAGCTCTGCTCTTTAGTAGAAATTGGACCCAACTAATGAACCTCTGATTTATCTGTAAAATGGGGATAACAGAACACCTACCTTTAAAGATGTGGTGATATGTTTGTGAAGTTGCTTTATAAACTATAAAATAAAATTGCTAAAAATAAAGCCTGCCTACTAGGAACTGCTTTTCCTTTTTTTTTCATTTTTTCTCCCTTAGAATAGCACTGTATATCTTCTAGTTTGTTATTTTTGCCAAAAATAGTTGATCTTGAAAGAGCATGTGTGGTGGGAAAATGTAGCTTTTATTCCTGGATCTCCCATTTACGGAGTTTTGTGGCTTTGGACAAGTCACTTAACTTGGTGTTCCAAGGGCCATGCACTGAAGGACCCGGGAGCTCGAGGGTTAATGCCCTGCAGACCGGTCTTGAAAAATAGTTATTTCTTTTTTGTGCTTTATAAGTATTTCCGGGCTTGGAACCTGGACTTAGGTGTGTCCTGCCTCTCTCGCCTCTCCAGAACTGGGTTCCTGGCACCACTTCACTGTCCCCGTGGCCCAGGCCGGTCTGACTGCACCCTCGTCCCCCCCCAGGGCCCTCCTGACCGCACCCTCGTCCTCCCCCAGGGCCCTCCTGACCGCACCCTCGTCCTCCCCCAGGGCCCTCCTGATCGCACCCTCGTCCTCCCCCAGGGCCCTCCTGATCGCACCCTCGTCCTCCCCCAGGGCCCTCCTGACCGCACCCCTGTCCCTCCCCCAGGGCCCTCCTGACCGCAAACTCATCCCTCCCCCCCTCCCAGCAGGGCTCCCGCACCGCCCAGCGCCCAGTGGGTGTCCCCGCAGAGGGCACCACTGATCACGGCTCCGCGCAGGCCCAGGAGGGGAGATTTAAACCCTCCTGGCAGCTCCCAACCCGCCACCGCCGCGCAGTGAGGCCCGTGGGGGGCAGAGACCAGGCCTCCGCAGGGGGCCCAGGTGGGCGACTGGGCGCCTGCCTCCCGGGGTGCGGCTGCTCTCTTGGGGTGCGGCTGTCCCTCCTGGGGGCTTGGTGCCTCGGCGCCTCCCCTTCCCCCCCCCCCCCAAGTTTGGCTCGCGTCCCCTCCTGCGGCGGGCTCAGGGCGGGACTGGCCAGGCTACGAGAAGACGTCATTTCTGCGATTCCGCGTGCCTGGTGATGCCCCGATGCTTGGATTTCAAGCTTTCAATGTCAGATGTAAAGATGAACCGGAAAATTCATGCTAACGTGAAATTTTATTTTTTTCTTACCTTAGAATGACATTAAAAGTAAATAAATTAAAAAAAAAAACATGAATTGAGAGAGGCGGAGGAAGAAAGGAAAAGTTTGTATGTAGCTTTACCTGCATATTTTCTTGCATTTTGCACTGAGCCGCCCCGTTTCATCACTACTGGGCCCCCGTGGACGCCCCCCTGCCCCGGGCTGCGCCCTGAGGCCTGGCCGCCCCTCCCCCCGCAAGACGGGCGCCCTGTGCTTCCAGTGACCTGGGGAAATGGATTTATCCACAGACTTTTCCAAGCGGGTAGGAACGGAGAAACGGGGGCCCTTTCCTCCTAAGGAGGGGGGCATCACCAAATACTAACGAGAGAACTTGCATCTGCAGGCACAGGGCTGGCCCAAACGCCAAGAGGACACTGAGAAATCGGGCCTGACTCCTTGCCCCTTGCCTCGTTCAGTCATGCGCTATCCTTCCATTCACGCATTCAGTTATTTCCACCGCTTACTGAGTGCTTACCGAGGTGCGGGCGCCGCGTGAAGTACGGAGAACTCACATGTGCCGGAGACATGCTGTCTCCTACAGGAGCTCAGAGTCAGGGGACGCCCAAGGGGACAGGCCGGAAGCAGGTCACTGTGCTTCTATGCTCCAAGTACAAAGATGATGGCACGACAGGTATGGTTCCAAGAACGCAGGCATGGGGAGAAGAGATGTTTGGGGAGGGGGTGCTACGTCTGCTGCTTCCTAAGGGATAAGTAAACGTCAGCACGGACACAAAGTGGAGGAGCCGGGGGGAGCAGAACACTGAGATGAGAGACGGTGCGGGAGAGGGAACCACATGGGGACAGGGAACCGCACTGTGGGGAGAGGGAACCGCGCTGTGGGGACAGGGAACCGCATGGGGACAGGGAACCGCGCTGTGGGGACAGGGCACCTCACTGTGGGGACAGGGAACCGCATGGGGACAGGGCACCTCACTGTGGGGACAGGGAACCATGTGGGGACAGGGAACCGCATGGGGACAGGGAACCGCGCTGTGGGGACAGGGAACCACATGGGGACAGGGCACCGCACTGTGGGGAGAGGGAACGGTGCTGTGGGGACAGGGAACTGTGCTGTGGGGAGAGGGAACCGTG
This sequence comes from Tamandua tetradactyla, assembly GCF_023851605.1. Taxonomy (NCBI): domain Eukaryota; kingdom Metazoa; phylum Chordata; class Mammalia; order Pilosa; family Myrmecophagidae; genus Tamandua; species Tamandua tetradactyla. The sequence continues at coordinate 169,006,703 of NC_135333.1, forward strand.
AGCCCTCCACTGCTCTCAGAGACAAGAGCCAGAGGCCGGGCCGTGAACCCTGCACGCCAGGGTGCAGCATGGGCTTAGCCTGCAGCTTAGGGAGGTCAGTGAATGGTCTGATGCCTGGAAGGGCAGACGGTTGACTTCACATTTTAGAAATTAAGTCTATGGGCCATGGCGGCTCAGTGGCAGAGTTCTCGCCTGCCATGCCGGAGACCAGGGTTCGGTTTCTGGTACCTGCCCATGTTAAAAAAAAGAAAGAAGGAAAGAAATTAAGCCCAGTGGCTATTTGAAGAGTGGATTTGAAGAGATACAACTGGAGACTGGAAGCTTGGCTAAGAACCTCTAATGATAAAAATACAAGAGACAAAGAAGGTCTGAAGTAGGACAAAAGTAGCAGGGATGTGGATGCATTAGAGAAATACTAAAACTGTCTAGATCTTATTATTGATTATTGATTAAATGTAGGAGTGAGTCAGGGATTTTGTTTACGTGACAGATGAGTAAGCAGCCAGACGAGCAATAACTTCAGCATGTTTGGGACGGGGGTGTCGGGAAGGCTGACGTGTTCTCACTAAGCACGGGTAGGGCCTGGGAAACGGGCAGTGCCGTAGACAGGGGGCTGGAGCGAGGGGAGAGGGCTGGGCTGCAGTTGTGGACGAGGGAATGGTCGGGACCTAGGCGGCAGCTGTGACTACAAAACAGACCCAAGGGCCCGTGGAGAAGACTGGAGAACACCCTGCAAAAGGCAGCGCAAAAGAAGGTAATGAGAGGAAGTGGGCAAGTGTATTGTCACAGGAGCCACAGTGGTCAAGGGTTTCACCAACGAGGAAGTGAACCAGCTGTTAAATGTGCAGAGAGGTCTTGAAAGAAGTGGAAAAGGTCCTTTGATTCGGTCATACAGAGGGGTTCCTGAGGGAATCACAGGAGTATTTTCAAGAGAAGTGTGGGGACAAAAGCCAGATCAAAAGAAGATTGTGAAGTAAAAGGAGTGGAAAGTTAATATAGACCACTCTTTTGAGAAGTTTGAATGACTAAGGGAGAAAAATATTTGTACACAGCTGGAGAGGGAGCAGGATCAAGGAATGTTGTTTTATTTTCTTCTTTCTTTTCTCTTAAGACTAGGAGACACAAGAAGTTTACAGGCAGAAGGGAAAGTACTGGTGGGGAGCGAAAGTGTAAGATACAAGGGAGCAAAAAGAAAACTGGTGGAGGTAGGAGGGATGGGCTGTGGCAGAGAATGGGGATAGGATATTCTCTGTGCTCGGAGGAAAGCAGGGATGGCTGAGGATGTGGGATCTTGTATTTCCAGGTCACAAACTGCGGTCCTTCTGCCATCATTGGCACAAGTCAGTTTCCTTAAGCTGAGGTCAGTCCCACTGCCTCCAGGACCGAAACCGAGCTGCGAAACTTGGAGAAAGTCAGGTAACTGCCCAGTGAGGCTGCTGCAGGCTCACATTGTTTAACTTCTGCCAGACTGCACTGTGCTTGGAAATCTTCTCCTTGTTGGTTCCTATGACAATTCCCCAAGCCTCTAATCTTACCTTTACAAGCTTCAGTCTTCCAAGACCTCCACACCTCCTATTTCGGGTAGTTTGAGGTTATCTATCATGAACGCTTTCATCACTTTCTGTCTCAATTTCCTATGTCCTTGTCTGCATCTCAATTTTTACCTGCAACATTCAAAATTCTACTGATCTTTCATGGTTCAATTCAGGTGATATCCCTTACCTATGTTTTAGTTTCACCTCACATATACATTTTAATTTTATTGCATGTTCATTATGTTACCTTTAAGCTATTTTAGTACTTTTTTTCTCTAAAAAGAAAGGGACTCAATTAACCAAATCATAATAATGCCTTTTCTTGTCTTCTTTTGAATTTCTTTATCTCTTCGACTCATTCTTTTTAGCAGTTTCCCACTAGAATATTAAATTCCAGAAGGGCAGGTAAATATTTTTGCATCTATTCTAAATGTGACAATGCCTTGTATGTAATAGCTTTCTACTCCAACGACTAGATTGGAAGTTCCTGGAATTCAGGAGCCTAGATGGATAAATAGGTATAAAGATATATACATATACAAATATATACTTATAATCTCTAAAGTGCACCAATTTATTGTCAATACCTATTAAATATTGACCAGTAATTGGAGGTATACAAAGAAAAATAAAAACAAAACACAGTCTCTGCTTGGACCCTTTTAAGGGGTACTTGGTAAATGTCTGTTAAATAAACATGGCATTAAAAGCATTAAAATGCAGTGGGGCCTTCTAATATATACAGATGTCAGAATGGTGTATAAAGACTAGTAAATATTAGGAATGGTCTTTACAGGTAAATGGGCTTTTAGCAGGTATAGAGGTGGGAAGGGTATTTCATGCAGAACTTATAGATGAGTCACAGATCTGTAGAAGACATGGCTGGAAGGCAGGGCTGAGGGCAAGATGGCAAGGCTGGAACCACATAATGAGAGGAGTTGAATGACGGGCTGATGAAACTGGACATAACTAAATAGGAAACCTGGAAGCTATCAAAGGTTTAATAGGCAGAGGCTATTATTAGATCTATGCTTTGAAAGCATAACCCTGAGAGCAGGATGTGGGATGGATTTGAAAAGAGTCAGTTTGGGGATCCATGAGGAGCCCCTGCAATATTTTAGGTGAGAGATGACAAGGATTAATCAGAGCAACTTGGCTACAGATGAGACGTCTGTGCGTGTGCACGTGTGTTGAGCGTGGGGGAGGTGGTGAGCAGGAGAAGGTAGGTGCACAGAAACTCTTTGCTGATCTTACCTTTTAAAAGGCATTAAACGGCAAGTAGCAATAATTATGAAAATTGTTTATATATTCTGTAACATATTTCTCTAGCTCAGCTCCAGACAATACTAGTATGTTTTTTTCGTGTTCACCATTACTTATCCTATAACCCTGATTTTGGAACTTTATTCTCTATGATCAGGTGCTCTCTTATTATTTCAGGTCTTAAGTTCTGAGAACGCGATGAACCCATATATCTAGAGAAAGATAAATGTTAATTTGCATCTTTTCTCCTAATGGTACTTGGCAGAGGTCTAAGCAAATAGGGGATACCAAATAAATGTTAAATTGAACTGACTACTAATACCTGGGGTCCCTGTATATTCTCTTATTCCTTGGCTTTTGCAATGCTGTTTTCTATGCCAGGAATCCTTTTTTTCTCTATATTCATTCCTGCTCCCCCCCCCTCCCCGCCCTGCTCCTTTCCCAAGCTCCACTGTCTTTAAGTAGCTCATCACTTCCTCCAGGAAGTCTTGCTTGCTTCCCCTACACTGGGCTAGGTAAATTTTGGTAATTTGCTCACTATTTTTATACCCAGCTTGAGCAACAGGACTGACATATAGTGAATACTTGGTAAATGTCTGTTAAATAAACATGGCATGGTATAGTTTTATTTGTAAATTTCAACATTTCAAAATTTCCATCTTCAAATATCTAGACATAAAGCCTGAGATTCATCCAGTGGGAAAAAGTGACAGGAGATCATCTTGGAAAGTATTTTCTTAATGCTTTTATTAGCAGAAGTTGAAGTAGTTATTTTTATTTGTTTTGAGGACTTTTATGCAATTAAAACTCTGGAGGAGAAACACTGAGACACTCCAAGCTTCACCTTTTGATCCTGTTCCTTTAAGAGTTTACAAAATATCTGCTTTCTATGGGGTATGGACTATCATCTTCAGTTTCTAAGTTCCTGTGGGGCAGGGGTAGGAATTGTCTCAAAATTAGAAAGTATTTGTGGGAGCAAAAGTACAAAGAAACGAGAACACAGATTCCATTTGAGAGGCTTTGAGGGCCGAGCTTTAGAGCTGTGAAGGTAATCCAAGGCCACAGACAACACAAGTCCTTCGCTCTGGGGCATTCATTTATCCGGTGAAACTTTATCTACGAGCTCCCAGTGCCATATTGTGCACAAGAATTATAGGTGTTAAGGAAATCAGGCATGGGTCCTGCTCTTATGGGGTTTAGAATTTAGGAGTGAAAGCAGCGGTTGTCACCTGATTTTGAGGAGGTTGACTTAAAACGAGACCCAGTTTTGAAATTGGCTTCCAAGAGCATGAGTAGTTTCTGGGAAAAAAGCTCCGTGCAAACACATACGTATTCCTAAAACAGGCTGTGACTTAGGGTGAGGAATTCTCCTTAACGGGTTCTTTCCCAAGAGTCTCTTTAAGGGCTTAGAACTTCACTTTGGTCCAAGTACTGAAATATGTGCCATTACCGTCTGGGGATGAGTTTTCTAACAGGAGCTAGAAGAGGATCAATTACCACTGGCAGCCTAATTTCCCAGGTGAAGACATCGCCCATTCCTCTTGTCTCTTCACAACCAAAATCTACTATGTCTTCTTCAGAATCATCAGCCACTACCATGGCATAGTAGAAAATATCCTAGAATAGTTAAGCGTTAGATTAACAATACTCACAGCTGAGATGCCACTAAGTGCTCCAAAGAATAACAATGAACGTGACTAAGAGACTCCTAGTTCCTTGGAAAAATCCAGGGTTAGGACAAGATCAGGAGATTCTCTTGTCCAACATTAGGATAGTCTAAAGCTACGTATGCACCTAAACAGTGTTTTGGGATTTCATCCCGGACAGTATTTTCTAAGAGCTGAGTCTTTAAATGATGCAATAGAAATACGAAGGGTGGTAGGCCTAGGCAAGGTATGCCTTGAAAATTGTTGCCAGTTTCCAAAGGCGCTTTTTGATTGTCAAAATTTGATTACTAAATGGTAATTGCAGAATCAGAACATTCTTAGAGTATTTTTCAATTTAGCTTTCAGTGACATTATCTGACTGGACAGTAAAGGCTGGTAAGTTAATAGATTTCATACTTGAAAGTAACTATTAAGAGAAAGAGCTGTATTCCAGATATTTTCTCCTGACATGGTGCTTGGTTTTATTTATTTATTTTTTTACCACATCATAATGGTGGATGCTGCAGAGGATATAAATACATTAAACTCAGGATATGAAAATAAAATAAAATAATAGGAGAGTAAACCCATAGCCTACTTTGGTAACTGCTTCTCAGGAGGCATTTCTTATTTTTGAAGTGTGGCAGCTACACTCTGTTTAGATAACGGTGTCCAGTGGAAGTGATGAGAATGGGAGATGGAGATGCTCATGTATGAAGAAGCCGACTGGAACGCCATATGATAAATCAGGGACCTCAATGATGCTGCCTTTGATTTATAAAGTAAGCACAAATTAAAATGTTGGCTGGAAGAACTTGACATCCTATAACTTCCCAAGGACTGTCCTTGGGGGACGTGTATTTCTCTAGAACTAACATCTGGCATTCCTTTTCGTAGTATTAGACCAAAGTATGGGGTAATGAAAGTGGAAAGGCCTTATGCAATCTTAATAATCTTTATACTCAGAGGGTTCCGTTGAAGCAAGTAACTGAATAAGATTTAATAAGAACAAGCCTGCCGAGAACTATCGGGCCAGGTAGCCGAGCCGAGTGTTTGAGTGAGTTCTAACACAGGGGCTCCGGTAGGTAAGTGCAATATTCCTGGGAGCCAGCCCCTTCTTCTATGAGGCTGAAATAGAGAGAAAGCATTCCCAGAAAGACACAGGGAGGTCCGAGTAGATAAATAACATATATATATGTGTCTACATAGATGTGTGATATAAATATGTAATGTATAAATAAGAGATATCTACATAGATGTTTATGTAAAGAACAAACTTGCTAGAGGAAGAGAGAAATGAAAACACACAATGATTAAAAAAAGGAAAAAAACTGTTTTACTACAGAGACGTTAAACTTGACACATCCTTTGAATTCAGGGTCTGTCTGTCTGTCTGTCTGTCTATCTATCTATCTATCTAGCTAGCTAGCTAGCTATCTATCTAGCTATCTAGCTAGCTATCTATCTAGCTATCTAGCTATCTAGCTATCTATCTAATTTCTCTTAGAACCTTTCCCCAGGCCCCTAAGAAAGAAGAAACAGAATGAAGAACTGGTTATTTCTCATCCTCCAGAGGAGAGGCTCAGCAAGGTCAAATGATCTCATCCTGATACCACAGCCAATAACTGGAAGAACTACATCCCTAGCCCCTGTGACTGCTAGTCTGATACTTTTTTTCCCACCACACATTGTGGAAGATGATGATTCTTGAAATAGTTACAGTGGATTCAGCTTGTGAATATAACCTGGTATGACAGAAAATTCACTTTGTGCAAACTTCCATGCAGTGATCAAATACATTTTAACCCGTGGTCCAGGTTTATTTTTCTCCAGCTAAAATGTGTGCCTAAGGATAGAAACTGTCTTAGTCCATCTATTATCTACGGCCTATAGCACAGTAATTCACACATACTAGATAGTCAATACGTATCTGGAGAATGAATAAATGAATGAATGAACGCAAAGGAACTGATGTGGAAAAACCACCCCCAGATATTGAGGCTGTGACGAAAAGAGTGGGGTGCATGCAGAAGAAAAAAGAGGATGGAGTGTTGCTGAGCGGTCATGTTTACAGAATTGGGTACTAATATTGGGGAACATAAAAATAAATTAGAGATAGTAAGACATAATAGAAAAGAAGATAATGTTTCTTGTTTTGTTTGCTTTTAAGGTTGATGCTTTTATTTATGAACATCACAACAGGATTTGAACTAAAAAGAGAACAGATGAGAAGAGTAGGTGACTTGAGAAATGGTTGATGAGAAAAAGTAGGAAACAGCTTAGAAACTAGAAGAGGATAAGGGAGGAATTGGATGTTTGAAGGGGAGGGAGCAACCCTTGGTTTTTCAAGTGAAGTAATTTCTTTTGCCAGCTCAGCTAGCTTATGGTTACCCTGCTTGTTACATACAACGAGAGTGACATGAACACAAAGCAAATGAACGTATGACATTTTCACTCTTCGCCAGATCCTGAGCTAGATGCAGCCAAGTATGGTGGGTCAGCTCCTGAGCCTTAGAGACAGACACATCTAAGACTGAGGCCCAGTCCACAGTTCCCTAGCTATGTGCCTGGGGAGGGTGTCCTCTCGGGACCTCGAATTCTTCATCTCTAAGTTTTGCCCTCCATGAAACAGATAACGTTGTGTACCTTGCAGGGTCTTTTTTAAGATTAAAAATATGTGTCAATAATATAAATGCCATTTTTCATTTATTCACTTATTCACATGTCCCCATTTAAGAAGGGAAAACTGGGGCACAGTGGTAGGGTGGTATGACTAAAGTCACACTGTTGGGTCGGAGTTCAAACCCAGGTAGTTGTCTTCATGCTCTTGACCGACATGCTAAATCATGTGGTTGGACAATGCTTCCATCTACAACGCAATGGTCACAAGCCCATGTACTGCACCTGACAATGGTCAAACACCATGATCTCTGCTTTAAGACAAAGAAGGTAAAGCCAAGAGAAAGAAGCTCATTGACCAAAACTCCAATCATGAATTAGTGGCAGAACTTGAAATCACACACCCAGCATTTATGACCATAAATATAAATATAAGAAGGAGAGCTGGCTCTGCAGCCCAGGCAGGGGCCCATATCATCCCTATTTTATATTTAGGTGGTCTTTCTGTATTATTTTTAAAGCCTTCTGATAGCAAAGTTGAAACCCAGCTAGGTGGATCAAATAAATGGAAAACTGAAAGCAAAGGCATGAGCTTGATGAGTGGATTTGAGCTTCTCACTACAGGGGTCCCTGGTCAGTTATCTCTCACTGAGGGGTGTTATCAGTCCAGGGTAGAACGACTTAGATTTTTAAGAAGGTGCAAAACCACCACCATAAAATCAGATAAATCTACACAGTTGGGAATAAATTCTATCATAGAAATACATCCTGCCTTATATCAAAGAGAGCCAAGAAACCATGCCAAGACGTTCTTGGATGAAAACTGACATTTTCTGGTGTGGAGACAGAAGTGGAAGCAATGATTGGGCAGTGATGTTATGAACAGTGCTAAAATATTTATCATCATTCCAGGTCATTTATTCACCTACCCTTTTAATGCTCATTTCTTTTGTGCCACTGGATTGAGCTTAATAACAAAGAATGAAATTGACTTTGCTTTTATATATTGGCATGAAGCAAGAAACTCCTCCATTGCCTAGTTTGAAAAATAAAAGCATTTCTGAGAAATATTAGAACATTAGAACGTTCTTTCAGGAATGTGGCTTTTGCCATCAATAAACCTGCTGGGTTTATTTGAGTGGGCTATGAATTTTTATTTATTGATTTATTTTTGGTAACTCCCTGCAACCTGAATATTTTGACGGGGAATGGAAGGGGACTGATAAAACAATTAAAATTGTGATTTCTTCACAATATCAATGACCTCTTAATGCATCTTTCTAGACTTTATGCAGATACCTCCTCTTCAGGCAGCCTGTTACAAGTCCCCGTTCTTACTGAACTGTCTTTCCTCTCTGCTCCAGGGGCATTTCCTGCCAGCCAGGACCCACCGCTGCCCCAGCACACTGCTTCTGAGCGCCCTGCCTGCACAGCTGTGCCCAGGGACAATGGTCAGGCAGTGGCCACATCTCCCATCAGCCCCTGGCACGTGGCCAGCATGCCGACAGCGTTTACTGAACAGAAGTGAATTTCTGAATGACAGCCAGTCCTGCAGACAGTAGCATGTTCCCTCTATCTGCATGAAATTCACTCTTTCATGCCCAGGAAGTCCGTTGCAAACACCGTTTTTCTAATGGCATCAAGAACTTGTAAAGTTGAAGAAAAGTGAATCTTATTTCCCAGGTCAGTACTTGGTTTTCAGATTCTCACTATCAGGCTTATATAATATTAAAAGTATGTTTTAAACTATCATTTCTATTTCTCATGCTTGAAGGATACTTTTGCTAGCGTCCTCACAGCTTTCTATTTTGGCTCTGAATCCAGAGACATGAAAGAGGCTTGACTCAGCTGCCGCTTAATACAGCACAAGCCTGCAAGAGAAGACTATTATGTAAGCTCAAGTGTATTTTAAGGTTTTTTTTTTCAGAGCCAGTACCTAAATGCTACCTTCCAACCTTATGAAACTGCTGAAACTCTGTGTGTGGGAAAGGAGGTCCTCTACTTGCTCCGCATTACTTATGAGAATGAAAAAATAAAGGCAGTTGATTAAGGGTTAGCAATTTTCTTTTCTTTCTTTACACGTACTTGTAATTCATTTAATGCAGGAAGTGGGCTGAGTTTTCTTGTTCTTTCCGATTCACTGTCAGGGAGATTTCTTGCCAGCCTGCTGTAGTTACCATGGCAACAAGACGATGGTGACAATAATATGATCTCATGAGCCTGTGTCAATAGCATCAGATCATCACGATTGAGGATAATTTTGACAATAAGTTTCAATTATAGATTCAGGATTTATTAGCATTTGATTAATTTACCAGAAATCCCGAGGAATTATAGCCCTAAACTGCTGATAAAAAAGTGTTCACAAAGGTTGATATTCTCCTCTCGCTAACGCTTTATATTATATGGCATTCTAAAATGTAGAAAATGCTTTCATATAAATTATCCACTTTAATTTTCGTTAGGCAGGACAGGTATTATAGCTCCCATTTTGTAGAGGAAGAAATAAAGGTTCATGCAATGCGCTTGTATAAGGGAGCAAAGTAACTGCAGTGAGCTGGGGCTGCAAGTAGGACCCTGAGACATCTGCTCCATATCCCTTTAAAGGATTCCACATATTGAAAATTGAGGGGTATTAGGAAAATATTCTTAGGTGTATAGGTTATACCTTGGAATGTCTGAATTAAAAGATTTAAAATGTGTCTGTGATAAAGAATGACCAGTTTGAATATACTAATATTTTACATTGGGTAATTATTCATGCTTTTTGCATCCCCCCCTTGCAACCGTCTCTCCTAAGGCTTCTCTGACAGCATGTGAATAAATAGATGCTGCCTCTTCCCTTTGTCCATTTCTTATAACCTTGTTTTGTTTTGTTTACTGGTTGCATACCTTTTCCCACTGTGAGCTTCCTGAAGACAGGAAACGCGTGATGAATTCTTGATACGTCTCCATCCCTGGCACAGTACCTGATACATAATAGACATACCACAGATGCTTGGTACTTGTTAAATTTAACTCATCTGACACTCACACAACCTCATAATGGCAGTTGTTATAATCTGCTATTTTAAGAATGGATAAACAGAGGGTGCCTACATTATCGTAGGAAGTTTAAGACTCCTGTCTTCACCACGTGCTCTTTTCACATTCCCCTATCTGCTTTGTTCCTTCATTTATTCTTTCAGTCAGTCTTTCATTCATTCAGCAAATATTCTTTGGTTGCTTCTTATACATCAAGCACTGCTCTATGCTGGGACACAAAACTAACCTTCCCACAGCCTCCACCACGAAAGGGCTCACAGGCAGTGTTCTGCAGATCATTTTCTGCCTATGCGAGTAGGTAAAATAAAATCTTACATGGAGCCTCAGGTATGCATTCCACGATTTCCCCACTTAACTGACCCTTTAAAAGTATCTTCAGAATGTATTTGAAGTCTGTTTTTAAAGCACAGTTTAAGAGTCAGGCCAACCTTGAGCCATCACTAAATTAGGACTAATTCTGTACATTGATTTTTCTCAAGAGTGTCAGATCAGAAAATCAGACACCCTGGGAACCAACTTCACAGAGTTCCCAAACTTAACATGCCCAAAATGGAACCCACTATCTGCTCTCCACAGATGGGACAGGGTAGACAGAGACAAATCTGAGGTTAGATTCCTGACTACCATTTGATATGCCACTTACATTATTTTAAGTGTTCCTTCATTTGTACCTGGCACATAACACAAGTCCATACTTCTTGAATTAATTATTAATGAATAAGTCAATAATAAGGATGAAAAATGATAACACAAAATAGTAATATCTGGAAAGGTGGTAGCATTAGGAGTACTCGAGAAATATTTTTTAAATGAATGAACGGGCTAAATAAATATGTTTAGGTACCTTTCCTAAAACATATTCAAACACCAAGACAAAACTTATGAATTATCTTTACTTCTCTCTCCTCCAGTTCTACACCACAGGGTCAGGTTTATATTACACCTGCAATGTCTTGGCTTTGTCTCTTTCTCTCCATCCCATGCCATGCTCCAGTCCAGTCATCACCTTTTCTCATTTAGACTATCATAGTAGCCCCTTGATTCAACCTCCTGATTTTTCAGTTTCTCCCATTCCACGCTATTGCACAAATTCTCATTTTTAAACATACATATGATCAGAGAGCTCCTCTGGTCGAAAATTTTGTATTTACTCTAATTTTCTAATTAAGAAACTTTTTAGCATGGCAATCAGGATTGTTCAAAAGGTCACCTTCTTTTCCATCTCCAATCATCCCTCTTCATACATTCTAAGTTTGAACTTTCTGATTCCCTAAATAGACTTTCAGACAGCTAAGATTTTTGATTTTATGCCTATTTCATGGAATAATAGCTTTGAAATACATTGTACAAAAATTTACAAAAAAATTCATATCTCTATATAATGAAGCTTCAAAAAGACCACATGGTAGGCAGATAAGATATTTTCATTTCGCTTATTGGGAAATCAAAAATCAGAGAGGTTAAATAATTGCAGTTATCATAACCTTTCTGAGGACTATGTGGGAAAATATTTCCATCTGTGCTGATGGTTGAGCAATGGAAATACCTCAATCTAAATATTCAAAATAACAACTCTGACTTCCAAATGTGGATGCTGAATATTTGCTCAGCTCTTTAGTACAGAGGCTGAAAATAAGTAGGAATCTAAGGCGCTACTATTTCCTAGTTGTGTAGACTTGGATGAGTTATTTAATCTCTCTGTCCTACTATTTCTCCATCACTAAATGGGGGTACCAAAAGTCTCTACCTCGTAGGATTGCCATAAGAGTTCAGTTGAATGAGCGTAACAGGCGTAACTTACTAAAATAATACCTATTACATAGGAAGTACTCCTAAATGTTCTTGCTGTGATAATATTAGTTATGTCCTAGGACTGTCAGCATTACTTTATGAGCTAATGTAGATAAGACCTAAGTACAAGTGCTTGGTATGAAGTGGTCAATAAAATGTAACCACTGCAGCTATTACTCATATAAGTGTTTCACCCACAACATTTTGATCTTGTTGAGGTTAGAGACTGTCTTGTCTGTTATCTTTACTTTCATCTTAATTCCTTCTAATGAGTAGATTAAATATTTAAATAATAAAGGGCTTTAAAATAAAAATGACTTAAGTATAATTTAAATTAGTAGGGCAAATCCCAAATTCTAAGTTGATTCATACTTGTACTCTCACATAAACACATTAAATTCTAGAAAAATCTACCATTTAAAACATCTACTCTAATTACTATAGTACACAGATATAGTGGTTGTCTAAAAACATATGAGTGTAACATAATAAGTTGAATTTAAATGATAAAAATGTATTCTCTTACTGAGAAAGGAAGCAAGAATGTAGATGAATTTATCACACTAAAAAGGTTGAAAACTTTCTCCTGGAGGTTGGCATATCCCAGGAAGGAATGGAATTAATTATGTCTGTATATAAGAACATCTTAATGCAGTGAATTTTTTTATTATGCAGCTTTATATAGCAGCTTCTCCTGTAAGACTGACTATACGGTGTTGAGTGTTAAATTCAGTAGCTAACTCACATCTTCCCACTTTCAAAAAGAGGCTTTGGGAATAAAGTTAATATCCTACTTACCAAATTAAAATATAATATTGTGTGCTGCGATGCTGTGAGCCCACCCGCCCACCAGACTGCAGATGAGTTGTTATTCATATGCTTGAATTAAGTACTATGCATATTTCTAGTTCACTATCAAAAGTAACTGCACGTACACCAAAAAAAAAAAAAATCTGGATGGAAGAAAATGAATGAGCAGTTAAAAATGAGTGCAAGCATGAACTGCAAAGTCCCCTTGGGGGACTGGGGAAAAAAGAGGAACTATTCAACTTCTCCATGTGGAGAATTTCTGATATTCTCACAAGTAATGGGGGTAACCAAATCAGTAGGCCAAGCCCTCAATCTTGGGGTTCACCCCTATGAAAATTATTCCTGCAAAGGATAGGCTAAGCCTACTTAAAATTAGGCCTAAGAGTCACCCCCAGAGAACCTCTTTTGTTGCTCAGATGTGGCCTCTCTCTCTAAGCCAACTCGGCAGGTGAACTTACTGCCCTCCGTGTACATGGGACATGACTCCCGGGGTGTAACTCTCCCTGGCAACGTGGGAGAGAGCTCCTGGGATGAACTAGAATGTGGCTTGACCAAAAGGGGGAAGAGAGAAATGAGACAAAACAAAGTTTCAGTGGCCAGGAGATTTTAAACAGGGCCAGGAGGTTATCCTGGAGGTTATTCTTATGTATTATATAACTATCCCTTTTTAGTTTATGGTATGCTGGAGTGGCTGGAGGGGAGTACCTGAAATTGTTGAGCTGTGTTTCAGTAGCTTTCATTCTTGAAGACGATTGTATAAAGATATAATGTTTACAATGTGACTGTGGGATTGTGAAAACCTTGTGTCAGATGCTCTTTTTATCCAGGGTATGGACAGAAGAGTAAAAAAAAAATGGATAAAAAAATAAATAATAGGTGGGACAAAGCATAAAATAAATTGGGTAGATGGAAGTACTAGTGGTCAATGAGAGAGAGGGGTAAGATGTATGGTATGTATGAGCTTTTTCTTTTTTTTTCTGGAGTGATGCAGTTGTTCTAAAATATGATCATGGTGATAAATATACAACTCTGTGGGGTATTGTGAGCCATTGATTGTATTCCAGGTATGGAATATATGTGTGTGAAGATTTCTCAATAAAAATATTTTTAAAAATGAGTGCAAATGACTTTAACAATACTAGATAGATATTATTTGTTTTGGACAAATATTTTACTTGGAGTTTACTAATCTTCTACTATCAGGACTCAGGGGCTGCTGGCCCAAATAAAGACTTTCCTGGGATTCTCTCCCAGAGGTCCAGAAGCGCCAGATCAAGGCTTGTGCTCTCAGAATTACAACAGCAGCAACAAAAACAACAGCCCCCATTCCTGAGTGTTTACTTCATGCCAGCACCACGCGCTGCTTCTGCAGCAGGGTGGGGTTGAGCTCTGTGGCAGGCTGAAGAATGGCCCTCAAAGATATCAGCTTCTAATTTACGGGCCTGTACATGCTACCTTATTTGGAAAAAGAGCCTTTGCAGAGGTGATTAAGTTAAATCTCTTTACATGGGGGGATTATCTTGGATTATCTGGATGGGTCCTAAATACAATCACATGTATCCTTATAAAATGGAAGCAGAGGGCTATTTGGTGGCCAGACAAGGAGGGAGCAACGTGACCCCCAAGGCAGAGGTTGGGATGATGTGGCCACAAGTCAAGGAGTGTTGGCAGACACTAGAAGGTGGACAAGGTAAGGAATGAATTTTCCCCTAGGACTTGTGGAGGAAGCATTGCCCTGCCAATGCCTTGATTTTGGACTCCTTGGTTTCAGAAACTGGGAAGATCAATTTTAGGTTTTGCATGTGTTTTTTTGGTGAGATGTCAGGTTTGTGGTAATTTGTTACAGTGGTCACAGCAACTAGTATAGGCTTTAAGTATCCAACCATTGAACTAATATCAAAATACTGCTGAGCTGTGCATTATTTCTTTACTAGCATCCCAAGTTCTTGACTCTCCTGCTCTGGGGAGCTGCTGGTTGTGAGAGTAGAGCTATTAAAGCATCCCTCCAATCTTAAGTATCATCAGTTGACAGTTTTGCAAAATCTTTTCCATCATCAGCCCTACCTACGTGCAGGATGGAATTGACACACAGGTAGAGTGAGTCAGAAGCTAACTTAAATGATTTGTTTTTCCTAAGTAGATCTTCTTAAATATGGAACTACCAGTTATTTCAATGTTTCTTTATGGAGTACACTTTTGTGTTTTGAATCCACTAGTAATTAAAACATGGCAATGCTTGTGACTGTAATGAATATAAAAGAGATAGATGTATTTATTCTTTCTGTCAGAAAAATTTCAGAAACCTACTATGCACGAGGCATTGATTTAGACACTAGACATTCAATGATGTACATGACACGTTTCCTGGCATCACTTAAATTCTTTTTGAGATGAAAAGAAATATTAACAAGTCACAAATAGTACAAAGCAGGGTGTGGGAATGCCATCTGGAGAGGCTGGAGGCAAGGCTGACATTCAGGCTTCCAGCTTAGTGGCTGAAAAAAACCAACAACATTGGAGCCATTCACTGCCTGGGGACTGCCAGAGAAGAAGCAGATTTGGGGAGCATGGTACATTGGAGGTAAATGTGGAACATCTGTGGGTTCAGTGCTCAGGAGAGAGAGATCTCAAGTGAAGGTATGGGTTTGGGAATCATCTGGAAAAGAGTGGCATTTGAAGCCCTAGGAATGGAACTGTCACCCTTGGACATTACGTGGAGGGAGAAGAAAAGGGAGGCTTGAGAAAAAAGCTCAGGGCTAACAGAGCATATGGCATGTCAAGGGGTGACTAAACCAATTTGAGATTTAAAGGGAACTGACAGGAAACAAACTGAAAAAGTCAACTGGGTCTATCGAAGAGGATGGCCTTAAATGGAACCACCCCAAAAAGTATTTTCAAAAGTAATGAGTAATAGTTAAGACATTTTGATTAGGGGACGGACAGGATTACAGCCGTATGTCACACGGTGAATCCAGGGCGGTACAAGGGATGGACTTGAGAGAGAAAAGGCCGAAGACAGGGCGTTTAGCTGGAATGTTAATGTGTTGCTCTAAGCTAAGCGGTGACGTGGTCCTGAAGAAGGGTTTTAACATTATATATGTGTATTTTCCCCAAATGCACTAAATGAACTTAATATCAAAGGCCCACCCTTGGATGTCTATTTCTGCATTAAAGATCTTGCATTTTGTATGTAGAGGTGGAAAGAGAGGACACCAACACGGCACAAGGGAAAATTCATTGTATGGCATGACCCAGTTTATTTACTGAGAACTTTGGGGAAGCAGGATCAGTGGGATGTGCGGCGATGTATCCTGGCAGTTGAGAGGAAAGCTAATAATAGCCATCTCCACGGGGTGAACGGTGGCCGCTCGCTGAGTGTGTTGCGAAGGGCCAACAAGAAGTGAATGAAAAGAATTATCCTTTTGTTCTTGTTATGGAGAAGCTGACAACCCAAGTGAGTTTAACTCAATGAACCATGAAGCCCAAAGGTGACAGTTCTACTTTGTGGTTTGCTTCCCGACATCTCTGTTGAATTCACGTGTGTGTTGGGGAGGGTTTGACCTTGGAGTCTGTGCTGGTTTGAATGGATGTATGTACCCTAGAAAAGCCATGTTTTAATCCTAATCGTATTTTATAATGGCAGCCGTTTCTTCTAACCGCTATTCAGTACTGTATGTTGGAAACTTTAATTAGATTATCTCCCTGGAGATGTGACTCAATCAAGAATGGATTAAACTGGATTAGGTAGAGAACTCCACCCATTCTAGGTAGGTTGTGATGAATTTACTGGACTCCTATAAAAGAGGAAACATTTCAGAGAAAAGGGGAGATTCTGAGGGAGCAGATGACATAGCCATGAGAAGCAGAGAGTCCACCAGCCAGCAACCATTGGAGATGAAGAAGGAAGACGCCTCCCGGGGAGCTTCATGAAACAGGAAGCCAGGAGAGAAAGATAGCAGATGATGTTATGCTCACCACCTGCCTTTCCAGAAGAGAGAAAAACCCTGACCATGTTCGCCATGTGCCTTTCCACTTGGGAGAGAACCCCTGAGCTTCATCGACCTTCTTGAACCAAGGTATATTTCCCTGGATGCCTTAGATTGGACATTTCTATAGACATGCTTTAATTGGGACATTTTCTCAGCCTTAGAACTGTAAACTTGCAACTTTTTAAATTCCCCGTTTTAAAAGCCGTTCTGTTTCTGGTATATTGCATTCTGGCAGCTAGAAAATTAGAATGGAATTCTTAAAATCACTTTCAGACTTGGCCAAGACATAGTAAGGTCTTAGGAATATGCTGGCAAAGGCACTCCAGGTCCTTTAAGTGACTGGAATGATTCCTGAAATACTCCTTTAAAAATGGGAAAGCAGTGTGAAGCCCGGGGGACATAATCTTTAGAGTCAGACAGACCAGGGTGTGAGGGCCAGTCCTGCCACTCTGTGACCCTGAAAACGTCACTTAGTCCCCCTGAGCCTTAGCTTGTTCAACAGCAAAACAGCGATAGGAATAAGGATGGGAATAGATTCGGGGAAAATATAAAAAATAATATATGCAAGACTCAATCTAGGGATTTACTGGATATACAATAAATGTAGTTCCCTTCCCATCTTTGGGGCCACTTCAAAATATTCATTGAGAATATGTTGACTAGAAGACTTTGGAGAACAAAATCAATCCAGGGAAAATAAGAGAATATTCCTTAATAAAGAAAATATAAAATTTTGCTGGAGTTATTCAATTCATTTAGTTAGTTAGGAAATCTGTCTGGAGACATTCTCTTGTTCCTACCATAATCTTCAAAGGCTTCTAGTCAGCGGGACTTCTCTCAACTTCCATCCAACTTTTAGTTGGACGATGCAGAGATGTAAGTCTTTAGAATAATCCCTTTCTAGGGTATTTTGCAGGGCACCTTCACTTATTGAATATACAAGGTAAATACCCTTAATATATGACAACAAACAAAATGCATGTCTGATCAGTTTTAGAAAATGTTTAGGAGGCTCCATAAACATGTTTTTATAAATGCATGCTGCCTGCCGGCTTGCCTGATTTTAGGAGTTGCTATAACAACCAGCAGTCCGCTCAGCAGCCTTGGCACTCTGCCTTCTTAGACCTCTCACTAAGGAGTATTATTATCTTGTCTGGGCCCATTAGCTCAGTTGTTTACAGCATGGCAGTAATAAAGTCAAGGTAGGGGAGTCAAAAGTATTCATTAGCAACAAAATTCTAACTGTGAGCCCTCTTCCAAGGCCACTCATTCATTCATTCAATTCATTCATTCAAAAAATATTTATGGGCTACCTGATGTACACCAGGAACTCTAGGTGTTAGGGACAAAGCCGCGACAACGGCAACAGATAGAGCAAAACCCCACAGTGAAAAGCGCCTGCTCTAGTGATGCTGAAATTCTGCTGTGGGAGGGACACAACAACAAATAAATGCACACGTGGGGATATATGTGCGGAAATAAGTATAAGGGAAACAAATAAAGCAGAGAAAGGGGAGAGGTATGATATTAGGATAAGAGGAAAGGCCTCTTGAGGTGACATTTGAGCACAGACTTGAAAAAAAGCAAGTGAGGAAAGCCGTAGCTAACTTGTGGAGATAATATTTCTGACAGCAGTACAGCAGGCGCTCGGGCTTTTAGATGGAAATGAGCCTGGCTGGAGCTGGACCAACGAGGAGGCCTGTATGAGTGGAAGGGAATGTGCGAGGTGAAGAATGGAAGGGGATAGACTCGAGAGGGATAGAGAGGACATGCTCATGCAGGGGCCTGGAAGCCAATGAAAACATTTTAGATTTTAACCTGAATGAGGTGGGGAACTATTCAGGTCTATGAACAGGGAGTAATGCAACTGACATAATGTTTTCATATCACTTTGGCTCCTGTGTGAAGAAGAGACTGCAGGGGGGAAGGTGGAAGCGAGACCAGTTAGGAAGGTGTTGCAATAACACAGAGATGACGATGGCTTAAGCAGGTGACAAGTGAGGAGGGGACGTAAGACTCTGGATATATTTGGAGGTAGATTAGGTAGGCTGTGCAGATGGAATACAGGTGAGTACAGGTGAGTACAGGTGAATACAGGTGAATACAGGTGAGTACAGGTGAATACAGGTGAATACAGGTGAGTACAGGTGAATACAGGTGAATACAGGTGAAGAATGAACTCAAGAAGGACTCCAAGATTTTTCTCTTGAGCACTAGACCAATGAGGGGAAGACTGAAAAAAAAAAAGAAAAAGGACACACATACACACACTCATTTATATGTGTGTGTATATGTGTGTGTAAGGTAGTACCTGGAGTGGAGTTTTGGATGCACTAATTTTGAGATTTATGTGTGACATCTAAGTGGATATGTCAATTAGGGCACTAGTTATAAATGATCAAATTCCTTTATAGATTTCAGATTTAGGGGAGAGGTCTGGGCTGAAGATAAAATTATAAGAACCATCAGTGTAGAGGTGGGTTCTAAAGCCATGGGGCAGAAGGAAATCACCCATGGGAGGAGCACAGACAGAGAAAAGCAGAAGACAAAGGACTGAACCCTAGGGCAGCAAATGTTAGAGACATTGAAGATAAGGAGCATTCAACAGGAGAGATTCAGGGTGAGTAACCAGCCAGAGAAAATGGGGTCGAAAGAAAATTATCTCAAGATGGAGGGACTTGTCAGCTGGGCCCAATGCTGCTGACAGGCCATGCAAACTGAGGAATGAGAATTGACTATTGGATTTAGCAATGAGGAAGTCATGAATGGTCCTTTTTAGAGCCGTTTTGATAAAGTGATAAGGAAAAATAGCTCCTATTCAAGAAAGAAAACAAGAGGAGATATTGATCATTGATAGCTGTTTTGAGGAGTTTTGTTATAAAGGGAGCTGAGAGATGGGGGCAGTCATTGGCGGTCATATGGGGTTAAGAGTTTTTAAAAAGTCAAGTTGAGACTTACTATGACATGATGGTGGAAATAGTCATCAGAGAAGAGAAAACTGGTGGTGGGTGATACAGAAGAGAGAGAATAGGAAAGTCTCTGGATGAGCAGGCAGGGCCACAGAGCTTAAATCTGATGGGTTTCATTCACTCATTTAGCAAAAACCAAATCAGCACCTATCTGTACCAGATATACAGCCAAATAAAGCATGCTTCCTATTATCAAAGAGTCATTTTCTTCAGAGGGGAAACAAGCATTTTCACTAACTAAAAT
The DNA here is from genome assembly GCF_023851605.1 of Tamandua tetradactyla. NCBI lineage: Eukaryota > Metazoa > Chordata > Mammalia > Pilosa > Myrmecophagidae > Tamandua > Tamandua tetradactyla. The sequence continues at coordinate 169,026,614 of NC_135333.1, forward strand.
TCAATTCAGTGTAGCAATTAGAGAAATGTACCCAGGGATCTGCTGTGGGCTTTTTATGATGACCTCCTGATGTGGGGGCTACCAGGTTATCGTGAGTCAAGGTTAATGCCTTGGCACATTCTGGATGTATTGTTGACTGGGATGATTCAGGCAAGAGCTCTGAGCATGAATTTATGCTGTGGTTGCACAGATACAGGTGAGGTGGCACATCTGAGAAATGTTGACAGGGGAAAATAAACAATAAGGGTGACTGGCTGACTGGAGTGAGGTAAAGGAGAGGGAAGGTCACAGATTACACCCAATTTCTCATCTACTTATCCTGAAGGTGGGGGTGCTGAGAAATAAATTACTCATGGATGGATGAGAAGGAGAATCTGGGACCTTTACTTTAAAAAAAAAAATTAAGGGCTTAAGTATCTATTTTAAAAAGGTTTAAAAGAAGCCAGATATTTATATCTATAAAGAGAAAAAAAAATAGATCTGATCTGTATACGATGTCACAAACACAAGAAAAATTGAAGACAGGGAAGGCTGATGATGCAACTCAGAATGCTTTTGACAATCCATAAGAGACTTAAAAAAAACATCACCACAAAATTCCTGATAAAAGATGTTGGTGCTGTGCCCACCCAGCCCCTGCCACAGCTCCCCGCCCCACCCCCAGCCCTGGCACACCCAGGTTCTCCCCCTCCCCCTGCCCTCCGGGCACACCCAGCCTTCACTCAGGTTGGCATCTCAAAAGAACTAATAGAGAAGTGCAGCTTGTCAGTCCCTCACCAGCATAGCCAGAAGGGGACGGGTCTCTCCAAGTTACTATAATGCAAGGGTCCCTATCCCTTTGGAGAAGGCCGGCGCGCAGCCCCAGGCGTGCTCCTTCACTGCGCACTCACTTTGTGAGCTGCACACACTGGCCAGTCCTTGGACTCTTTGGCTGCAGACACTGGCTAGTCCTCGAGTCCCTTCCTGCGGCTGAGTCGGGAACCTTCAGGCGTCGGCCCCTGGCAGGTCTAGACTTTGAGAATTCCCGGGGCTCTCCGGCATGGAGCTTACTAAACGACTTGGCTCTCCACCCTGACTAGTCTTTGCCTTCTTTCCTGAGACCGAGTCCTGAGAACCTCAAGGTGCCAGCCCTTGGTTGGGGTCTTCATTTCTCCAAGAACCCCTGGGCTGTCCGGCCTCACTAGAGAAACACAGCAAGCAGCTGTGGGGCAGGAGAAAGTGGCTGACCCGGGCACCTGCTTTCAAGTGGATTCCCCCAAGCAGGCAGGTTCAGGGTCAAGGCAAGTTTTCCAAATGCTCCCACGCCAGCACCTCCACAGCCAGGAGACTCTCGCGAGGCAGACGATCAAAGGGGGTGCCTACAGGCGTCATCTGCGACAGCCCACTGCAAAACAGGCAACTTTGGGCATTTTAACTTAAGCATTTAAGCACATTTTAAATTTGATTCCATAAAACATCTGTTTTCTTTCATATAAAAAGAATGAATTTACTGCCTCTTCTACATTAACCTGCTCCAAATCAAAGATGTGTCCTGATTAGCCTCAGGGCTCTGCTTAGGCCCTTGCCCACTGTTACACACCCCAGGCACACTGCTGAGGCCACAGGAAATAATACATGCGAGACTCAATCTAGAGACTTACTAGATATACAATAAATGTAGTTCCCTTTCCATCTTTGGGGCCACTTCAAAATATTCATTGAGAATATGTTGACTAGAAGACTTTGGAGAAGAAAATAAATCCAAGGACAATAGGAGAATATTCCTTAATAAACAAAATACAGAATTTTTGTTTAGGAGGAAGGAAGAGGGCAAAGTGTCTAGGAGGCCTGGACTCTTCTATCTCAACTCTGCATGTAATTTTTAACTTTATTTATATCCTACTTATGTCCAAGAAGGGTTTGGAGTAGCTATATGACTTTTGGAAAATCACAAACAATTTTGGCGTTGGTTTCCTTACCTACAAAAATGAAGAGGTTGTTCTCTGTGGTCTCCAAATTCCCTCCTAGATTTTATAGCCGAAGAGTCTCTCCCCATTTGGTCCGAACAAAATGGTAACAGAGTTAGTGGAAGGCGACAGTAAATGTATATTTGTAGATCCAATTAACATTTTGCAAAATAAAGAAGGAGTATTCAGCTAAGGGCTGAGTCATGATGGAAACTGAATTTAAAATAAAAACAAATCTCGGGAGACAATTAAGGCACATAATGTACATATTTGATGTGTGCTGTAGGAAGCGGGCGTTTCTTAAGAAGTGGAATTACAACTTTTTGCAACTTTCTGCTGAAAGCTATCACTCCTCCAAGGCAATCTCTCAGCAAGCCCATGGGCAAACTCCCACCTCAGGAGACTGACAAATTGATCTGTACACTATTATGTTGAAATTGAGATGCGGAATACGGTGGGGAAAGGTTCTTGTGGGCCAATGCCTCCACTGGAGGTGCCCAGGCCATCCGGCTTAGGGTGGGTCTTTACTCGACACTCCTCTAGTCTCAGGTTCTCCTTGCCCTCACCTGGTTTTTTCTTATTTTAGGTCTGACACCAATACTTTTGTTACCTTCACACAATGGACCAAATAGGCTGTCATCATTTATCAGTATTCTCAAAGGAGAACACCGTGAACTACAAGTTTCTAGGGAGAAAATCCCTAAAATCAGAAAAGAAAAGGGGAGTGATACTTTTCATCCAGTGAAGACGTATAACAGTACAGCATTCCCTTTAAAGACAAAAACACCCTGAAAGAGTTGCCTCCAACATGAAATTATGGTCCTCTGTGAAGGGAATTCGTTGGCAATGAGAAATCAATAAGGGGTGCCTTAGAAACATTGGTACAAAGGGGATGTGTGACTTAGAAGGAGTGTCTTAGAAACTTTCGTACAAGTTTCAAACTTTGTTACAACTTTCCATATGTGGTCAATAGCGGGTGTCTTGGAAACTTTGGTACAAAGGGGCCCACTTTTCTGAGTGTGAGGAACTTTGTAGACCGTACAATCCGTATCATGTCTTCTAGGTCTCCTGGCCTCTGCTGTGCGTGTTATCAGATGGTTGAGGAGGCTTTTTTTTGACTATGTCTGCCATTTCCTTCCTCTTATAAAGCTGCATCCTCTTTTTGCCAAGACCAAGGATGAACACAACATGCTCATAAAATCACTATAAAAGGCACTATGTGTGAACCACATGTGGAAAACTGAGACCTAGCACCGGCTGTGTAGAAATTCTAAGTTCTGCCACTAGTTGGTTGAATGACCTTGGGTAAGTCCCTGAATGTATTTCTTCACCTGTAAAATGTTAATATTACTTTTTCACCTTGTGGGACTAACTAGTTAACAGCCACAGTGGCTGCATACTGAAATGGATTCTGTAAAAGCCTAGTTGAAACACTAGCCTGCTACAATAAGCTCTGTGCTTGCCAGTGGAAGAACTGGCATTGGAAAAGCTGGACAATTTTTTTGACAGCGCCATCCATGTCCTGTCCCAGCAGCGTGGGGAGTGAGGGAAGGACACACTTGTGCAGGGTTGTCCAGGACACCGATCCAGGCAACAGGGCAGGGAGCCTTTATTATCTCCCGTCGGGATTCCGCTGTGCGTGCCTGGAAGTGAGGTGTAGCTTTGGCCCCAGTGGTGGCTAATGTGAACCTGCCTGAATGGCTCCAGGGATTCCAAACAATCAACAGGAATTGGCCAGGTCATCTGTTCATTCCTATCAAATTGGTTTAAATGAGTCCTCAGGGCTTGATTTTCGGACCTGCTTCTTAGCCACTCAGCTCCAGCCTGCGGTCTGGTGTTCTGAGATGTTTTCCAGTCTGTTGGGTGAAAGTAACTCAATTCTGCCACTGTTTGTGGTAGAAGTGAGAGAGGCTAGAGAGAGCTAGGGCCCAAGAAAATAAGAAAAGTTCTGAGGTCTAGGAGAAGTAAAGTAGTGTAGTAGCAAATCTAGAGAAATGGAATTGGAAGTTACTAAGAAAGCCAGAAGACAGATTTCTCCAAATGATAGCTCTTTGGCTAGGAGCTTGCAGGATGAAGACAGTAAAGAGGGGAATGCCCTCTGATTCTCCTGGCCATGGTCAGGGGTTTCATCAGGATGGGGCAGGTGGGCTGTCATAGCACGGGAAAGGGGAACTCTGTCCTGCTGGAACAAGGGTTGAGGAACAGATTCAGCAGCAAGTGGGAACAGAGAGCTTCATTCTGAGGGTAAAGCACGGTGCCCAAGTAGGGTATAGTAACAGCTGAGCACAGGTCAAACAAGTAGTTCCAACTAGCAATACAAGATAAAGAAGCATTTGTGTGCATGTAACAGGGAATTCTGGGTTAGGCAGCATAGTTCTGGGCAAAAATCACTTTGAGCAAAAACCTTTGGTAAATATAAATGGGTCATATGGAATGAGGGTGTGGAAAGGAGGAAACTCAGGAAGGAACAGGGCCTGGCATAGCTATGGGAATTGGGGCAGTGCAACAAGGCTACCTTAGTAGCAAGAATTACTGATGCATCGTCACAGTTGAAATATGTGCTGCTTTATGTATGGCTTGAACTTGGGATTGAGGATAAGGCTGGATCTCGAGGTAGAGGGCTGATGATTCCAACCGTGGTAAGCAGGAGGTATGCTCACATTTAGAACCAAAATTGGGAGCAGGGAATCTGAGAAGTAGTTCTTTCCCCACCCCACTCTCCATCTTGTCAGTCTGGATAGAGATTCAAAACCTGGTCCAAAGCTTTGAAACCCATCTGCATGACTTCGAAATGGAGATAAGGTAATGTGAGGGGAGGAAGTTATCAAATTGGTATTGCTTTTCCCACTTCAGAGTACCCATCATCACCCATCTCCTCAAAGTCTGAAAAGATGTGAAGTATATCATTTAGAGTTTAAGTGAAGACTGCATTAAAAATGAAAAACAGGAAAACTTTTCATCAGTGCATTAATTTAATAAATTTAAATAAATCAGTGCATTCACACTGCCTATGCAGCATTTACTCATGTATTTACTATTCGAGTAAATCACAAGTAATGGATTGGTCCTTGATCTAATTTGAAAATTTAGTTATGACTAACTTATTAGAGGGATATAATAATCCTTTGTTTTTAAACTTCTGGTCAGCTGTATCAATTTCATCAACTCACTGTCTAGTTTTTCCAATGCTCTTTCATGACCTCTGCCTTTGCCACTCTTTGATGTGTTTAAGAAGCACATCGAGGTACACTGATGGCTGCCACTCGTTCAATAATTTTTTATAAATAATCTTTAGCAATCTGTTACACTTTTATTTCTTAACATGATTTTGCCTGGCGAAACCCGAAAGATAAATCTTATATTTAGGAACCATTTTTGCAGCGAAGCTGGCAGAGTAATCTAAGATTTTTCCACCTGCAGCTCTTGAAGAAATACATGAACTGTGAATAGTTTTGAAAAGGGAATTGTTACTTGCTTAGGCTGAACCCATGCTTGTCAGCATCAACCATCCTTGGGTCCTCCCATTCCTTCACTCTGAAAGTTAAATCTTACCCGGTTTTACCCATTTTTCTACCATGTTTTCTTCTCATCACTACAGCATCACCCAATAGGCCCCCAGGCCCCACTTACTGTCCCTCCTCCTCCCACCTCCACGTTGTCACCCACGTCAGGGTATTAACACACAAATATTACCATGAGAGCATTTTGCATAGAATTAAAACCCCAGTGGCATGTGAGGTGATCTGGTCCTAACTTATTTGTCTAAGCTCATCTCCTGTCTCTCTTTCCCACACACAGACACTGAGCCTCCGGAAACATCCCTGTGTTTCTGGACATGTCCTACATTGTTCTCACATGCTGTTTCCTCAGCCCAGAAGTTCCTCTGGGGTCTCTGTACCTGTTGAGACCCTTTTAACTCATCCTTTAAGGACTGCTGCAAAGACTGAGACATCTTCCCTGATTCCTACAGTTGGAGCTGAACAAGACCTTCAGGATGAGCCACCTTGATGTAAAATCCTAGCGATGCTGCACCGTAATGGCTTGTTGGTGAGTCCTTCCCTCCCACTTGGCTGGGAGGGCGAGGGAAGCAGTGACCACTGCCCACTCACCCCTGCTCTCTGCTCCCCCTTGCCCCCACCCCCCGCCCCACTTGCCCTTTAAAGCTCCAGGGTCTAGAACAGTCCCTGGCAGGCAGGGAATGCTCTACAAACACTTGAGGCTTAAAGAATATATCACTTTAGTTTTGCTTTCTTAACTTAGGCTTTTAAAGGTAAGTCACATCCAAGCCTACTTTACTGATGTTTGATCCCAGTTCTCAGTCATTTCTACCCTATTGCACAAAAGTGGTTGCACAGTGCATCCTGAATGGCTACTATTCAAATTATATGACAAAGTCAGATGGTTCCAGGCCTTTGGCAAAGCACAATTTGTAAGTTTCTTGGAGACAGGGACTAAATGATCTGCCACTGAAAATGCTGTCTTTCTTTGCGTCCATTGTTTCTGCAGAGCAACCATTCCTATAAACCTCTCTTTTCCCCCTAATTTTTAGCTTAAACCTTTTGTTTGATGCAGGCCATCTCTCCCTGTCTCATCATCATCTGAGACTGTAAATTATCCTGTTACTCAATTTATAATGGGAACATATTTATTTTCTATGATGATGGCTCTCCTGAGCCTTCCATTTTCTTAGCTACATAAAGTTAACTTCCTCAGTGGCAAATTAAGGACAGATTACAAGCAGCCTGGGATCCAGGCTCTGTCAGCACAGGGGACCACCTACTCAGCCTCCTTCTGCTCAGCCATCCAAAGCATGCAGCTGCCACGCCAGCCCAGCGCTGGGCGGCCAGCCCCTGCCTTGCTTTATCTCGAGAGGGAGTTGAGGAGCCTCTTTCTCCATCAGCCACGGATGGGTCTCTGGTCCTGGATTTCCTAGACACCCCCCCACCCGCCCCTAGCTGCCCACAGACTCCCTCCCACACCGAGGCCAGCAGCGGCTCAGCTCCAGGACTCCCCCTCCTCGCTGCACTGCCGCTTGGTTTCCATAGCAACAGAAAACGTTGGTGGGAAGTAAAGATGCTGAACTGCAACTCGCGTTGGGGCTGAGAGGAGGAGGTGAAGTGTGGGCTTCTCTGGAGGCCGCAGAGAAGGGAGAGGAAGAGGGAAGCCCCCCTGGTGCAAGCTGGGGGAGAAAGCAGCTGGGGGAGAAGCCCTCAGAGGAGGGAGCCCAGGAAGGCCGTGTGCTGGCAAGCGGACACGAACTTTTGTCAGAAACCTAAGGCGGGAGGAAGAAAAAGAAGGCAGAGCTTAGGAAAAAAGTAATGGGAAATGCTACATATGATGGTGGACTGGGGGGTTAAGTTGGATAAGGGTCTGGGAATAGGTGAGTTTATTTCCAAGGTGCACAGCGGAAGGCAATGAGTGTAGTGGTGAAAGCATGGGGGCTTTGTGCTTAGTAATACACATGTTTTGTTACTATGAAATATATTATACCCTATGTACCTAAGCTGTGCTGGTTATCCATGCATATACGCATATACAGTGCACATTACAGCAGAGATAATAATAGAGCTGGGCTCGTAGACAGGCTCTTCCACTTACTGGTCAGCTGTTCCTTATCTTTCCTGAGTCTTTGTTTGCACCTCTGCTCATCTATTAAAATAGAGCTATTCATATCCACCTCAAAGTGTGATTGTGAGGATCGCATAAAATACAGCACGTGACATACGTATTTCATAGGAAGTAAGGTAGCCATTATTTTACCACCGTTTGTGGTTGGAGAGTGATATTTTAAATGGTGTCGAGGGCTGAAATGTAACAGGCTTAAAATCCATTGAAAATTGTCTACTGTTACAGGTTTTCATTTTGTATCTATTTCAATTCCCCCTGTCTCCTGAGCAGCTGATATCATAATACGCACCTAAGTACATGATACATGGTCCTATTTAGTTCTGGTCCTTTAATCGCAAAAATAGGAACCATCTTTTCCCTTCACATAGCCTCTCTACTCTACCTGTTCAGTCTCCATCTGTGCTTTTAAAAAAACCTTCTCTGACATCAATTCATTTCCTCTCCTATACAGCCTCAATACCTTGGGCTTCACAACCTCTCATCTTCTCCCTTTAGTTCAAAAGGTTGCTGCAAAAATACCAGTACATGTCCAGACTCATGCTCATGATAACCCTTCAATAGTTTTTGAATGACTGTCTGTCATCACTTCTCTCATCACTCCAAGGGTAGAAAAGCTAGAGAAGTTGTGGCTTAAAGAGAGATGCCTTAAAGCTTGTTTGTTCTAGGCTGTGTCTTTGCTATTTTAGAAGAAGAATTTCAAAGTACTGCAGAGGTCCTCCTCCATGCTTCCAGGTCCTGAAATTGGGACAATAACAACTACGATGATAACTAACACCTGAGCTAGCTGCTACAACAGCGCTTTCTTTACGAGGGAGGGCGCATTTATACCTCGCCTCAACCCTGTGGGACTGATATGCAATTATCATGCCTGTTTCCACAGACATGTCTCCAAAGAGACATTAAGCAATTTACCCAAAACAATATATCTCATGTCAGGCAGGGCCAGGATTTGAATTTAGGCGGAGTCTGCCCTCTTAATCACTGCCTGTTCTACCTTCTTTATAGAAGAAACATCTAGGCTTCTCTAGGAACTGTGGCTTTTTATAGACAACTGCATTTTCCTCACTTAGAATCAATTAGTAAATAAAGTAAGAACGCGTGACTGTGCCCCTAGCTTCTGTGTGAAGGTATTCGCTGAGTCCATTGGTCCACGCTTTCTTCCTCTTTGGTCCCCGTAAAAAGGTGGACACGAAGTTAAAATGTCATGATCTCACATCACTTATGGTAGCTGGAGAAGAGCTATGTGGGTAAGATTTCGATAAGTTTCTAGAAATCAGAAAGAGGGTGGGAAATATCGGTAATGCTGTGTGGTGCAGGGGGCTGCAGCCTGAGGCAGCTGTGGGCCCTGCATCACAGGGGGCCCGACCTGCCCCCCAGAACCTCAGAGAACACTGCAGTCGCTGAACGAGGATGGATGGAGGAAGGGACCGGGGACTGGGGCAAACCACGGGGTGCTTGGAAGGGCTGTGTGGAAAGCAATTGCTGTCCTACATCAGCACACATATTCTCTCTCCCTCTCTCTCTCTCTCTCTCTCTCTCTCTCACACACACACACACACACACCAGGCATTTACTGTCCCTTCCTACACCAAAAGGAAAATGCAGGCGTATTCTCTAAAGGAGTGTTAAACGTCTGTGGGGGACCGGGCGTGGTGTTGTGGGCGACCGGGCGTGGTGTTGTGGGCGACCGGGCGTGGTGTTGTGGGCAGAGCCTTGCCCTCTGGGGCTGGACCCCTGGCCTCTGCTTGGGGGCGGAGCTTTTCTGCCACCAGCCGCGGGGCAGCAGCGCCTGGGGAGGCCCGGGTCAGACACAAAGCGCAGGGCTGCAGCTCAGTGAGCTGGAGGTCAGCGGGGAGCCCCCAGGACAGGATGGTTCTCACCAAGGCACTGACAACACAGGGCACCTAATGGAAACTATGGACTTCGTTAATACACAATTATAATCTTCTTTCAATTGTATCAAAGGTACTCAACTAATGCAAAGTGCTAATGATGAAGGGGTTTATGGGAATGCTGTATTTTCTCCAGGAATGTTCGTAAACCTACAACTTCTCTAACTAAAACAAAAACAAAGCAAAGCAGAAAAGAAAAAAAAAAACTCTAGAGATAATTCCAAGGTGGCAATTAAAAAGGAAAAACCAAAACACAAAACAATTAACAACTAACCTCTAGCTGGCATCCCTTGACAGTTTAATCAAACTGGTATTACATGTAAGGAAACAGAAAAAGGTGCCATGAAAAAAGGATAGAGAAGAAGAAAGAACACTTGCAAATTAAAAATATTATTGCCAAAATTAAAAAAAATCAGTTGAAATATTGAAAACAATCTCGCAGACTATAAGACTAAAAAAAAAATGGTGGTAAGTGTGAGAGAAAGGAAAGAGGCACTGTGGGATGCCTGAGGAGACCAAATAGCTGTCTAAGAAGACTCACAAAGAGAACAGAGGAAATGAAGGGGCAGAAATGAGTAGAGAAATAATAGAAGGGCATTTCCCAGGATGGACTTTTATATTTAAAGCATCTACCAACTGTGGAGAGGTTGAATGAAAACCAGACACCTGCTTACTCACATCTTCATGTAACACCAGAACCCCAAGGAGCAAGAAAAGATCCTGGAAATTTCCAGACAGGGAAAAAAGGGCGCTCATAAAGAAACCAACCTTTGGCTTCTCATTGACCACAACACATGCTAGAAAACAAAGACATAACATCTTCAAAGCTCTGAGAAAAATGAGATCCAGCTTGGAATTACATACCAAACCCCAATATTAACCAATCATGGGGACAGAATAAAGGCAATTTTTAGATTCATAAGGACTTAGAAATTCCTCTCCCAATTATTTTTCAATTCTTAAAAAAAAAAAAAGTTGAGGATGTATTCCAACAAGATGAGGAATAAAATCGAGAGAGAGGAAAATGTCCAAGACACAGCGGATTCAGATCAGGTGTGATGAATGGCGCCCCAGAATGGCGAGTGTGGGACAGTTGTAGGACACGCCAGCTGGCACAGGGAAACCGAGGAGCTGAGGAAGGGAGCGGGAGTCCTGTGGGAAAAAGTAGATCAGGAGAGCAGACAGCATGAGGAAGACCACGGAAAACTGAAGGATAAAATTCAAGACAGAAAAGACAGAAATTTCAAGACAAAGGAAAAGTAGTCAGAGATGATAGGAAAAATAAAAGTATTGTAAATAAATAAAGGTAAGTTCCAGGATAGCCCACATTTCTCGTTTAGGTAACCCTGTGAATGGTGGGTGCTGTCATCACTGATGCCTGCGTAGGGTAGAAGTAGGAGGTCACGGGTGCAGTCACAGTCCCACACCTTAAGAGTGGCTGGAGGCAGAAAAACACTGGCTTTCAAGGAACCACTGCAAACTTGGGCAATGCGGACTTCAGGGGGGACAAGCGGATATCACGGTTTCCCCTGTTGCCCTGGCAACACTTGGGTCTCTGAGATTAGGGGGTGGAAGTGGTAGAAGCCGGCTCTGACGGCAGTGGAATTTCATGCCAGCTTTGCAGGATGGCACTTTGGAGTAAAAACTAAATTGATTCCACTTTAGCTAAGCTAAATTCTGCAACTGTGGGGGCATTTAAGGGAGGGAAGCGATGATAATATAAACGCGCCAACTCCTCAGCTCTCATATCAGAATGTCAGTAAATAATATCTAAACTTTAAAAAGCCAGCGCTAGAGTCTAAGCAGCATGGTGATAACTGCCCTAGGAACTTTTTTACATGCAGAAATGTTTAAGGTATTTCCTTCTGTAGAGTGCAGTAGACGTGGGGAGAGGAATGCAGGAAATTCTCACTTAAGTCTTATTTGTATGTTTGCTTTGATATTTAAGGACTTGTATGTTCTAGTTTGAAATTAAAAAAAAACAAAGCATGCTCCTTTCTTGTCAATCCTAGTCTGTGAACTTCCTTGCTGCCTTTTGGTTGTTTAAATTGTCCTGGCCCCTTTTCAGAAGAGGGAGAGCAGATAAATAATGAGCCAGTTGCGGGCACCCCCTGTCCCCTGCACTGGTGTGGCTCCCCCTTCCCGTGTCCCAGCGCCCCCCGGGGGGGAGGCTGGTTGGTGCTGCTGCTGGGGGCAGGGAGGGGGTGCAGGAAGCAGGGGGGCTGTGGTTTTTAGCAAGGAGACTTTGGCTCTGGAGATTGCTGTGGAAATGATGAGCTCTGATGGCAGCTCGTGGAAGGGCAGTCTTCCCTCGCTAGACAACAGTCTTCTGAGTTAGGATCAGTAAAACACTTCTGAACAGCATCTCTGACACCAGAAGTCACCCCTGAGCCAGTGGAACTGCCAACCCTGAACTCTCGGCAGCACAGAGAAGCACCCCGAGCCCCAAGGCCGGTGATGAGACAGCTGGTCGGTGGACACTGATGGCTCTGGGGCTTCTGTTGGGGAGCAAGGGGGTAGGGAACCCTCAGCTCCCTTCCACCAGCACTTCAGCCTCAAAGGGCCAAGGACGCGGGGGTGGGGGGAAGGAAAGGACAGAAATGAGTCCACATGTCCACTCCCAGGACACAGAGCCTAGTTGGAATGGAATGAAACCCAGCCCTTTGAATGCATGAAGCCATGCGCTTTCGGGTTTAAGGGGCTGCCTCCTTTCTTTTCCCACCCTGCACACCAACAGGACCCAAATTACTGGGTGTCCCCCTACATGCCGTGCTGCTACGTGTGCCCCCATGGTGACTGCATGCTGCTCCACTTGTCCCCACGCCTCAGCCCTCATCAGCCTGCGAGCTTTCCCCACCCACCAAGAGTCAGCGTAGACCCGAGCCAGCTTTTCCAGGGAGCCTCGCCTCTGTCACTCCGCTGAGCGTTTCCACTCTACCCTGAGTTAGGGCTGCAGTCAGTTATGGCGCTGAGTGAACTTGTTTGTTTTTGCATTTGTTTCCCCAGTAGATTGTAAAATTCATGAGAGAAGGGACTGGGTATATTATTCATTCTAAAAGAATTTTATATATATATCTATGACTTAGAACATGCCTGGCAGATAATAAGCAGCATGCGGGTGTTTATTACCATTGTCGCTGTCGATATTATCCTTATTATCAATCTCTGCACGGAAGAGCCCTAGCATAATGCCTGGCACAAAAAAGTGGCAGCTAAGCAAATGTTTCCTCATTTGAATCCTCGGGATATTTAAAACAAACTGAATTTTTGAGATGAGGAGGTTGGCAGGTGTTTTCAGCAGTGATTGTGGTTCCAAGATGGAAGTAACTCTTCGTGTCTGAGAGCCATGAATATCTTTGAAGGAGCTGAGGATCTAACAGGTGAATGACTTTAGTTCCGGAGGACATTCCAGATAACACTTCCTCAGGAAGATGGACTTGTTTGGAGAAGCACCTGATGTAACTTAAATAACTTCATTTTCTTCAGTATTATCTGGAAATAGAAGGCCAATCAGTCTCAAACAGCTGTTTCCCCGCTCTCTCCTTTGCTGTCTGAACGTGCGATGTGCACGTGTGCCTGCCATCTGGGTGAGCCCATCTGAGCACAGTGATGTATCACTGAACTCTCTTTCCATATGGTACATGTGTAGTATCTGAACCATGATTTCACAAAGTAGATGATGCTTTCATTCATAGAGGCATTGCATTATCCTTAGGATTGTTGCCAGATGAGTCTCCCTTTTGTCCTGTAAACACTAATACAATTCATCACCTTTGTTCGTGATTCCCCCCAATCTTATATAATTCACACCATCTCTCACTATTTACACTAACCTTAACTCCCCTGTAAGGCTCTGCCAAGCCCATTTCTTCTAAAGAGCCTTCCCTGATCACTCCAGCTAATGGACATCTCTCTCTTCTTAGGAGTCATAGAAATTCATAAATTATAACACTTGTTTCTCCTGTAGCTACATTCTACCCTTGGAAACACTTATACGGTTGTCTTTTATTGCTGTTTGAACATGCATTGCTATTCAGCATTAGTATGCTAGCCTTAGCTCCATGAGAAGACCATGGGATCTCTAAGTAGAGATTGTATTATGCCTCTCTGTAGTACCCACCACTGTTAGCCTAGTTAGATGAATACAGTAGACACTCAGTTAGATGTTTCCTTAGCAATGTACAGCCAAATCTCCTAAGTATCCATTAAGGGGACTTTGCTGGGTGCTTCTTAACAAAGGCTTACCTACTTTCTTAAATTGTGAATGCACATTAAAGTATAGAAAAATGCAGACTTGAAATATATAGATTTATATTTTAAATGCTGCAGGATATTTGTTAAGCTATTTTTATAGTCTGGATGCAAGTTGAAGCTAATTATCATCAAAGACAAAGCTACCAAACTCTTGAGTAGTCAAAATATTGTCATAAAAATTATCACAATTTTATTTGGCATCATTAAGGGGCCTTTTTATTGCTGGAAACAGGTGGATGTCCTTGAGTATGTTCTATGGGAAAGGAAGAATTGCATCTAGTTCCATGGAGGTCCCACAGAACTGTGCCAATGCCATGCACTAGCACATGGGCACTAAGCCTGAATAGCTCAGTTCTTTGAGTGTGCATGCAGTCAATTAATCAAGGTCTATAGTAAGAGTGGATTAAGGTGATACAGCATTCCAAAATTGTTTAACATTATTTGGCATAAGGTCACAGAGATAGGAGGGCTATGGATATTTGAGGGTTCCTAGTATAATTCATGAAAGATTTTACCCTGTATCCAATGTAATTTGAGGGCAAGAGCAACACAGCTTTGTAGCCACTTCTACATCAGATTATACTTCCAATAATTTCAAAGTGGCATGCCAGCTAAGTGGCATAGGCACTCTTGCTGCCATCAAAATCTACTCCTTTCAGAAGGCCAGCCTTCATTTAACTCTCACAACAACCTTGCAAACTAGGTGGTACAATTTCCACTTTGCACACGAGAAGTGGAGACTCACAGGGGTTAGATGGCAAGCCCACCACCTCACACCAAGTTGATGAAGGAGCCAGGCTATGAAAGCAATTCTGCACCGCAGAATGAATCCTATTTGCAACTCTTACTGAGCATACTGCCTTTTCTATGCTGAATTTAATGGTTACAAATCTCAAAGGAGCCCTCAACATGGCCCAGGACACCTACTCCATTCTCTTAGTCAGTTCTCTTTTCCATTTTCTGAGATGTCTCTTTAACATCTCTTCAAAATCTCCACAGCCTTGTCTCACAATGACAAGCAAATAGAAATCAGGACAAACACACCTTCCTGGACTCTCCATTCTCAATGTAAATCATGATGGCACCTCTCCACCTTGCCTCCCCTCCTATTACAGGAAGTCTGTCCCCACCTAAGACAAATCTCTTCACTTGTCTCTAGATCCCAACTTGAGTTTGAGGGGTCAGCAGGAATAGGAGGTGGGAACATTGACCTTTGTGTAGTGTCACCTGCAGGAACTGAGAAGAGAAGAGGGCAAGGGGGCTGAGAAGGCAGGCAGAGGAAGGAGCGTCCGAAAGTCAACAGCAGAAGGGGTGGCCTGGGGTAGGATGTGCCAAGGTTCTAGATGCCAAGAAGGAAAGCAGTAGTCAGCAGAATCCAAGACCACAGAAGGATTAAATAATAAGGACTGGGAAGGTATAGGAATTTAGGAGCCCATTGTTCATCATTTATAAATAGTTTTAGGGTGATGACAGAGGCTGAGCATACTGAGGACTGACTGTACCACAAAGGCATGCCAGCAGGTGTAGATATTTATTTCGTGAAGCATGGCTCTGAGGCAAAGAGGAGTAAGAAGGTAGCAAACAGACACAGGATCAAGGGAAAGTTTGGGGGTGGGCGGGCATCAGGCTATATCCAGGCTTGCCCAGAGGTTGTAGAGAAGGCCTAACTAATGTCACACTATTTGTGCTAGAACTAAAATTAGAGTTTATCGCTTCAGTTTCCTAGATTAATTGAGATACTGTATGTGTAAGAGTTGTAAAAACTAACACTTGTAAAAAGTAAGAGAATGTTTAAGACTACATCATAATTACCAGAGAGTAAGTTGGCTGCATTATCTGATGATGTAACATCCCCTTGCCCTCACCTCCCCACCAAAAGAACCTTTTTATTATTCTGACTGGTATGAATGATGATTTTTTGGCTTCATTTTGAAAGAGCGAGGGGTTCTGGAGCTGCTGTCTGCCAGTTTATGCAAGCTTGCTCCCTCGTTCTGTGCTGGCACGTGACTGGCTAGGTTTTATAGGTGCGATGCAGGCTAAATGCTCAGCTCCCTCTTTACAACACTACTCCTTTTTGATAAAAGAATGTACAATATTACTCCTCAAAGAAAAGTGAGATACTTTAGTTTCTAGGCTTCTCATTCCCAAGATCTCTTTCAAAACCCTGGGAGGATACCCCTAGTTCTTGTCTGCCATCCACGTGGACATGGGCTGATAAACCAAGAGGTGCCACCATACTCTGGACATGAGTATTAATCATCTTTGCTCAGTCTCAGAGAAGGTAAAAGTGAACTATCGGAAATTTAATTCTGTGGACTCAAGTGGCAGAAATCAAGGACCTAATATTCAGAGGCCTTTAATGATCACTCATTCTGCACCTCTCACCCCCTAATATGCCTCTATAGATATAAGTAGAGTCATAAGGCTCTTATTTCTCAATACTATTTTGGATCCTGCGCTCCTAATAGGATGGCTCGTTCCCATTGCCTGGAACGGGCCTGGTAGACACAGCCCAGCTTATGCAGTCGCAGATGGAGTCAGAGGGATGGGAATGGCGCAGTGGCCTGTAAGGTGCGGTCTCTATGTCTCTCTAGCTGAGTTTTCTTGTGGGTCAACATTTTTAACCATTCATAATGACAGCTCATGGTTCCTCGGAAAGGAGTATCCTGAAGGATGAATCATGTCCTGCTAGGCCACACGACTACTGGATGCAGGTTCTCCTGCATGCACAGGAGGATGTCTACTCAGAGGGTCTCCTGATTTGCAGACAAACTTGGCCCACAGGATTATCTGCAGTTTTGTAATCCTGCATATGGTGCAAAGCTTTCCTTAGTCTACACTGCCTAATCTCTGCAGGGGGCAAAATTTTTCTCTTTTCACATTTTGTCGTTTGAGAAACTGGAATAATATTACATATATTATAACATTTATGAGCACTAAAGATAATATATTTTTAAAGTATATAACACGTTCTCAATTAACAGTGGCTGTATTATTAAAGTGGATATATTTTCTTTCCTTCCTAGAAAATGCTACTTATCTAATTCTCTTAGGGCTCTTCTATCAGGTAGTTATTAACTGTAAAGAGGCCAAGCAATGGAACATTTCTTGTAAGAACAATTTCTTTAGGGGCCCGTAGGGGCTACACAGTAAAATGGGCAGAGCACGGGGACACAGAGGTAGGACCTTCCGGTTCTGGTCTCGCCGGAGCGCATATCTGGCAGTGTGACCTCAGGTTTGCTAATCTGTGTAGGCAAAAGTACATCATGAAGACAGCATTTGTGACTGATGAAAGAATAAGGCTAGAGTCTTTAGACATTTAAATCTTATGTAAACCTTCAGTAGATTCAGTTCAATTCAATTAAGCAATTATTTATCGAGAGACCATTATGGACTGATGGACTGTACTCGGCAATATGGAGAGTAACATACCAGGCTGGCCAGGAGCTCACTTCTGTGCTGGGGACCTAGCAAGTGCTCCTTCTGGGGACACAACACCGATAGGGAGGGACACAGGCAAGGAAGAGATGCCGCAGCCCTCTAGGATGGGCCGGCTCCAGCTGAGGTGTGCATGGGTGCCAGGGGAGTCCAGCCCAGGGACTGGAACAGGCTAAGGGGTTTGTTGGAGCCTGCCTAGACCGGGGCTCTGAGCCAGGCTTTTTAAGGAAGAGTTACCCAGGTCAAAACTGAGTTCAAGGAGGGAGTGTCATGGGCAGAGAAAGCAATGTGTGCAAGAGGCACGGATCTGTGAGCAAGTATGGCCCAGTTGTGGGACCGTAAGTAATGAAACAGTAGCAGAGTTTAGGAGGAGCCGGTGATGAAGCTGGGGAGGTGGCCAGGGCCCAGCTGAGTAGGGGAGGGCCCCACAGCAGGGGGAGGACGCGCCCGTGGACTGGGCCCACCGTGAGTAGGCGGTCAGGGGGAGACAGATGGTTTAGAGGGAGGGAACGCATGAGGAGAAGTGAAGATGTATACTTGGCAGTGAAAGGTTAAAGCAGAGTCCTTTTGAGAAGTATTAGGGGACAAAGTGGAAAGATAAGAAGTAAGAGAAAGAGGTCCTTGAGAGATAAGAAGCACACAAAATGGGGTGCTTCAAGGACAGGGCCAGTGTCCTGTCCAGTACCAGAATTGCTGAATAAATGAAGGGAGGAATGAAAGAGCATGGTTTTAGTGAATTAAGCGAGGATTTTTAGGTCAGAGAGGTTTGGTTTCAAATTCCAGGCTCTTTTGGGCAATCTGCTTAACCTTGCTGAGCCTCATTCTATTCATTTGTGAACATGACAGAGATATGGTGAGAATTACATGGGACAATTTATATGAAAGTAAATAGAATTTAAGGTTCAGTCCAGTAAATATTTATTGAGTGGCTACTCTTGTATGCTAAAGGTTATGTGTGCTGTACTATGTACTGTACACTGTGCCAATGATGAATGAGACTAAATCTCTGCCTTCAAGGAACTTACTTTGTAGGATGAGAGGCAGACGTATGTACAGATAACAGAATTACAATGCAATACAATAAGGACGCCAGAGGGCTAAGAGAAGTGGCAGTTGTGCCAGCCAGATGACAGGATGGTATGAGGGAAGACTTCCAGAGGAAGCAAAGCTTACACTGAGTCATGAACTGTGATGTACATTTAAGTGAAGGAGGAAGAAAAAGAAATTCCAAACAGAAAGATCAGACTCCTACTCCAACTGCTTTTCTAGTGCCTGTACACATGCAAGTCCCTTGCTGAAAATAGGCTCCACCCTGTGTGCTTAAAGTGAAAATACCCTTCTGAGCCCTTCCAGAGCCCTTAATGCTGGATCTTGCTCTGGCTACCCTCAACTCTTGGTTGAAGTTCTCTTTAGATAAATCAGCCAGCTGGAGCCTTGATGTAGCTACCTGCCTGAACCACTCCCTTCCTTCTTTATTTCTCATTTTCCTTCATCCTTATTTGCATTCTTCCTTTCTCTCTACATCAAACATTTGTTGAGCATGTGCATGTGTAAGCCACATGCAATGCCTTGAAACACAGAGGATCAAAGTGTATTTCCAACTCTTGAGAAGTAGGAAATTGAGTGCAGGGAGCAGCAAACTACAGCTCATGGGCCAAATCAACCTGTTTTTGTAAATGAAGTTGTACTGGAACACAAACTCATCAATTCATTTACGGATCACCTATGGCTGCTTTGTGCTACAATAGTAGAGCTGAGTAGTTGTAACAGAGATCGTAAGGTCGGCGAGGAGTTTGCCAACCCTACTCTGTATGCAGACAAGTAATTAGGTAATACAAAATGGTAAAATAAATGTTAAGAAGGGGAATTACAGAGGAAGTGTTCCTAAACCACACTTGGAGGGTTAAGATGTTTCCTAAAAGTCAGAGCTAGGCTAAGAGCAAAGGATAAAGATTAGGAGCCAATCAAGTTAAGAGGGGAAAGAAGATCATTCTTGGCAGAGAGAATAGCATGTGCAAAGGCCAGGCAATGAGAGAAATTAACAAAGTTCCCTAAGAACTGCAAAGAGAGGGAATGGTAAGAGATGAGGCTGGAAAATAAGTTGAAAGCTATATTAAGGAGTTTGGAAATATATTATACTCTTCCACAGGAACTCAAGAACCTATGAAGGATTTTAAAGAGAAGAATGCTAAAACAAATGCTCTAGAAAGATCACTCTGGCTGCAGTAACGGTTAACATTTGTTGGATATGTATTCTGTGCCAAGACTGAGCTAGATGCTTTGTATGCACACATGGATATGGAAGTGTTTATTGAGTGTGGGGGCAGCACTGGAAGCCAGGGGAAAAGAGAAGAGCTAGAACAGAGATGGATTTATGAGAACCAATGATCTTCCGAAGGGAGAGAATGAATGGAGTCCACCCACATTTAGAGACCTGGAGAGATGAATGGAGTTGGAGTGATAGGAACCGGCAGTGTAATGTCACAGAACCCAAATATCCTTAAGGAGTAGATAGTTAGCTGTTGGGAAGAGGACAAAGAGACGTGAAGTGAGGGGGACAAAGAGGCGGGGGACAGGGATTTGGCAAGCAGCAGGTCACAGTTGACTTAAAAGAACAGTTTTAGCAGAAGAGTTGGCAGGCAAGCCGGGTCATCGAGGTTTTGCAAGTGAGAAAATGGAGGCCACTGACACTGAGTACTTGTCTGAGAGATCTGTCTTCTTAAAGAAGAAAAGAAATATCATTGTGGTTGGGTGTCCTAAAACTGGTCTGTAGTTCAGCAGTTTCTAATTCATGAGGTAATTTCCATATCCCAAATAGCTGGTCATTTGAAGCAATGCTTGAGATCAAATTAGGCAAATATGCTGCATGTGTTAGAACTGGGAGTTCTATTACTATTGCATTGATAGAAAATGGGGCAGCCTATTTTAATGTTTACAAATTTAATCCGAGTAACTTCCATGTGGAAGAAAAATTACTTCTCCCTTAGTGCCACCAAACTAGAAGTGTGGCTACTGCTTTCTGTGCAAGCCATCTCTCCGAGGTGGCCAGCCCTGCCTGTGCACGCCCCCATTTCCAACAAGAAGCTTTTCTGCCATGGAAGCAATCAGTGTCCTCCCAAGGCTAACGGGATAGACGAGAACAATTAAGAGCTCTGCCAGCACCAACACTGCACGCTGCATCTTTAAAGGGCTCAAAATATTAAATAACAACCCCAAAGAACATTTCTTCCAGAGGCCTCATTAGATTGATTTTCCAGATGAGTAAACTGAATCATGGAGAAGCAGGACGGTTAAAATGAGAAAGTCTTACTTTAGTTCTCCTTCACACCGCCGTGCGACTATTGCCTATTATACTTGAAATTAAGCAGATATCCAGATAAACAGCGACTCTCTTCTGACTTTGACCCTTAGATATTAATAGATTTTAAATGCCAGTATTTGGAAATGTCATGCCACTGGCCTATAGCTGCACATACCATGTCAGGCCAAGTGCTCTGCTCAGAGCCTGGTTCAGAAATAGGAAGGCACCGGGAGCATGGCAGGGACTTTCTCCTTACCTCTTTAAACCTCAGTCACTTCATAAAATTATCTTAAGCCATATTTGAACAAGACATCAACGTGGGGGTTATTAGTCTTCTTTACCTTTTAGGGACAATTTATTTTTCTACTTCACAAGTTTAACTTTTTACTTAGATCATGATATGCTACTTAGGCACTTAAAAGGTCACTTTATCATACTTTATCAGGCCAACTGCAAATGGTGCTCTCATTACAGAAAAGTTATGTAAAAGTGAAAAAAAGAAGTCAGTCCCTTAGCATGTAAAACACACCATAGGAATGGAAAGAATGTTTCAAATAAATACTTGTGAGACCATTCCTGTGCAGATCTTTTATCCAAACGGATGACTTCCATGAACTCGTCCCACTTCAGTGTCTCATACTACAGCTCAAATTTATGAATGCTTTCTACCCAAGTGTACAAAAATACCAATCACAAAGGACTCCCATATTATTTTTATTTCTTACTCTGTAAAGGTTGCACCTGGAACATTTTAATAATGGTCAGAGCATCCCTAGTCCACTTACATGACAAGTGCCAGAAATCCAGGAGATGCTAAAAAACGAAAGGAAAAAAAAAGTTGGTATAATTCCATTCTTCTCCCTTTCTGATTAGAGCTTACAAATATAACTTTCAACTAGTTATTATCGTGAAGTCCTCCTTCAAGTAATATAAACTTCTTGGTACAATCTTTAGACCATAAAGCTACTATGACACTGCCAGTTTTTTAAAATTTATCAGCATCTTTATCTTCCTTTGCAGCATGTCATGATCGATTTTACTTTTTCTTTTGCCTACTATAATTTGTTGCTGGAAAAACAATTGCTAATAAGTACATATACTGAAAGATGGGATTATAAGGAAGGAAAAGAGCACTGTTTTCTGTAATATAATGTGTTTGTACATGTGGACACATGAGGGAGCATGTGCATTTGCATGAAATAATATGACAGGGAAGAGGGGACTACTGTAATCCATTTGAGAGCAAGGGTTGTGTCTCATTCACTGTTATATCCCTAGCATTTAATACTGCCCCTAGCATATAGGATATGTTTAAGGAGGGTTTGTTGTACACACAAATGAAGGCTACTAGTATTCCATGCTCCTATCAGCAAAACAAGACTTCTGGCTTAAAAGTGAGACTGGAGGTTCTTCTACAACAATCCCTCCTGCTTCCAGATCTCTGTGTACAGCACCCAGCATTGTGCTAGGAGTTGTGAGAAAGGCAAGAGCACGGATTACACAGAACCTGCACTTGAGGGGCTTCTAGGCTAGTTGGGGAGACAAGATACATCCAAGGAAAAACCACACTCCTAATTCTAGGGAGTGAATGATGACATGACAAATGCAATTTTTCATACCAAATGTAACTACCACATAAGTTCAGAGAAAAGAAGGACTGCTAAGGATTGGAGTCATCAAGAAGGGCAAGAACTGAATTTGGTTTTTGAGGAAACAAAAGCAGAGGCATCAGAGAGGAAACAGCTGTTCAGGAAGAGGGGGAGAAAGGATGGATGAGGGAAGCCGTTGAGATGAGAATAGGTAGAGTTTGAGACTTAAAATAGAGGAATCAGTCTTCAGACTTGGAAAAAGAAAGATGATGGTAGAAATAAACATAATGAGGAAACAGATAAGCAAGTATTCCTTGTATGGTCATCACCTCATACCTTAATTCCTCAGTGGGAAAAAATACTATTGGAACTCAGACATGTTCTACATGTTGGAAACTGGTGGGATGTCAGAAGACCATAGCAGCATCCCCAGAGGCTAGAAGGCAGCAGGTAGACGTGCTTACTTGGCCAGGAAGGAGGTGCTGAAGACTGACTCGAGGGTGAATGAATAGGTAGGGAGGGGCCTGGAGAGGTCCTCAAAGGACTCTCTTTTGAATGAGCTTTTGATTGCAACCCATTGAACTGAACAGTTCCCAAGGTTCCCAAAGTTATGAACTGAACATAACTTTCCCAAAGTTTTATGTGACCTGATGTACTTTTGTAGCTATTCTTTGACTGAACCAATTTCTACTGCTTTTATATTTCTAAGGAAACAGATGAATCTAAGCTGTGTGCAAATCAGAACTAAATAGATACAAAGTTAGGAATTTTATAAGATATTGAAAACAAAAATCAGTCCTATAAAGTTATCATAAGCACAAAGAGCCTGAAGCAGAAGCAATGACTCATAGATCTTTAAAAATAAAGGGGGTCTCTTTTTTCTAACCATATCTAGAAATTGATATAAGTAGTATTTGTTGAGGTTAATCATAGCTATGTGGATACATCCTCCATTTATTCTGTGTCTGTATGAGAGTACGTAGAACAGATTTAGCAAAAAAAAAAATTTTTTTTTAACTTTCAATAAATACTTTGCTTTGACAGTTACTTTTATGGACCCTCTAAATCCACATCCATTAATGGCATATAGATTAAATGACCAAAAAAAAAAAAAAAACCCTCAAGACTGTTTTCTAAATAAAACATATCTATGCATGGGTGTAATATGGTGTTTTAACCAACATTAATTATATCCTCTTGATGTCTGCTGTCTTGTTCTAAAAAGCTAATAAGACCTGCACTACATCATAGCTAATAGGAGTGTGTGGTTGTTGCTTAGGCAACAGGGTGAATAAATACAGGTCAGAATGTGCTTCAAGGAAAACAAAGCCAGACTATGATATCGAATGGGGATTAAGCAGGTCTAACAGATTTTTCACCACATTAATGAAATCTGTTCTTAAAGCGGACCAATCACATTAGAGTACTTTAACTAAGTTCATAGCTAAATAAATTAAATTAGAGGAGATCCATAAATAATTTTTATTGATTTTACTACAAAGGTAGAAATTAATCTTTTATTATGTTAATAGCAAATAAATGGTGCCTAGCAGCATGTAAAGCACTAACTGGTAACACCATTGTAGGACTTGCTTCATTTTCATAATTAATGAACTCTACTAAATGAGAATTCAAAGGATTTTTTTAAAAAATTTAATTCTATCATGAAGAAAGTATTTGACTAACCATCTGAATTCAACTGTTTTTTTTATTTTCTGGAAAATTACATACAATAATTAGAGTTGAACAAATAAAGGAATAATTTATGGAGAAGATTAAAACCTTGTTTTTGTTCCATATACCAAGATTTTTGGCCCCCCCATGCATTTTACAGTGCTTATACACGATTCATTCATGAATGTTTTTCACAATCTCTATCTAAATGTGTCTATGGAAACTGTTTGATTAACCTTTCAGCTCAAGACTTTCAAAAAGAGATTACATTTGCTCATATGTGTTCAACATTCTGAAGAAATTTATGCTGAATAAAATCTTTTGGAGTAATGAAATCATGCTGAGACTCCGAAGACCTAACTTCTTATGGGACCAGGAAAAATCTGGACAAGGTTTTGGGACTGCAAATAGGAAAATCCTATTTCAAATAGAGTTAGTGAGAAAGGGAAAAGACTTATTAAAATGTGCAGTAAATATAAATATTAGTGAAAAGACTTCCATTATGCTTGACAGTTCCTGTAACCCTTACTGTAATTCTAACTCAGTGTCCTATCTGTCAATTTGTTCAGTGTCCCAAGACTCTCAGAGCAATTGAAGAACTTTCACTTTTTTTCCTGGTCCGGTACCCGCAATGCCTCGCCTCCCTCACCAGTGACGGTACTCAATAAACATGAAAATTTACAGTAGTTTTGCTTATCTTATTAAAAAAGGACAGGCTCACAAACAAGAAGGGCTCCATGCACACAATTACTTAGAGCACATATGTCTTACTACATTTCTGCCATTTTTAAAAAACTGCCTGTCACACACATTTCTGGAGAAGAGGCAGAAGTTGAACAATTTTATTAATCTTCAAATCTACATTAGTCAAGTTGAGCTTGGAGAAAAATCACCTGGGGTGGAAATAACAAGACCTGACTAGCGCTCAGTGTCTGGTTATCACGTCTGCTATTAATAAGCTGCAGGTGTTCAACTTAGCATTTTATTTAGAAATCGCTATCAATTATTTCTACAAACCATTTGCATGTTGCATGCCTGTGCTACGGGGGTCTCTCTAGATCTAGGATCAGTGACTGTGGGATGGGACCTTAGCAGCAAGCAAAGAAAACAAGGGCTGTGACGTAGCTTAACAAGAGAAACTGATGAGCACTGGGGGAGGTATGTAAATGATTAAAAAGCCATATTATCGGTCTGCACGTCTCCCCACCTTCTTTCCCCACTTATTCCCCTTGGTGGGAAGTTTGCACACACCATGTCAAGACTGCACACGGACTAGTGTCCAGAGCACACGGATACCCTCAGTCCATCCACCTCTTTTTCTGACGACTGACAGGTAGGGGACGTGCTTGTTTTCCACCTGAAGTAATAAACAGGCCCTCACTGCTCTCCGATCAGCACGTGTAAGTAAGTGAATGCTCCGTAATGGACCATCTGAAGCAGGCTGCTAATGAACTGAGGGTGGCTCTGCAACTGAAACTGCTCACCCAACGAACAAAACTACCAGGAAGAAAATGATCTTTGCACTGTAAACATAACAGATCCTCTAATTCATCACGAAATACTGATGCTCAGAGGAAAGAACGTGTTTTAGGAACCTCAAATTAGCTGAAGAGTGATAGGAATCCAACTGGGTACGCTAAAATTACAAATTTATAACCATCACCCAAGGAACGATGGGGAGACTATTAATGTTGTGCTCTCGCCAGTTCGTTCACATTATACATATGTAGACGGATGCATGCGAGCCGTGTCTCTACGCACGCAGCGAGTTCAGTCCTAAGGGCATGCGATTTTCTGATGTAGTCACACACACAAAACTGACCAGCGGAGGTGCAAATCCGGTTGCCTCGGAGCCCCGTTAGACACATAAGAAGCAAAGACAGACAAAAGGCAGCTCCGTGGACACAGAGAAAGTCTTACCATAAACTGCACATTGTCAAATCCATTAGCCATCAGGTGGTTCTCGTACTGAGGTAGCCCAATGCTCTCCAACCACTGTCCCACCGTTTGGACAGCGCATCTGGGTCCTGAAAGAGGATGGAGAGGGAAGCGTTTAAGCAGGGAGTAGCCGTCCACGGGGTAATAGCGGTAGTCCTGGGCTGAGAGGTGGCATTGCCACATCATGCTCCTGGGAAAGTTGCTATCAAAGGAGCCCGCCAGCTTGACAGATCAACGTTCTCAGCGAGAGAGCAAAGTCAGAAGTAAAACATAGTTTGCCAGGAAGGCTGTCGCGTCTGACTTGATCCTAGCTCCACATTTCTCACATATTAATCTGTACTCCCGACCAGGACGTCAGCCCCCAAAAGCAAGCAGCAGAAGACGGCATATCAAGCTGTCAGCTCGGGCTCCTCTGCCTTCTCTGCGATTGTTGGAGTACTCCACAATGAGCAATGCACGGCCAGCAGCCGGAATTCTTTTTATCAAGTACTCCTACACTCATCAGTATGCAGCTCCATGCTCCCTGCTCCCCCTCGCTCGCTCCCCTTCATTGCCCAGCCCAGGCTACACCTCGCATTTTCAATAATAGCCATCAGATAAGGCAGATTTTTTTTGTCTTCAAGCTGTAAGCCTTGCTGCTGCTGTTTCCTCCTACACACCCATCCAAGCGTCAATCTGGAATGATGAGAGCAGTCAAAACAAATGCAGAAAATAGCAAGATTCAAAAGCAAACCAAAGGGCTTAAATCTGAATTGAATCTTCATACTGGTTATACGTTACAGAGCTATTTGTTGTGGAATTTTACGTTTCGAAAAGACACCAGGAAATGCGAAGCTTTAACCATAGCTTATAGCTTGGCTCACTACAGGGTCCCTTTTTCCTTTGCCTTTCTTCTTTTTCGTTTTTTCCTTAAAAAAAAAATGCAGCGCAGATAAATGTTTCTGATCTGAAGCTTTACAGCATTTGGAGAATAATTATGCTGTTTCTTTGTCACACTGTAACAAAATGAACCTAAGATTTTTTTTTTCTCCTTGAATTAATGCAAAATGCAGAAACTGCATTGCATTCTTGGAGTCAAGATGATTCGTCTCTTGTTTGCAGGGTTATTTTTTTTCAACAAAATATTATTAGGCACAAAAATCCCTTTTCCCCCTGATATTCATAGCCCAATCTACCAGGGTTACCATTCTAAAATAACTGTAAAGGTAATAGTAACTGAGGAGATGTTTTTTTTCTTCAATAAAGAAGAAACAGCCCTGACCAAAAATAATTCAAGGATAACAGATGTAAATGTGTGAGTTTTACTGAATGGCAGACAGACTGAGTAATTTATTTAATAATTGGGAGAAACCAGAGATTAATAATAGAACCCACAGGACTAGATTCTCAGAAAGAAAAGACTCAAGATTGTGAGAGAACTAGCAGAAAGGTTAGTCTAACCTCCTTTCTAATGCGGGAATCCCTTGTCGCAGCGTTCCTGGAAGAAATCATCCAACTTCTGCTTGAACGCTGCCTGTAGCAGAGCTCTGACTACTTACCAAGTAGCCTCTATTTATTAGAAAGATGTTTTACTTTCCACCTTTTTCCTACTCACTGGTTCCAGCTCAGCCTTTGCAGTCACACAGATTGAGCACAGTGCCTCTTCCATATAAAGTGCTTTGAAAATTTCAAGATACCCATCTTACCCTGTCCAGGACAGCGCCTGGCCTATAGTGAGTGCTCAGCCAATAGTCACGGAATGAAAGGACCCTGCTATTTCCAGTTTTATGTTCTACTTTGACTCTGCCTCTCACTCCAGGCCCACTTGGACCAATGCAACCGTCTTCCTGAATCTGGTGATTTTTATCCATTTTATACACGGGAGTCTGACTCTTCTCTCTCTAAGACAGTTTTCATTGTTACTGCCGGTTTCAGCCCCCTTCAGTGACTTTTCACTTGGCTTTAAAATAAACGTCAAACTCCAGTGATGGCACCCTGGGTCTTCACAATCTATTGCAAATCAGCCAACTTTACTTCGACCTCCCCCCGGGGGTCCGCCCATGTGGGGTCACTTGTTATTCTCTAAAAGCAGCCTGCGATATGCTTTTGTAAGGTTTTATTATAGCCCCACATTTCTACCCATTCTTTGATTTGGATTAGGTGCCACCTTCTTAATGAAACTTTTTGAAATGCCTCCAATGGGAATAAATCTCTTTCTTCTCTGTCTTAAGTTTAATAACAAATATTTTCTGCCTTACATTATCGTTATTTGTGCACAAGGCATTTCTTGAAAGCAGGGACTATGGCTTGCTGATATTGTACATACTGTTTGCTGTGTACCTGTTAAACCAAATAATGTAACTTTCATTTCACAGTTCAAACTATAGAAAATCCCCCTCGTTTCAGGTTTAAATTTTTGATCTTTTAACCCCCATCCCAGTTCTCTCAATTCTTTACTTAAAATATGACAGCTACGTTTTTAGATAGAATTTTCCACTCTGGATTTTTGTCATCATCCTCATCCTCTTTTTGAATAAGCACCTGAGTCTCCTGGGTGAACTGCATTGTACTGTAATGGAAACCTGATTGGCAGCAGATCTGTTAAGAAGGTGCAAGAGTTTGTAGTAGTTTAAGAATCCATTTTAATGGATTCTGGTTGTTCCACTCTACCTGTATGAGAAGCTGAAAACAAGATGCTATTTGTTCCTGGCCAGCTTTAAGGCCAGTACAAAGTGGATTTAAAGATGTCTCAATTACAGATTTTCCTAGAATCACATCCACAATGTTCATCCTGATCATTTCAAGTTATGAGTAGGTGAGTAAGCTACACAAAGATTGAGAAATATGAAAGGAATGTTTTGGCATGGCAAGGCATATGCTGTTCGGCCAGCTCCTTAAGTCCCATCTCATCTCTTAGGATGCAAACCAAAGACCCAGTAACTAGCAGAGTGTCACACACATCCTAGGACTTAAGTAGTTTCTACTAAATGAAGAAATGATGTCAGAAATGGCTTTCTTGTGATTTCCTTTTCTTAATACATAGAGATTATATACGTGGGGTCAGAAGTATCTCAAGGTTTAGACGGATGTACAAACACACAGCTCAGAGAGAACATTGGTTATTAACCACTTCACACTTTCATATAGATTGCCTGGAACTCATCCTTGTAACTGCTCAATCCTTCAGTTTCTATTCAGTAATTCTCACAATGATGATAATGAAGGGTTGCAATGCAGGGGGTTAATGAGTTGGGAAAGACCGGGATAAGGAGAGGGACTGAAGGGGAGGGACGAAGAAGTGTTGTTGGTCCTTTTCAAGTATCTCCTCATGAGTCACACCTCTAAAGGATCCCTGGCTTGGTCTGAAGATCAATTTTTTACAGTGTTTTTTTCACTTCACTTGAAATACTCTCTTGGAGTTTTTAAATTCTCAAAGCATAATGACTTTTCATTGGGCAGATACCTTTTTATAACTAGAACTTCTCTAAGTTGCAGAAGTGAGATAAAAGGAAGGAAAGAGGACACTAACAGTCACTGTAGGTTACTATGATTTGGACAGGGTGCTGAGGATTCCTGTCCCAGTTACACAGAAGGGAACCGAAGCTCAGGGAAGACACTGAAACTGGGAATTCCACTTGACAGTTTTTAAAAAAATAATTGTGGGGATTCCACTTTGAGAGGAGCACCATGGGCCCACTGCTCACAAACAAACAGAACTGGTGAAAACCATTAAACCACCACCACCAACAATCATTTAAACTTTTTGGAAATTGTCTTCAGAGTCTAAACTGAGTGAAGAAACAAATTTAAAATGGATTGTGGTGATGGTTGTCCAACTCTGTGAATATGCAAAAATTCTTAAAATGTCTTTAAATTTGAAAACAAAATACAACAAAATTGTATATAAGTGTGTTCTAGTTTGCTAGCTGCCGGAATGCAACACACCAGAAACAGATTGGCTTTTAATAGAAGGGGATTTATTTTGTTAGTTCTCCAGAGGAAAGGCAGCTAACTTTCAACTGAGGTTCTTTCTTAAGTGGGAAGGCACAGGATGGTCTCTGCTGGCCTTCTCTCCAGGCCTCTGGTTTCCAACAACTTCCCCAGGGTGATTTATTTCTGCATCTTCAAAGGCCTGGGCTGAGCTGCGAGTGCTAAGATGAGGTACGCTGAGCTGCTTGGGCTGTGCTACGTTGAGCTCTCTCATTTAAGCACCAGCCAATTAAGTCAAACATCATTTCATTGCAGCAGGCATGCCTCCTAGCCGACTGCAGATGGAATCAGCAACAGATGATTCCACATGAGCCAATGGTTCACGTACCATTGGCTCATGTCCACAGCCACAGAACTAGGTGCCTTCACCTGGCCAAGCTGACAACTGAATCTACCTACCACAAAGTGCACACCTTGTTTCCTATTTTTTGGTCTTTTTAGTGTCCTATATTTTTCCTTTTCCATTTTTTTGGCTTCTCCTTCCTGCATTCCTATTGTACCATCATATCATCCATCTTTTCCTCCCCACAGGAAAGGGAAATAATTCATGTTAACAATCTAGTATGAATATTTATTTATTTATTCATAGTCAAATAAAACACACACACAGATAAAATCTGTGCACATATATTTGTATATGTGGAGGCAATTTTGGACTTTTTTTTATAAATATAGAATCACATGCTCACTTTTCTAAACTGTACTTTTCTCATTTAATGGTGCCTTACAGAAATTCTACAAAGTACATGATAAGTTCTAATTTATTCTTTTAAATAACTGCAGAGTATTCCCTAGTGTGGACACGGCATAGTTTATTCAGTCTCCTAGATTCATCCCTTTATTTCTTAAGCTTTTTATTTTGATGTAATTATAGAGTCATATGCAGTTATAAGATACAATAAATTCTACACGGTCTTCACAGTTCACCAATAGTAACACTTTGTACAACTGTACTTCAATAACACAATCAGGAAACCAACATTGATAAAACCCATCAAATGTACTCATGCTTCACCAGTTTTACCTGCACGTCTTTGGGTCTGTATGGATGTACTTCTATGCAGTTTTATCACATGTAAATTGTCACGATTGTTGCCACAGTCAAGATGCAGATAGCTCCCCCCACAAGGATGTTTCCTGGTACTTTTTTTTACAGCCAAGGTCAACTCAGTCTAAGTTTTCTAAGACTGCCAGAACGCAATACACCAAAGATGGACTGGCTTTCATAAAGGGGACTTATTTAGTTACATAGTTACAGTTCCTCACAGGAAAGGCAGCTAGTTTTCATCTGGGTTTCTCTGTCACATAGAAAGGCACATGGTGACATCTTCTGGCTTCTCTCCTGGCTTCTGGGTACAAATGACTTTCCGAGGAACATTTCCTTTTGGCATCTCCAAATGTCTGGGTTGGTGTCGGCTCTAAGTTTTGAGCTGAGCGGTGCTGATCTCCTTCTCTCTCTTCTGACTCTCCTTTTAAGCCTCCAGCTAATCAAATGAAAACATCACTCATTGCCAAAGGCACTACACTTAGCCAGCAGCAGATGTAATCAGCCATAGATGAAATTCGCATGCTGATGATTTAAGTCCACGGCAACAGAACAACTGGGCACCCTCAACTGGCCAAGTCAATACGGGAACCTAACTACAACACCCTCCCTCCCCCACTGTTTAAGAACTAATCAGTTCTCCATCTCTATCATTTTGCCATTTCAAGAATGTTATACAAATGAAATCATACAGGATGTTTTCTCTTGGGATTAACATTTTTTCATTCAGTATAATTCCCTTGAAGTCATATGAGTTGTTTTATGTGTTAAATAACTCATTCTTTTTTATTCCCATGTAGTATTACATTATATAGATGTACCAATTTGTTTAACCATGCATCCATTAAAAGATATTTGGGTTGCTTCCAGTTAGGGGATATTTTGAATAAAGATGTTATTGAACATTTGTGCCCAGGTTTTGAGTGAACATAAATTTCCATTTCTCTGGCTTAAATGTCCAAGAGTTCAATTACTGGGTTAATTGGTAAACACAGGTTTAGTGTTGTAATAAGCCATAATATTCTTTTCCAGAGTGGTTGCACCCTTTTACATTCTCCCCCGCAACTATTGAGAGACAGAACTTAACAACCAGCATTTGGTGTTATCACTATTGTCTAATTTTAGTCACTCTGTTAGGTGTGCAGTGATATTTCATTGAGGTTTTAATTTGCATTCCCTTCATGGCTGATGATGTTGGACATATTTTTATGCCCTTATTTGCCATTTTATATTCTTTTTGGTGAAATGTCTGTTCACGTTTTTGCCCATTTTCTAATTGATCTGTTCATTGCTGTACTGTTGAGTCTTAAGGGTTCTTTAAATCTTCTAGATAAAACACATTTGTTGGATTTAGGTTTGCAAATATTTTCTCCCAGTCTGTAGCTTACCTTTTCATCCTTTTCATGGAGGCTCCCACAGAACTAAAGTTTGATGAGGTTCAATTTATCAGTTTTTCATTTTTATGGGTCATGTTTTTCAGTGTCTTCCCCATTATTTTGAACTCTTTATGATGATTACTTAAAATGTACCTCATTAATAGCTATGGCTGTGATTTTTTAAGCTAGACTTTTTAAAAACTACAATCCAATGATTTGCATTTTAATGTAAAAATATAATTTTGGGGTGATGACAATCACTCCATCTTGTTTTATGTTTATATTAATTACATTTCAGTTTCCTCTATTTTTTTTCCACTTTTGGTGGTCTGATGAAGTTGATAGTCAATCCGTTTTTCTGCCTTTTAAGATTCAGTGATACTTCTCCACTCCATTCATGGTTACTTACTTTTCCCTCCTCTAATGATCACATACATATTTTTCTATGATTATCTGAACAGAAGATGCTAACTCTTGCCCCTCCATGAAACTGTTTCCTTCCTACTCCAGTGAAGGTAGAACTTCAGAATATATTGCTTTCTCCATTCTCCCTTTATCCATCTGCCCTATTCCCAATTATTCTTAGGTTTTGCTGATAATCACGTAGATTTAATTCTAGTCAACTATTAGAACTTTCCTTACAGCATATTCCTTAGAGTTAATGACCCTTTATTTAGTACTTATGTTGCACATTCTTAGTCTGACTATGGGTATAAATTTAAATTTAATTATTGTGAAGTTTCACTGGTCACCACTATTTATTATCCTCATCCCCATCCCCATCTTGAGATTTATGTTCTCATTTGTGTTTTTTAGCATATTTTCTCATAAGCTCAGAAAATAATTTTAACGGAATGAAAACTAAAACTGAAAACATATCATATTCGTGAGAAACAGCTAAAGTGGGCACTTAGAAGGAAATTTAAACACTAAATCCAGACATTAGAATTAAAGAATAGTTCTTATCAATAACTTTAGCATTCACTTTGAAGCATGAGAAAATGAAGAGCAAATCAAGCCAAAAGTAAAGAGAAGTAAGGAAACAAAGACCAGAGATGGAATAATTGGATTAGAAAACAGAAAACAAATAGAGAAAAAGCAATGAAACCAATAACTGTTCTTTGACATCAGTAAAGTTGATAACCCCCTAGTTAGGCTGATATGGGGGAAAAAACAACAACAACCCAAGCGTGTACAAATATCCAGTATCAGAAATGAAAGAAGTGACAGCTTACAGATTCTGAATATTAAAAGGATAACAAAGGAATATTATGAATAGCTTTATGGCAATAAATTCAATGACTCATATGAAATGGACAAATTCCTTGAAAAAACACAGGCTACTAAAACTCACTCATGAAGAAGCTGACAAAGTAGCATCCCTCTACCTAGTAAATTAATCGTATTCATGGTTAAACTCTTACCACAAGAAAATTCCAGTTTTCAATGCTTCAGTGGTGAATTTTACCACATACGTAAGAGAGTAATAATACTGATTCTACATGAATTTTCCAGAAAACTAAATATTTGCCAGCTCACTCTATGAGACCAGCATTATTCTGATAATGAAGTCAGACAAAAGCATTATGAGAAAATAAAACTGAAAAGAAAACTGTCATGATGGACATAGCTATACAAATTCTTAACAAAATGTACCCAACAATGCATAAAAAGGTAGGGGGTACAAAGGTAGTTCAGTGATAGAATTCTCGCCTGCCATGAGGGAGACCCGGGTTCAATTCCTAACCCATGAACTTCCTCCCCAAAAAACAAACAACCAAGGAAAAACAAACAAACAAAACAAAAAGTCAACAAATGGTGCTGCAATAACGGGATACTCACATGGAAAAAGAATGAAATGCGACCCCCATCATACAGCATCCAAATATATATATTTACATATACATATACATATATTTATAAGGTAATACATCATAATCAAGTGGAGTTTATCCAAATATATAAAGTTCTTTAAAATTAAAAAAATCAATGTAATTTACCATATTAACTAATAAATAAAAATCATATGATCATTTCAGCAGATGCGGAAGCATTTGAGTAAATCCAATACCCATTTCTTATAAAAAGAAAACCCCTCAGCAAAAATACTCTCAGCAAACTAGAAAGGAATTTCTTCAACCTGATAAAATGCATGTATGAAAAACCTGTTAGCATCATACTTAATTTGAAAGACTGACTGCTTTCTTGCTAAAAGAACTAGGCAAGGATGTCTACTCTCACCACTTCCATTCAGGTGAGGTTCTACTTAGTGCAATAAGTCACAAAAAAGAAATAAAATGTGTTCAGACTGGAAAAGAATAAAACTGTTTCTACTCACATATGCCATCCTTGTCTGTATATAAACCCCCAAAGGATATATGCACACATCAATGGCCAATTGATTTTTGACAAAAGAGTCAAAAATCCCTTTTGACACGTTTCCAAAAGAATGGCGTCTTCAACAAATGGTGCTGGGAAAATGGGATAGCTACATTCAAAAGAATTAAATTATACCCCAAGTTCACACTATTTACAAAAATTAACTCAAAATGGAACAATGGGGCAGTGTGATGGCGGCTCAGTGGCAGAGCTCCCTCCTGCCAGGCTGGACACCCGGGTTCACTTCCTGGTCTCTATGGAACTATGACCTAACGCTAACAAGCAAAACTCTAAAATTCTTAGAGGAAAAAATGGGGAAATATCTGCAGTACCTTGTTGTTAGGCAATACATTCTTAGTCTTTACACCAAAAGCAAAAACAGAAGAAAAAAAAAGACAGACTAGACTTCATCAAAAATAAAAAGCTTTTATACATCTAAGGACATTGTCAAGAAAATGAAAAGACAAACAACAGATTGAGAAAAAATATTTGAACCATATGTCTGATAAGGGTTTAATATCCAGAAAATGTAAAGAACTCATACAACTGACTTATCAGCAAAAAAGGCAAAAACCTCCCCTCAGCCCAGGACCCCCCAAAATGTCAAAGGACTGAAAGAGATGTTTCTTCAAAGAAGATACGCAAATGTAAAATAAGCACATGAAAAGATGCTCAACATCATTAGCCATTAGGGAAATGAAATTCAAAATCACAGTGAGATCCCACTAGGATCACGACTACTACCAAAACAAAAAAAAAGGGTAATAGGTGTTGGTGAGGATGTGACGCAATAGAAAGCCTCATGCATTGTTAGTGGGAGTGTAAAAGGTGCAGCTACTGTGGAGAACAGTTTGGCAGTTCCTCAAAAATGTAAACATATAACCACCATAAGGCCCAGTAATCCCACTTCTAGGTATGCATCCAAAAGAAATGACAGCAGGGACTCAGACAGATATTTGTAAACCAGTGATCATAGCAGCATTATTCACAATAGCCTAAAGGCGAAAGTAACCTAAATGTCCAACACAGATGAATGGATAACCAAAATGTGGTATGTGTATGTGTGTGTGTGTGTATATGTGTATTATGGAATATTACTCAGTCTTGAAAAGAAATGAAGTTCTGATACATGCCACTACATGGATGAACCTTAAAGACATCATATGGAATGAAATAAGTCAGGCACAATGGGGCAGATATTAAATAATTCTGCTTACATGAAATAGCTATAATATGCAAACACATGAAGACAAAGTAGAGTACAGGTCACCAGGGGGACAGGAAGGGAGGGACAGGAATGGGGAGTGTGCCAGTTTGAAAAGATTATGTGCCCTGGAAAAGCCATGTTTTAATCCTGATCCATCTCCTGGAGGCAGCTGTTTCTTTTAATCTCTATTCAGCACTTTAGCTTAGAGACTTGATTAGATTATCTCCATGGAGATGTGACTCACCCAATGGTGGGTATTAATTAGAGAGAGATGCAACCCCACCCATTCCAGGTGGATCTTGACTAAGGTTACTGGAATCCTTTAAAAGAAGAAGTATTTTGGAAAAAGCTTCAGAATGAGAGAGCCATGATAGAGACATGAGAACCACAAAAGCCCACATAGCCAGAGACCTTTGGAGATAAAGAAAGATAATGCCCCTGGGGGGAGCTTCATGAAACAAGAAGCCTGGAGAGAAAGCTAGCAGACATCATCATGTTCACCACGTGCCTTTCCAGTTGAGAGAGAAAGCCTTCACGAAGTAAGGTATCTTTCCCTGGATACCTTAGATTGGACATTTCTATAGGCTTGCTTTAATTTGGACATTTTCACAGCTTTAGAACTGTAAACTCGCAACTTAATAAATTACCCCCTTTTAAAAGCTATTCCATTTCAGGTATATCACATTCCAGCCGCTGGCAAACTAGAACAGGGAGTTAATGCCTAATCAACGAGCGGGTGTTGCTTAGGGTGACAGGAAGGTTCTGGTGACAGGTGATGGGGAGGAAGACACAACATTGTGAATAGTGTTAATCCCATAAATGATTCCATGGTTGAGATGGAAAAGTTTGTGTTGTATATATGTTTCCACAATAAAAAAAGAGCTAAAGTAACAGTGGCAATTAAATGCTATACATGAGACTGGGCTGGATCTAATAATGGTGGAGAAAAGGGTCAAAGGATATTATTGGGACATATGATAAAACTAGAATATAGGCTGAAAGCTTTATATCATTGTTAAAATTCTTGAACTTGATAATTCTACCTAAGTTGGTTTATATAAGTGAATAGCCTTGTTCTTAGGAAATGTATATGGAAGTATTACGTGTTCAAGGAGCATGATGCATATGAACTACCTCAAATGTTTAGAAAATAGATAGATGACAAATAGAATGATCTGGCAGATGTAGCAAAATATTAAAACTTGTTGATCTGGGTATACTGGGAAGGGGCATGTTAAAGTTCTCCATATGGGTTTTATATTATTTTTGTAATTTCCTATAAGTTCATAATTACTTCAAAATAAAAATAAAAAAATTCCTGTGGAGTCTACATAAAAGCTAATAGAACTAAAAGTGGGTTTAGCAAAGTTGCTTGAAACAAGATCAATACACAAAAATCAATTCTCTTTCTAAATATTAGCAATGAACAGTTTGAAATTGAAATTTAAAAGAACCAACAATATCATCTACAATAGCATCAAAAACATGCAATTTTATGTAGTAAATCTGTAAACAGATGTGACAGACATGTACACTTAGAAATACAAAATATTACTGGGAGAAATAAAATAGGATCTAAATAAATGGAGAGATAAATTGTGTTCATGGATTGGAAGACTCAACACTGTTAACCTGCCAGTTCTTTCCAAATTTATCTATGGATTCAATTCAACCCCAATCAAAATCCCAGTAGAATTTTGCATAGAAATTGTTAGGCTTCTTCTAAAATTCACGTGGAAATGCAACAGTCCCAGAATAAGGAAAAACACTTTGAAAAAGAAGAAGAGTGTTGGAGAACTTACATTAGCTGACTTGAAAACTTATCATAAAGCTATGATAATACAATCAGTTGTCTCCTCTGGGTCAAGACAGACAAACAGATCAATGGAACAGAAGAGGGGAAAGAAACAGACTGACACACTTAAGGTCAATTGATTTTTAGCAAAGTTGAAATGGTAATTTTGTGGAGAAGGGAGAGACTTTTCAATGAAAAATATTGGAACAATTCAATATTCATACACAGTATAATGAATTTGATTTATATCCCACATCACATATAAAAATGCATCACATGCCTAAATGCAAAAATCTAAAAGTATAAATCTTCTAGAATAAAATTTTTTTTTGTATGCTGGATGGTAGGGGTCACATTTCATTCTTTTTCCATGTGATGTCCCATTATTGCAGCACCGTTTTGTTGATTTTTTTGGGGGGTGGGGTGGTAGGGCATGGGCCAGGAAGTGAACCCAGGTACCCCGAATGGCAGGTGAGAATTCTAGTGGGCTACTCATGCACCCCCTAGGATAAAATTTAGGGAAAATTTTTAGGTGTACTAGGCACCAAAAGCACAATTTCTAAAGGAAAATTTGGTAGAGTTAATAAAAATTAAAATCTTCTGCCCCTTGAAAGATGCTGTTAAGAGAATGAAAAGACAATCCACAGTCTATAGGAAAACATTTGCAAATCTTATGTGATAATAGGTTTGTATTCACAATACATAAAGAACTCTCAAAACTCAATGAGGAAACAATTCAATTTCTCAAAGTGGACAAAATATTTGAATAGACATTTTATCAGTAAAGATATACAGATAGTAAATAAACACATGAAAAGATGCTCAACATCATTGGCCATTAGAAAAATGCATATGAAACCCCAATAAAATACTACTTACTAGACTGTCTAAAATTAAAAAGACTAACCATACCAAGCATTGATAATGATGAGGATATTGGAAATCTCATGCACAGCTGGTGGGAATGTAAAATGGTACAAGCACTTTAGAGAAGACTTCAATAGCTTCATAAAAAGGCAATTATACATCCACTATATGGCCTAGCCATTCCACTATTTGGAATTTATCCAAGATAAATGAAAGCATAAACCAAGAGCCCTGTACATGAATGTTTAAAGCAGAAACTGGAAACAGCCTAAGTATGACTGAATTAACAAATTGTGGTATATCCATATGATGGTACATTAGTAAATAACAAAGAGGAATGAACCACTGATACATGCAACGAAATAGATGAAAGTCAAAATAACTGTCAGTGTGAAAGAATCAAGACTATAAAAAGTACTTTCTTCATTATTCCATTTATATAAAATTCTGGAGAATGCACACTAATCTATAGTGACAGAAAAGAGACCAGTGGTTCCTTGTACATGGAGGGAAGGCAAGTGGGAGGGACTGCCAGGAACACGAGGAAACTTGGGGAGGTGATGGATATGTTCATTATACTGACTGTAGTGATGGCATCACAGATGCATACACATTTGTTGAGCATCAAATTGCATACTTTAAACACGTGCAGCTAACTTCCACTCCAATCAACCTGCTTTAGAAAGCGAAGACTAGGAAAGGCAAAAAAGACGATGCAAGAGGAAAATGCCCTATCGTAGAGGCATATTGCAGACAGAATGCCTCTCTGATTTGCACAGAGAATGGATTTTGAGCAGAGAATGGAATGCAGGGAGGAGTCAACCACGCCGGTATCTGGTCAACCACGCCGGTATCTGGTTACAGAGAGCCCCAGGCAGTGGGAACAGGAAGGTCAGACACCAACCCAGTGGTCTTTATTCTACTGGAGGACGAAGTACCAGGGAAGCTCCATGCGCTTTTAACCTGAGTCTTGCCAGACAGAGTGAAGCCACCGAAGGTCTCGGGGGTTGAGGTGAGTGTGTGCTGACTTCAGTACAGGGTCTTCAACTGCTATAACCACATCAGAATTAATCTACGATATCTGTTAGGTTTCCAAATTTATTTTTCACTTTTAAAAACAGAAGGCATCTACTCCTCTAATTTAGACATCTCTTGCTTAGGTTCTGGGTAATTGAGGGGGGAGATTTTTCTTTTTACATGTCATTCATTCATTCAACATTTACTAATTTCTTCAACAGATATCTATAAAGTATTTGCTAGGCCAAGCATTTTGCTAGGCAATGATCATCCCTGTTGTGCGCGACTTACAGTCTAGCAGAGGGGATGGATGTGCCACTAAAAGAAACTGTCATTTGAGATCAGAGGAACTAAACTTAAAAACATGACCTCTCTCCGGGACCACGTAGAGAGGAGAAACAAACCAGAGAAAATGTGCTTACGTGACTCTGGGTTCCATGGGCAAAAGAGAAACCTAGTAAGCCACCTGCTTCAAAAGATGTTTCTAGGTAACACTCTGATGAAACACTTAAGGTGGGTAAAGGTCTTGGCAGAGGTGACAGTAATCAGAATTAAGGAGGAAAACGGCATTTAGGAAGGGTTGAAGGAGAGCCTAGAAAAGTTATAAAGAAGAAAGTGGCTAACTCTTCAAAACTGTAATTTATCTTTTCACCTGTGCACTAGTGTAACTCTCTCCAGTGATCTAAGCCAAGTGGAAAGGCAGAGAACTATATTGATTGTGCACTCAGTGTGAGTCAGGCCCTTTCATATGTCATGACATAAAATAACAGCCAACATTTATCGAACATCTACTGTGGCCAGGTTCTATTCCAAGCATTCTATGTGTATTAGCTCATTTTGCTGTCACATAAACCCCCTGAAAAGTAAAAGGATAAGATACTACTGCATCTTATCCTTTTACCAGGGAGGGAACTGAGATACAGAGGTTATATATTGTCTCAAGTCACCCAGTTAGAGTCAGACCCTGGGAGCCTGGCTCCAGAAGCTTCTTTCCCGGATGCACAGGGTGGGAAAGCTGCCCTCTGGTAGGCGTGGGGACCTCCCCCACATGCCAGAATGCTTGTTTTTTAAAGGGATCCCCAGGGTTTCTGTTTATTCTCCTCCCCGACCTTCACCTTGGCTTCTAAAGTGAGAAGCCATGGGTCAAAGCAGGAGAGGATGCTGAGAGGTGGGGCAAGGAGCATTCTGGCCCTCAGATACCTCTGCTGGGTTCTGAAAGCGGGCTGCCCCGGTGAGTGGCACCCGCGGGCCCAGCTGGCTGGTCCCTAGGGAGACGCTGTCTGGGCAGAGGCGGGCTGTGAGTGGCTGACCCTGGACCATACTGCCTGCATTTGGCTCCTGGCTTTTCCCTCCAGGGAATATCTTCTGGTGCTATTTCTGAGATGGAGCACAGCGCAGGGCAGGGAGCTGTTCCATCTGGGCAAGGTTCCTCCTTCAGTAGAGTGAGGGGCGCTACGCCTCACCTATCACATGGTGCTGTCTGAAGCTGAAATGAAATGTGTGACAAGACGCTGTGAGTTATAAAGAGCTACTCAAAATGCTTGGGATGAATTATTATTCTCACTGTGGAGTAGGACATATATTTGTGCTGCTCTTTCAACAGTGGTTAAGCACTGGACCAGAGCCATCGGTGCTTTCTCTTGCCCAGTTCTCTTTGTTTCAAACAGACACAAATGCATGGGGTGAGCAGTCTCTGGCCAAATAACAGAACAAAGCTAATTTTCCTGTGAAGTGATCGGAATCTCAAAACGCCTGATGTGGTGAAGGGCAGTGTTTTATCCAATATGCACCAATAGCCAGGGACGGCGAGCCAGGCGGCTCGTCACAATCCACCTGCAGCAAAAAGAGAGGAAGGAAAACAGGGCAAGGGATGGGACTAGCAAGGAAAGACAGGTCTCAGTCCTGGATGAATGAAAAAGGAAAGACAAGAAAGAAAGACTACTATTGTTGATCCCAACAAGACTGCAAGTGGAACTTGCCAGTTTTGAGGAGGCTGGTAGAAGAACACATTGGAAGAAGAAGCCTATTCCTACCCTGGGGAGAGAAACTGTGCAGTGGAATCCTAATTAAAGCAATGGTCTCTGTGTTAGTCTACCTACTTTCCTTTTATAGCACATAATACAGGTTCAGGAGGCAGAGTAAACAGTGTTCCTTCCTGTAGGATAGTGCCTTTTCTTCCTAAGTAGCAGTTCCATTTTTAACTAGAAAACAGCAGTATTTCATTTTCCAAACGTCCTCTGAGCTGAGTTATAAAGCACATACCGCTTTCATTATGGAGAAGAGCTGACAACGAAAATTAGCAGTAAGAGAGACCATACAATAGGAGCGATGTTTCTTTCACCAATTAAAGGACATATCCTGAGATGCACACAGAACTGCAAAGCTGAGGTGGCAGACAGCAGAAGAAGGAAAAGAATGTCATCCAGAAATTTGGGGATGTTATGGTCAACAGTTTTGGATCACAAAGCCAAGTTTCAAATAGGGAAATGCTCCAAGACCAGGCTTTGGTGTTTAAATGCTAAGGGAAGTTAGGAGCTTGGAAGCAATTCTCCCTAAGGCCTTGCATTTTAGTTTGAACTACCAACTTCACGGAGCAGTTAAGAAATACCATCCTTTACAAAACAGATCTGACAACTATGCACTGGGGTACAGTCTAAAATAGGAAATGAAATTCAAGCCTAAAATGCTAAAATCTTTTGGCAGACAAAAAAAAAAAAGGTATATATAGGTCATACCTGATCAGAAAAAAAAATAGTAATTCCACTGATTTCATTCTCATCTTCCTGTCTTCATGGCTTCTGGCGGATGTTTGAACCCTCTTGGAGAAGAAGCTGGTCTGAGCACAAAGGGCTGCTGTGGCCAGCTGTTGTGTGAAGCTCCTGCCCTGCTCGCCAATTGACAGTTTAGTGGGGAGAAATGTACTATTCAAGATGATGAATGCTGGATTGGAGACAGGTACAACTTATATATAAGACATAGAGAGAAGGAGAAGATCCATAACGCTGCTTGTGTAGAGTAATTACAGAGGCGGTCATTCAAATTGATAGGAAAATTTAGTAGGAATCTGTGAAGCAAATAAAAGAAAGGTTGTATTCCAAGCAGAGGGAATAGCATATGTGCAAAGGTATAGCTGAGTAACTACACATAATTCATTATGGCTGAAATTCAAAAGAAAATGATGCTATAGGAAATGGGGCAAGAGAGGCAGCTGGGGACAGACAAGCAGGGGACTAGCGTGCCTGGAAAAAGGGACCTATTTTCTTTCCTGAGAGCAGAGAGGGGAGAGCTAATCAAACTGGTGTGGCATAAACAACACCTGGAGGATGGGGCAGACAGCAAAGCAGAGAAGAAAGAGGAAGCAGGGGACACAGGCAGCCCGCAGGCTTTCCCTCTCACAGAGCAAACAGACAAAATGACTCAACCGAATATTTTAGGGAACAAACTCCTAAGTAAAGAGAACGCAAATATCCTCAGTTTCTTAGGACCTTCCAAAGTAAGCCCTGGTTTAATGACTGGCCCATTACCAAACTTCCTGTAAAAGGAATTTACTCTGCCCTAGCAAACTGCAGACCTTAGACAAGGGGTTAATTCTTCACACAGAGAAAACACTGTCTAACACTGGTTCAAACCCAGCTTGATAGTCATGGCAGATGAACCCTGCAATTTTTAGAAGGACAATAACAAAACAGCAAATTTCTGTGCATGTCTTACAAAGTGATGAAAGGAAACCAATATAGGTTTTTTTTTTAAAAAGGTGATTGCTGTGAGGATTAAAGGAGTTGATACATATGTAAAGAGCTTAGAATAGTACCTGGCATATAGAATACACTAAGTAAATATCAGCAAAATACTAATAAATATCAGCTATAATAATAAATCTTGGTTATGCATCATTAGCTACAATAAGTATCTACCTATAATAAATGCAGTAATGAAGAATTATTGGTTTCTGAATCATATGCAAATTCAAATAGTAACCTCTTGAATTGGTCAGGCAGTGTCTGAGGATCTGGGAAAAGCATAGAGATTTTGAAAGAACATGAAATTTTGGGCCAGATTTCATACCCATCACTCTTCAACAGAGAAACTGTGAGTAGATATGAACACAGATGAGATGCTGAATTAATGTTTTCACCTTAGTCTGACCATTTTTATTAGTATCTTTTATTTACTGCATAAATAAGGCAGACTAATACAAGTGATCTTTTTAAAGGTGTATACTAAAATCATAATATTCCACCATCTTTTATTTAAGTTCCTATCAGAATTAGGTAAGGTTTAAGTAGCTCATGAGTAGCACAAGACTGAGAATGAATATTTCCCCCTTTTTGTCAACATTTCTTTAACTAATGTATTTTAGCATACATTTTGGGGCTCACAGAAAAGATATCATGCTACTAAGATTCTATTGGGAAAAGCCCTAATATTAGGAGAAGACATATCAACTCTTTTTTTTCAGTCCTCATTCATTATTCCAGGATGAGCTATTTTCTT
Source organism: Tamandua tetradactyla (assembly GCF_023851605.1). Taxonomy (NCBI): domain Eukaryota; kingdom Metazoa; phylum Chordata; class Mammalia; order Pilosa; family Myrmecophagidae; genus Tamandua; species Tamandua tetradactyla. Next base: position 169,070,423 of record NC_135333.1, read on the forward strand.
TCATGTATATACTGAATCACTTATTCAACAAACATTTCAAATGTGAACAAGGAATGCAAACTCTTGCTAAGAAGCACGTGAGGAAGAATTACAAATGCATTCCTATAGCAAGGCAGAATGCCGTTGACGTGATGTTGGCAGGTGGAGGGCACTGTGAGCTTTTTATTTGCAGATGGAGGTAGTGAATAGTGACTATATTCTTTCTGGTGCATTTCTGCTCATTTTCTTTCCATATTTATCTTCCCATTCTTTACAGTTCTCTGAAAGTGTGCCTAATGTACCGAGACTACATCAAAGGACCTTAAAAACATTGCAATTTATAGAGGTACAGCTAATTAGATCCGGAAGGATGAGACAGTGTGGCATGTTAGAATTACATGGAATGGCAGTATTATGGATTCAGTCTGGAACTCCATCACTTCTACGGCCGATCTTGTGTCCCTTCTCTCATGGAGAATCTGGAAATCGGCAGCACTTTAAAAATACGGTTTGATACCATATGGAAGCTGCTGGAGCTGTACAATGTAAAGAACCCAGGCATGATCCAATACCATACAAGTGTTTGTCACCTTCCTCAAAACGGGATCTGATAAAAATAATATGGCTGGCTCTAGAATCCCACAGCCTTATCACGCTACTGAGCTCAGTCCCAGTCTCAAGTCTGCTACCACTTACCACGTGACTGAGAGCAAGTTCCTCAGGTCTCCGCAACTCAGTTTATTCTTTCTGAAAAAAGATTTTGGTTAGAACAGAAAATTTCCAAGACCTCTTCCACCTGAAAACTTCTGATTATTATAGGTATCTTTACTATGCAGCTGAATTCACTTATCATTTGGGTTAGAGAAGGAACATTTGGGGTAGTCGATTATTTAGAATATTTGATATCTGGTATTTGGGAAGAGGGAAAAAAATAGTCATTTCTACTTTCTCATGAATGCAGAGGCTTTGACTATCTTGTGTGGTCATTCTCATGCCCAATGGTTGGTATATGTTATGTCCCCAACAAATATCATTTTAACAAACTGAGCCCTTATTAATTTTCCAGTATTGGGCTCCACAATAGCATTTACTCCTTATGAAAATAGAAAAGCCACAGACAATTTTAACTGTTCCAAATCTCATGGGTGGGATGATGAAAACTTGTTTATTTTCTACACAACAAAGTCTGCTAGTAAATCTATGATTTCTATAGAACAGAAGCCAAAACTTTATGCCACCATAAAGTTTTTCCTTGGGAAAATTGGAAAGAGTTTCAAGAGAAATTCAACCTTAAACCTGTATGTAACCCTTCACATTTAAGATGATCTCAGCAACTTCATATATAGAAATTTTAATCTATTTCACATGGAGGCATTGACTGAAAATTATAACATGAGCAAAAAATAAGAAAGGAATAGAGTTGGCTTAGAAATGTTGACTTTTGAGATTCATAATGACTTAAAGTCATGCGTGTAGAAAGAGAGCTTTCTCTTCTTTTTCTTTCTATATAATTGAGAACCCAAACTAGGTATCTGTCACGGGCAGTTGTATTCACCACCCAGCATCCATCCATCTCTTCTAATAATGACCCCAGTTTTCTTTGGAGTACTCACCTCCTTATCCACTCTTTGTCTGTGCACTTTGGAAAGACTCACTTGCACATCATGTTCAAGAGTGTATATACAACTCAAGTCCAGTGTGGTAGGCAGCTTCTAAGATGGCCCCATTTAATTCTTATTTCTTAGCAGAAATAGCTTCATGCAATACCCTTCCCTTGAGTAGCTTGTTTCTAATCAATAGAAATCTTTGTTTGGGGATGTCACTTCTTGGACAAGATTACCAAAAAATTTTCACTTCCATCTCACTAAAAGATTGTTTTCCTCTCTTGCTTGGATGAAGCGAGTTGCTATACTGGTGAGGCCCACATGGCAAGGATTTGAGGGAATCATCTGGCCAACAACCAGGTAGGAAAAGAGGGCCTCAGTCCAACTACTCAAAGGGAACGGAATCCTGCCAACAGCCATGTAAGCAAGCTTGGAAGTGCATCTTTCTCCAGTTGGGCCTTCAGATGAGCTCCCAGCCACGGCAACACAGTGTTTGCAGCTTTGGGAGAGAGCCTGAAGCAAGAACTCGGTTAAACCATGCTTGGATTCCTGACCCACAGAAACTGTGATAAAAAATGTGTGTTGTCTTCAGCCATTACATTTTTTAAAACTGTTTCTATTGTATAATATAACATATATACAAAGCCAAGAAAGGAAAAAGCAATAGTTTTCAAAACACTCTTCGACAAGTAGTTACAGGACAGATCCCAGAGTTTGTCATTGGCTACCGTACAATCCTCTTAGATTCTTCCTTTGAGCTGCTCCAGAATATATCATTAAATTTTGTGGTAATTTGCAATAAAGAATGAATAATCTATCCAGTGATTTATATAATGTCCCCCGGTCAGAGTGTTTCATTCAGGGTTGGGTACATGACCCAATTCAGGACAATAAAAGTTAGACCAAGGACAAGAAAATGCATTACTGTCCCTTCTCCTCCCCGCCCTCCCCCATACGTGTGCACACACACTCGCACACACACACAGAGGACACAGGATTGGTAAGTTCTAGGCTTGGTGTTGTTGGCAGCCGTATTTGTATCACTTGGAAGGCAGGAAAGAAGCCAACGTCGGAGAGAATAGAGCAGAGAAATGGAAAGAGGGCGGATCCTTGAAACTCTTTAGGGACCTCAGGATCAAGCTGCACGTGAAACTTGAATTTACTTTGGATTTTTTTAGATATACCCCTCCATATATTGCAAATATTAAAAAAAAATCTGCTTTGCATTTTGGAAACACTTCTTTTGTTTAAGTCAGATTGAGTTTTGTAAGATTTAAAATACATCACAAAATAATTTCATTTTCTTTCTTGTTTATGGTCTTGTTAAAAATATCTTACCCTCTGTAAAAAACAGTGATTAATTATTTACAGATCTAAGAAAATTGAAGCTAATGAAGGAAGTCTCTTCTTCAGTATCTTCAGACTCTAAAATAATTTTTAAAAAACAGGATAATAAAAATCAGCTCAATATCATGTATTCAGTTAGCTTATATTAGAAGGAACAACACTGAGTCTATTCAAATTCTATAGTCACCATTTACTTTGTATAAAAGTAAATTTGGATATAATTTCCAACATATTGTTTTCTATTTTGTTCACAGGATAACTTTGTCCTATGTTGGATTATTTTAAATTATTAATTAGCATAGCAGCGAATTAATATAGCAGTGAAATAACATCTTTATGTTGCCATGGACATTTAACAAATTCTGCCCAGGTTCTGTTATGTGAAATACTCTGCCTTGCTTTTATGTTCAGAGCCTGAAATTTTACATGAATGAATCTGCTTTCAATCTCAACTGTATGTCTTGTTTAATGGATTTTTGTTTGATTCATTAATAGAGTATAGTATTTACTCCTGAACTTCTATTTTCTTCTCTGTTGCTCTTTGACAAAGCTGGAATGGTTATTGTTGCCTTATCAAAAAATTAATTGACATACATAATGCATGGGCTATATTTTGTTTACTAGCCAAAATACATAAACATATTTTTATCACCCAAAAAACATAGTTTCAGGTGCTATCAACTTTGGTGTTGACATTTCCAACATTTGTGCCTTATTAAGTAGGGAATGTTTCCCAAACCTTTTAAATGTTTCTATTATAGACAGGCATATTTACTTTGTTTGTTATTTCTTCTGTATCAAGCATAATTTACTTGAAAGTAGCCTTATAACAACATAACATTTGTATAGTTTCAGACGTGCTTTCCAACATTTGTGCCTTATGAAGTAGGGAATGTTTCCCAAACCTTTTAAATGTTTCTATTATAGACAGGCATATTTACTTTGTTTGTTATTTCTTCTGTATCAAACATAATTTACTTGAAAGTAGCCTTATAACAACATAACATTTGTATAGTTTCAGATGTGCTTTATTTATTTACTTATTTATTTTTGGGTGCATGGTCCGGGAATCAGATGTGCTTTAAATAAAATAATAGAAGAGAAAGTTTATGAAATTCTGTCAGGACCAAATGCTAGTTCAACTGTAGATTTAAAACCAGAAAGCTCTGCAAATCTCTACTCTCAACCTTCTGAGCTATCAAAGATGGACTTCATATGAGGATAACAAAAGAAATGCTTTATCAGGACAAAAGATTTTCAAATACAAAGAGTGTAGAAAAAGTGGTTACAAATAATATAATCAATCTTAGGTTGTAGCATTAATTTTTATGAACAACAGTGAGACTTTAAATCAAATACATGTTATGGGATAATGAAAAGTGATGACAGGACATGGGTTATTAAGAATATGTGCTTAATCTCAGGAGAGTTATGCATTTCAAGGAGAAAACTCTGAAAAGGCAGGTATGTGTCATTTACCTTGACAGATGTACTTTAGAATAGGACCGTGCATCCTCTTTCTTACTGTCCTTGCTTTCAATAGCATTTTGCATTAAGGGGGTGGTTTAGGGCCACAGAACAGCTGGCCTCGCAATATGAGATAGCAGCCATTTTTCTTAGTTGAAGTAAAGAGCAAACTCTTAACTAGGTGATCATGGGACAAAACTTTCTGGGGCTCCATTTCTTCCTCTATAAAATTAGGAGACTCTGTGTAATGAGGACCTATTTTATAGGGGTCTGTAAAGATTAAATGAGATAATGCTTAAAACTGTGCTTAGCATATAATAAGTCTTTAAAAAATGTTAACTACTATTATCAGTATTAGATTACTACTCTGACTATGATTGTTTGTTATTAGCATCATTGTTATTTGGCATTCAATATCATCCATTACTTGGACTTATTCTATCCCAACTTCATACATATTCTCATCCCTCTACATTAGGAATGCATCACCTTGCCTCATGACTTCTTGCCTCACTGTTTTTACTCGTGATACATTTGCAGAAAGTGGGGAGAAACACATTTCTTGAAGGACTATGGGAGTCTAACATATAACTTCCGGTTCACCAGAAAAACTAGTTTCTAAACAACTGGCCTAAGCAATGAATACAGAGGTCCATTGTTGGGGGATTTATCTCTTAAACAAGGCTGATCACTGAATTCCTTTGATTTTCTCAAGATTGGAGGCGATGCCTGAAATTGGAAGGAGTTCCTTGATGGCAAAGGAATTTCTATTCACCTTTCGGTCTCTGAGATAGGCTGAATGTTTCTTGACTTGAATAGTATTGAAAGCACTGTAATAGGAATTTCGGAGTTGAAAGGGACCTTGGCTTTTTTTGGTTCCCAGTTCTTAGAACAAAACTTTATTGTTTTTCAGACGGGTGTGTTGGCTTTTCGAGGCCACAAATACCCACGGAACTTATGATCTATGTCTTATTTCTGCAGGCTTATTGTCCTAGGAGATTTTAGTTAAATTTGGACAATGATCAAAGAGAAGTGGCTTTCACAGCGTCAAAGTGAAAGACTGTAAAAAGCAGATTAATGTACAAAAATATTCTTTAGATTAATCTTAAATCCATTTAAAAAATACAAACTGCCTTCACATGAGAAAATACTCATTTTTAGAATAACACTAATTTGAGATTTTCAGAATCAAAGAAATTTAAGTTTTCCAATGAGAGAAATAAAAAGTTTTTTCTCAAAAGAAAATTTTAGTGATTGATTATATGAAATATTTACAAAGAACAAAATATTGTTGTACCCATAAGTGAAAGACTTAGAGACGATTATAACACAGGATTTCACAGCTTCTAAAGTTAGGAAGTTTCTATTAGTAAGTGTCTAAAGTTCCAGGAGACAATAAAAGAAGTAATATAAAATAAGGGTCCAGTGGTCAAGTAATTTTGGGAAATATAAGGCAAAGGAAGTTAAAGAGGTTTCTTAATATAGATTTTCTAATAAACTTTGAAACACCGATTTGCTTCATGAATTTCCAAGGAAGTGGATATCGCATTAACATTTTATGACTTTATACGACTAAACATTACTTCCCAGTTTTTTTTTTAACAGAGAAAATTCAGGGACTGATGATCTATGGAACACATTTTGGGAAATTCATGTCTAATAAAGGAAGTTAATTGCAACGTTTACTGGAAAATCAAATATATCAAAACGCAGTGTTTACACACATAAATTTTACTTGTAATATCAAGCCTAAAAGGTATAGCCATGAAATAAAAGGGCCCTTACCATGTCAAATGGGTATTTTCTAAAGAACGGGGAGTGATTCTAGATAATCTGGATTTAAATTCACCTGTTGTTTAGAATTTGCTCACTCATTGAACAAATGCTCAGTGTTCAGCTTTGTGACAAACACTATGTTCAGAACATGATAAAAAGAAGACATTAGCAAGACAGTATATCTTCCCATTTAAGTTGTAAATTGATAGGGCTCAATAATGCACATTTGTGAGTAAAACATCTAAGAAATATGTCAAGAGCTATATCAATAAGTTGTCAAGTCATGGTAGATTAGAGGAAGGGGAGATGAATAGAGAAAGAAGATTTCATAGAGGATGTGAGACTTGAGTTGGGCCCAGCGGGTTAGACAGGATTTATAATTTAGCTCTACATGGCTGCAAGCATAGAATCAGTCCAGAGTAGAGAAGAGTCTGGGCCCCAAGTTCACACTAGAAAAGTTCCCCAGACCTGAAGTTAGAAGATGTAGATTGCAGGCCCAGGTCTGAAAGTCAATTACTGTGTGACCTTATACTTCAGCTTTCCTGTCTATGGACTATGGAGAGTAATGCCTATCCAATATGATTAGGAGAACATCTAGAGACAGCATAGCCATGTGGTTAAGATTTAAGGTTCCATGCCATGCTAATCTATTAAATCCCCTCAAGACTGGGTACAAAGGTTTGCATGAAGTGTGCCTCCATTAAGCATATTTTAGGAAAGAATGCCTAGATGAATGAAGTCAGACAGCATGAGTCTCTTCTGTCATTGAACAGTTGTATGATTTTAGCTAAGTTGCTTAAATACTTTGAGCCTCAGGCCCCATTTCTCTAAAAATGAGGGTTAAAAATGATGCTCATGTAGAGTGGGCAATGGTGGTGCAGTGGCGGAGTTCTCACCTGCCATGCCGGAGACCCGGGCTTGATTCCTGTACCTGCCCTTGCAAAAAAAAAATGATGCTCATGTAACCAAAGAAACTATGGTTCGGTGGTTACATGAAAATAATTTATGTAAAGTGTTTAGCACAGTAGTTGACACCTGCTTTTCAATACACACACATTTTGTATATTGGACAACTGAAGAGTCTTCAGCAGATGTAAAGTGCTGCTATCGTGTTGCTGAAACCATCACATAGAAGAGAAGGGGTAGCAGGGTGTGGAATATGTAGCTGTGCCCTGATACCCTTGTTCAATGCATGCATTTGAAAGGGCCAAGGGACACACAGTGCGTCTCAAACCATCTCTAAGATTGCGGGCTTAGGAAGAGGCAGGCCATTGACTTAAATTCTTCATGGGGGTCCTAGATTATGATGCCATTTATAAACATATATGAGAGAAGCAGAGCTCAAAAACAACATATGGAATGCTCTCTGGTGTAATTTAAGTCTCAAAGATACGAATATTATGGACTGAAACTTGGACATTTTCTCAGAAAGATAGGTACAGCTCAGTGCTGATAATCTCTGGAATGAGTGTTAATAATGTAAATTGGTTTATATATTTGCAAATTGTTTGCATTATCTAACAGGAGATCATAATCAAGGTAGCTGTTTGAGATGGTAGTCAGTGATTCTGAGGAACATTCACTGAGGAGAATACTATGATTTAAAACATTAAAACAATTTGAAAACTTCCTTTTGTGATTTCCCAACTATCTTCGAAGTATCTTTGGTGGGGGGAGGACTCAATATATCAATAAGATATATAGATTACCTATTGAGTCTCTCTTTGTTACTCCAGGCCATTAAGCTCTTTGGCAGTATATTAATTCAATTATTTATGATTTGTTCTGACTTGCAAATTTGTATTATCTTGAAGATATGTTCAGTTCTATTCAATATTATTAACATTATGTTATCTACTCTTAAAACTAGAGTTGGGTGCATAATTATTTCTTTCTTTGGCATTTTATGAATATAAATGGGCTCATTTCCAATAACAAAAGATTAACCACTGCACAAGGCATGCAAGAAAGGAGTACTTGTAATATCACATTTTAAATAATTGGAAAATGTATTTAAATATATTTTGCCCAAACTAAAGTGTGACATAAACCATCTGTGTATAAGAGAAAATTGCATCTGTTTAAATTCTGTTAGTTATAGATTATAGTGACTATTATACAAAACTTTACCAAATTAATCTAATAGTTTTAGTCTTAAAATCATTAAAAAGTTTTCTGTCTTTGTTTTTAATATTCCGTATAATAAATAGATTTGGGTGAAATATTTTGAAAAGTTTTATATGACATTTTATCTAATGATTGCATCTGCTACTGTACTCTCCTTGTACTGAAAGCTGGAAATCTTGGAATCAACTCTTTACCCATTCCTATCATTTATTTCCTAGACAATCTGTCAATCAAATTCTGATGGACTTTTCCTCTGATTCTCACTGCTTACCTTACACCTAAATGATCATACTTTTAACGTGCTTATTCCTGCTACATCATAGCGGCAGATGCTCAATCCACGCTAGATGAATGAATTACTCATCTGGGTTTCCTGGCCTGCCTATTCAGCCACTGAATCTCTGGGCAACTAATGTAAGAAGGAAGGTTTACCATTTATTTCAGGCTCTATGTGTGATGAAATCATTTTTTAGATAAGTTTAACTGAACTCATTTATTCAGGGGAATCTAATTTATACCCATTTGGAGACCAGACACATTTGAAATTGACTTCTTAATTAGAGAGACATTTAAATATATGTATTTGTCTAATGTAAAGTGATTACTGAGGATAAACGTTTGTTGAACGACTGCATGAAAGAATGAAATTATACTCAACATCAGTGGGCGTGGCCCATTTCCTGAGTGGCTGTGAGGGGTTCCTGGACAAGCTGAGTGCCAGGATTTCAGCACGGAGGCAGATGGACCCCATCCTTTCCTGTGCACTGCTCACTCTTACCACGCTGCTCTCAGTTTGAACAGGGATTTGCTTATTTACATAATAGAATTTCATATTTTGAGAAAGGCTACTTTTTAAGTAACAGATGATCACATCCATAAAAGAAGCTTTTAAAACATTTGGCATGCCTTCATCAACAAAGAGATTCCAAGGACAAAAACTAAAAAGAAGTGCAGTGGAATTCTACATATGAAAAGCAGATATATCAACCAACTGTAATGGATTGACTTTATTAACACCCGGATTAAAACAAACAAAAGGGTAAAAAGAAATTATGAGACAATCGAGGAAATCTGAACACCAACTAGATCTTGAATGATGCTAAGAAATTATTGTTTGATCTTTCCTTTAGGTTTGGTAATGGTATTTTGATTATATTTTTAAAGTCCCTGTCTTTTATTTAGAGTTACAGTTGAGATAGTAACAGACAAGAAGATGTGGTAGCTGGGATATGATTCACAATAATCTTGTGTGTGTGGGGAATGAATAGTGTTATGGAGGAAAACAAGGTTGGCCGTGTATTGACAGGTTTTGAAACCAGGTTATATGCAGATGGCACTTTCTCGACTTTTGTACATGTTTGAAATTTCCCATAGTAAAAAGTTAGCTAGTTTTAATCATGCTGGTAAACTATAGGAGGAGCTCTGAAAGCATTTCATTTTTTTAAAAAAACTGTTCTTTCAGGGAAAAGGTGTCATAAAATAAAATGCTCTTATTGCTATGTTCCCTAAATGCTTTGACTGGTATGTTTATTAAAATATCTTTTCTATAGATTACTGAATTCCCAGGTGGGTAAGTCAACACAGTAGATGATGCAATCATCATCCGTAGCTTGCCAAGAACTTTAAATTTTACTAATTTTATTAATTGTGTGTTCCATATTTGGTCATACAAGTTACAAAAAACATCATATATCATAATAAACATTTTAGGTTCCTTGTGTATATAAATGTCTCCTGAGCATCTATCTGTTCAGTGATTTTGAACATGGACTTCCAATAACTTAATTTGGTTTGGTCAAAGATGTTGATTTGGTCAAAGATGCTGTTTTTGATTGGATCAAACAAAACACTTCCCAAAGTGTGGCAGCAGCACAATCTGCTATATTTTAGCAATGAGAAAAAATTGGCAAGGTTTATAAAAGTTACTTAAGAAAGAACTTCACAAGGAGATGAAGTACAAATGGAAATGCCACAGAAAGTGGAATGTAGGGCAAATTCCCAAGGAGATCATAGAGAAATAGCAAAAGCTTGTAGGAGTTGGGTCAAAAAAGCTCAGCAGGAAACAAGATGCCACTTCTAAGAAACATGAAAGGAAACAGAAAAAAGAATTATTTTACTATTTCAGGAACAAAAGACAGCTAAATGACACACTTTGCTCCTTCAGCAGACTCAGAGGGTTAGCTAATGGCTCACAATAGTAAAAATGCACATTTAATTTTTAAAAAATCCTTCTTAGCATAAAGACAAACTAGAAGTAGAGTTGATACAACATTGACTGGGAGTAGAAAATTTAATGCACAAAAAGAAAAAGTATTTTTAAAAGTTAATCTGACAAGTTAATATTACGATTTTGTAATTTATATGTAAAGACATATAAGTAATTGATCATTCACATATGATGGACCATTATGCAGCAATAAAAGTCATGTTTTCATGACTACTGATGGACAAGGGGAATTGGTACAATATGCTATTAAGTGATAAATGCAAAATCATATAATTGTCTGGAAGGAAATAATCAAATAGTTAACAGTGATTGTTGCTAAAGAGATTATTGGTGATTTTTATTTTCTTCATGATTTTAGGTGTTTGTTGGATTGTCTACAGTAAGAATCACTTACTTTTTTTTTTTTTTTCCCTTGGGCAGGCACTCAGGCAAGGAATCACTTTTATAATCAGATATAACAATTAAAATGCTATTAAAAACCAATTCCTCAATCTCCTAACATTCAACTCCCACTAGCCCATATACATAATTCTTATTAAATTTACTAAATCAAGTGGATATTTTTTGTCTTTATTTTCTGACTCTTTGCAGCATTTGATATCATTGGCAACTCCCTGCTACAATGTCTGCTCTCTTGGTTTCCATGACATTTGACCTGGTTTTCCTCTTACATTCTCCAGTTCCCTCAGAGGGATCTCTTTGTCCAATTCTGAATTATTCTTGGGGGTTCTGTCCATGGTGCTTTTCTTTTCACAGACCATATACCCTCTGAGGGGTTCCAGTACCATTTATTCAATAGCCATAAACATACTGTTGACACTCAAATTTGTATCTCCAAGTCCCCACATCTTTCGGTAGCTTCAAACCTGTATTTAAGACTGGATGTTACAACCTAGGTGTCCAAAGAGTTTTCACACTCTCCATCTCCCAAACTGCACTCACCACGTACCATCACACCACCCCCTTACACCCAAACGTTGAACCGTGACCTTCTGTTCTATTTGGCATTTTAAGTACTACTTATCTAGTCCTCCAAACCACAATTGGTGGCCTTCCCAAATTCTTCCTTTCTCTTCCATCCTCCACATTGAGGCAGGGCGATGCTATTTCCTACACACATCTAAAGTTAAGTATTCTCTTTGTTCTAATCTAATCACACAACAGCCGCCACGTGGAAGATTGCAACAGCTGTGCCCTACAGGACATCCTGCTCCCTGTCTGTCACCAAGGCAAATCTGATCATACCACTCCTTTACTTTAACCCCCTCAAATATTCTCCACAGAAAACAGAAGGAGCTACCTAGTACCCTCTCAGTTGCAAATGACCTATTTTAAAGGAAAGGACAGCTTGGGCACAGGGATTTAATCATGTTCTAGAACCGTATTTCTTAGTTCTATAATCACATGAGTCCTTTTCAGGAGAACTTTTCTAGTTCCAAGAGAACCTGAGAGACGACGCGTGAGAGAGACTCAGCTCACCATTGCTGGGTTTGGCAATGGAGGATGGAGAGCACCAACCAAGGAATGTGGGAAGCCTCTAAAAGACGGCGAAGGCACAAATTAGATCTCTGCTAAAGCCTCCAGAAAGGAATGCGCTCCTGCTGACATTTAGGTTTTAGCCCAATGAGAACTGTGTCAGATTCCTGACCCAAAGGACTGCAAGACAATAAATTTGTATTGTTTAACCCACCAAGCCTGGTGGTTTGTGACAGCAATTAATACACAGGACATGTTATTCCATGTTTCCTTGCTTTTGCACATTCTAGTCATTTCAGTAGTCTTCCCTACTGTCCCACCCTGTGCAATCCCGGTAGACTTAGTGAAGTGCTACAATTGTTCAAAATTTAACTCAGGTGTCACCCCCTCTCCGCCCCATCCTGAAACCTTCCCCGGTACAGCTCCCTGGGAAGATGCAGGTACTTCTTTCCTGTGGCCATACAGCACTCTATGCATTCTTCTGCTATAGTATTTAAAATACTGTATTGAAATTACCCCAATATATCTCTTCCATGGGACCCAAGTTTTTTGGAAGCCAGGTATTCTATTCCCTCCTCAATGTATACCTCAATATAGACACAGGAAATGCTGAGCACGTAATAAGTTTTAATAACTGTGAATGCATGAAAAGTCACTGTACTGATTACTCACTTTGAAATTTATATAGGATCGAGTAAAAAAATTGTAAACTAGAAAATGTGCAGCACATTTTAAAAACAGAAAATGCACTATAGATTTAAAATTCTACAGTTATAAAAATGCTGGAAGTCAATCAGTAGTAGGTCAACTTTTTAATTCTTTGAAGATAATAGGCACATTTTTATTCAGAGGAAATCTTGTCTAAATAAAATCTCCTGTGATGTCAGCAGCTGAAATGAAGTTGGGTATAAGGACGTGGCTGTAATCTATCTTCCTTGATGTCCGAGGACTTCATCTTGAATCCTATATATCAATGACCTTAGTAGATGTGGCCTTTTCTCTAATGACATTAATTAGTGCTAACTAATATTATCATGCAGAATCTGGCCAGTACATTTATGCAGAGGCAGGCTGCGAGATGGCTCCTGATTATCCTTGCCTCCTGATGGTTATGACCTTGCAGAGCCCCCAGCCCTCCCCCCATACTGAACAGGGCTAACATGGGACCAGTGGGACTTTGTGGAAGTAACTGTGCATGACTTCTAAGGCCGAGGCACACATGACCCTGCTGATTGCTTGCTCTGCCACGCTGTGGGGATACTGAGGCGGCACCGTGGAGGAGTCCATGAGGAGAAGAACTAAGGACACCCAGAAATAACTACTACCAAAATGCCAGCTGTTTTAAACAAACCATCTTGAACGCCAATCTCCTGCCCCAGTCCAACCTTCAGATAACTGCAGCCCAGGCCAATAGCTCACTGCAACCTCATTAGACACCCTGGACAAGAAGGCCTCAGATAAGCTGCTTCCCAGTTCCTGACCCAAAGGAACGGTGAGAGATAACAGACGTTTGCTGTTGTTTCAAGCCACTATGTTTGGGGATAATTTGTTATGCAGCAGATAACTGCTATCCTACCTGGACACAGAACATTTCAGTCACTGTAAAGCCCTTTCCGATGCTAGCTGTGGTTTTTTAAATGAACGGTTGTTACCTTTTCACGATCTGTCTTAGCCTTCCAAACCATTAACTTCAGAATTTTAGAGCAAAAGGAAGATAGTTTCAGGGATCCCTGCTTCTTTTTTTATTTTATGCTAAATAACAAAAAAATAAAGGCCCAGTCTTGATAACCCACTGCCAATTCTCAGCGGTTATCAGTGATATTTTTTCCTCCCTCGTCTCTATCTTTTCCTACCATTGACACACCTGAACTTGGATGGGGAGAATCCTACTGAGACGTGAGAAAACAAGAAAGTGATGACACATTATAACTATTCCTTTTGATAAGGAAAGAAACAAAATTTGGGCGCCTCTTTTTTCCTGACAATAAATTAGAAGGTGGAATTTTCTGATTTTTGCTGTCCCTTGTATTTTTCCTATTTTATAGGGACACATTTTCACATACTCGGTGTGTTTTCGTGTTCGCTGCACTACAAGTGGCAGTCACAGAGCAAATGGCTCGATGTTAGCAAAGCATCCGAGAGGATGTTTTGAGGAAAGAAAGGACCAGGAAGAAAAGAGTGATAAAGAAGGGCAAAGGAATAATGACAGAGACCTAACTGCATAGAAATAGAAAACCAATAGGGTTCAGCAGAGGCCAGAACTGCCTGTGGCTACTGGGTGAACACAGATGCACTCTGGTTTATGCAGTCTGGTTTATGCCCTTAAAAAGAGGAATTAAAAGAAGCACTTCATTTCTCAAGAAAGTGGTTTCTGCAAAAGGGTAAGATGTGGCACAAATAGAAGAAAAAGGTTTGCATTCCTGTTTAATTCAGTCAGTTCTGAGAAGGCTACACATTATGGTTGAAATACTTATATGAGTATATTATACTTGAAATGCTTCCTGTTCATAATTTCTTATCAGATAAAGGATATATGCTTCAGCTAACCCTTTTCACATGAATCTATAAATACCTAGGGTATAAGGTTTACTGCTCCACTGTTCCCAAGTCAGTGGATTTTGCAGCTGTGTCATAAAACTGGTTCAATTTGGGTAGAATGACTACATAGTTGTCTTTGGTATCCTGAAATTTAACAGTACAGCTGTGCAACAGATTTCAGTCTTTTTATACAAGGGATGGCAAAGTGGTTTCATATATTTTTTCATCATATAAATGCTACTATGGCATCAGTACCTTTATTCTATAAGCAATTGGCTGCAGACGTTTCTTTCCCTATTGCTCTGTGCATAGGTGGGGGAAGCAGGTGGTCTCTGCAGGGACAGTAGCAGGAGGTGATAGAATGCAGCCAAGAACTAGTGCCATCTTCTGAGCTTGTCTAAGTTCAGGAAAGTAACTGGAGAACAGAAAAGGCACGGTTTTACTACAATTTAGTGGCGACTCTAGACAGTTCTTAGTAATGGGCAATAAATGTAAATTCCACCAAGCAGAGAGCTTTCCTCTTTTTCTTTCCTGACCTAATCCTATGCACGCAGAAAGCATTTCTTCAATGCCGGAAGGAGATAATGAATGCTCAGATGAAAACACAATCAAATGAAGAAATGGAAGCCCTGGAAGTCAGGCCCTCAACAGCTCAGTGGGGACTTGGCTTCTCTTCTGAAAAAGATTTCTCCCTACCTTTGAGTTTTGAATGTTGTAGCACCTGAACGCTTAATTGGTATCACTTCCAGAGTAGGGTTTTAAATCTGGGATCTATCAACCTCCAGGGGGTACACAGAGGAGCTTCAGGCAGTCAGTGAAGTTCCCCAAATGATACTCAAAAATGTATATTCAATCATCCAGGTTTCTGAGATTTCTTGGCTTTCATCAAATTCTCAAAAGAATCTGTCACCTATTGAAAGCAAAGTGGCATTGCTCAACAAAACTGGGAAGGCGATGGCCCCTGGGAAATGTCATTTGAGAAGACGTCTGAGCAGAAGTTGGACTGTTGCTCTCTGGGGGAAGAGCGTGTGTGCAAGGTAAAAGCAGATTAATGGCCTGGGTGTTTGAAGATCAATAACGAGGGCTTTGTCGTAGAGCAGAGTAAGAGAAGGGTGGCTGGTAGGAGGTGAGTAAGGGGTGGCAGGAGCCAGATCATTGAGGGCACTGTAGGCATGGGGAGAACCTGGGGTTTAATTTTGAATATGCTAGGGAGATGCTATTGATTGAAAATACAGGCAGGGACCCAGATTAAAGCATCCATAGTTCATGAGAGAGACAGGCTCTCTTGAAGACCAGTTATTTCCTAGGTAGGAAAAAAACTAGAAACTCTGAAGACAGTCAAGTATCCAACGAACACTGAATAAATACCCTTCAACTCGCTAGTAGGTAGGTGTGTTTGAAAATGATTAATAAGGAACATACTGTGTTATTATTCAAGCTATCATGATGGAGATTGATTTAGTTCTTTAAAGAAAGCTTCTTATTTTTAGAGAAGTTGAGCAAATTTATTATATTTCCCAGAGATTTAATCCTTAGAAAGGGAGTTATTTTAGTGTCATGTCAACACTAAATGTTCCTGCCTTCACTTAGGTAATCTTTCAAGTGTGCAGGGAATTTTCCTGAGGAATTTTGCACACATATATAAGGTTTTCCTTTTTTGCTGCAAAGGAAGTCAAAGAATAAACATCCTTGTTTGCCTCAACAAATAAAACAAACCAATATTTACAATAGTCAAATCATATGAGATCTGTGATATGAGGGTAAGAGGGAGTTTTTTAATCTATGGTTTATGGTAATATTTTTTATCTGAAGGAAATAACTGGGCTGGCTATTTCCTACTATGTAATCCCCAGATAACTTATTAAAGCAGTTACTTAATTAAATACTACCTAATGCTAGAAGGTTATAAAATTTGGACTGCATTCATTCATTTTTTTTCAAAGAAAGTAAAAATAGGAGAAAAATACTTAATTTTAGCTAAAACAATACTAGTAAGCCTAGTAAGAATTCAACAGAACAGCAGCATCTTCTTCGGAAAATTCTAAAGAAAAATAGGATCAGCATATTTCTTCACAATATACTGGTATTGTGATAACTGGCAATAAACTGTTACTCTCCAGCCTCTCTTCAGATTTACTCTTTGTCCTTTTGGCTTCAACTCCACTTGTGATCTATAGGGCTGCTAGCATTACTGGATGCACTGGATGATAATCTGCTGGACAGATGCCTAATTCTCATGGTCAGTTTAGATAACTGCCTCAAGCACCCTTGTCCTGTCCTCCTGAGGCTCTGTGAGTTACCCCCATAGGCCCGCTGTGGCTCATGGGAGATGTGTGCATGTGCTGGCTACTTCATGGAAAGTCCTATCACTTTATTAGTAGAGATGTGCCTGAGGGGATGGTTAGTGCTCACCTGACTACTTGGACATCAAGCAACTAGTCCACTCTTGCTTTTGCAATCTGGGAGCATTCCGTCTTGTACCGAGCCCCAAGCTGGACAAATTTCTCATCTTGTTAGAACACTGGTAGGCTAATGAAAGGGCAGTGAGTGCTCCCGCTGATATCTCATGCCACTAAATGTCTTTAGTACGCATGAGATATTTCAAATGCATTTTTGGTTTCAGTTATCTATTGCTGGGAAAGAAGCAATCCTTCAAACCTAAGAGGCTTAATTAAAACAGTAAATAGTTTATTTCTCAGGATTTTTCAGTAGGTGCTGGGCTCTGCTGGTCAATCCTGCTGGTCTGGCTGGACGTCGCTGATGCTGTGGTGCTCAGCTGGCGGGGCCCTGTGGGTTTCAGACTTGCCCCTGTCTGTGCATCCGTGTCTTCTCCACAGGTTTAATGGGATTCTTCATGTTGCACCCAGCGCTTTTAAGAGTCCCAGGACTTGTTAAGGCTTAGCCTCCGAACTAAAATTCATCTCTTCCAGCACATTCTACTGGTGCAAGTGAGTCAAGGGACAGGCCCAGGTTCAAGACGAGGGCACTGCAGGGTGTGAGTGTCCTGAGGTGTGGTCACCGGGGGTCTCAGTGAACTACCACCGCCTTGAATGGAGTGACCTGTACACCTGTGCCACACACTCAGCTTGACAGTGGATTTAGGGGGATGGGGGGAGCCCCCTAACCAGGGCAGCAGGATAGCCACGGTGGCCAGGGACCTGCCTGTCTTACCTCTCAGTTGCAACCCCACTGATTTTCTGGAAGTCGCTTGCTTTTCATCAGCCTGATCCCATGGCCTGGCACAGCGGCTACCTACATTTTAGCATCTGGTGAAGTCTCTTGTCCTTCCAGTCCCAGCTTCGCCTTTCCCTCTTTCAGGAAATTCTGATTTCCTGAACTTCTGTTAGACTTCCTGTTTCTCAATTTCTAGGAGCTCCCATAGGTATCTCTTTCATGTTGTATTAAAATGTCTGGGAGCTGGTTTCATGAATTTGTTTCCCCAGCTCGGCTCTGAACAACCAGAAGGCAGGGGCTGAGTCTCAGTAACGTGATTCTCGCCATTCGGTAAGGAGCCGGTAATTACACATTCAAATGTATCTTGTGCAATCTGCTATAATCGCATTATCTAGTGTAATGTAATGTATACAGTATTGGTTCAATAAATATTGGATGGCTGACTGAATGAATAAATCTATTTTGCTTAGTTACTGCATCAGATCTATAACCTCTGATTTCAGGGCCCTGGTAAATTTTCAGTAAGCTGCATAAAGATTTTGATTCTTAGCTGGGAAAGAAGACACGGTATGCCTTGAGCATCACTTTTCAAGCAATATCAATGTTTAGCTGCAGAAACCTTTCAGGCTGGGGCATATGGTTAAAAATAAAACCATATCCTTCTGAAAATGCTGGCTAAAATTCTGAGGGAATATATTCATACTACGAAATGCAAAACCATTCTCTTGCATCTACCAAACAGAATAAAATTTGCAGGAAACCAAATTGCCTTGTTAAGCGTGACAAATCCAAACTGCTACAGAGCATGAGATAACATAGATTAATGGGTCTCGGAGGCAAACACCAGGAGTTATCTTGAGGTGAGTGAAATCTAGTCTTCACCCTAAGACCACACTGTATTCCAGCAGATCAAGTTTTTAGCTTTATGCTTTAAGGAAAATGATTCATGCAGAAGAACTTCAGCCACCTGAAACCTCAAATATACATGACTGCAATGGGGTGCCACTTAAGCCCAAGCATTTATTTGCTGGGTTCCCTTCCTTGTAAGTGCTATGTGGTGAGCTGTGGGCCTACACTTGGCAATTTTCCTCCTAAAACCTAAAAGCAGAGATGATGCAGGAGCTTGGATTCCAGGTGACTCACAGGACTTGAAAATGATATGTCGTTGCCAAGGCAATGAAATGTCATAAATGTATTCTCTAGCTACCATCTTTTCCCTGTTTTTGGAGTTGTTGTTCCAAGAGGAAGGGATATAGTGGCAGGAATTCTTGTTAGGGAGGCAGAAGGGATGGGTCCTATGTACAAATCTGCAACTCCTTAGCCCCGTGACTCTGGGAAAGTCTCTTGACCTCTATAGATTCGTAAGATTCTTCACGGATACAATACCACTGCAAGAAAAAGAATGTCTCCTTCCACATGTCCGCTGTTTTACCTCTGTGAATATCTAATATGCCACAATCTATGCCTAGAATACCTTTTAGAGTTAAGGACTGGCTTTAGAAATTTATTCTTTCAGGTCATGCCGCCTACCTGGGTTATCAGGAGTTTCTGGCTGATATCTTTGGCTAGATGAAGCTTTGTCCCTCAAACCTTGGCCCCTGAAATATCAAGGTACAAAGAACCGAATTTGGAGTCAGGAGGTCACAAGCTAATTGCTTAAATGATCTGGCTTTCAGATTCCTCATCTATTAAATAAAGAGGTTGGGCTTGGTGATCTAAAGTCCTTGCAGCTGTAACCGTCTCTCATATGAGTCTTCCGGCCTACTTCCCCTCATTTCACAAATGAAGCCCCGAGAGGCTGTGTGCCCATGATTTTCCTGAGACTCCACAGCTGATTTGTGGCAAAACTTCTAATGGATAGAAGACAACCTCAAAACCTCAGATCCTGTTAGTCTCTGGGAATCTGTCAGCATCTAGGTCCCCCGGGACCTTCCAAAGCCACCTAAGCAGTTGATTTGTCTGTAAGTCTGGCTTCCAGAATAAATTACTCCTACTTCTGGAACTTTGTCTGGTGACAATAACAAAATACAACCTCAATTATTAACGTTGACTTGATACTTACTACATGCCAGGCAGTTCATTAAGTAAACCCATTGCACGCATTATTTCTTTGAACCCTCACATGAATCCTATGATGGAGGTGATTGCTATTTTTCAGATAAAGCTCAGAGAAAGTACTTTATAGGTGAAAGCTACAGAGAGCAAATAATTTGCAAGTTCACACAGTCAGTAGCAATGTGGGTCACAAAACAATGCGTCCATCACTCTGGCTATAAAGTCTTTAAACCGCCTCCTATGATGCCTCAAAGTTCAATTCTATTTCCTCCACAGTCTTCTTCCTTCTGCATCGAGAGTCATGAAGAAGTGAGATCTGGCTCCTCTGAACTCCTAAAACCCCATTAGGTGCAACCCATGGGGAGCTGTCAAGTACTGCCTTGTATCATTGTTATTTGGGCACATGTCATTTTCCTAAATCATGCCATAATATTGAGGACAGAAAAGTTCTTTTAGATGTCTTTTGTCCTTGAAGATTCTTGTTCCCAGTGGGTTCTTAAATATTTGTGGTTGAAATGAATCTTCTCCTGAATGAAGGTCACCTCAAAGGAAAGGCATCTCATTTCACCAGGAAGGGTGCCCTCAGCTCTTCCTGCTAGTTGATCATTCTCTTTAGATTCCTTAAAAGAGAGAAGGGAACATGGAGCAGATGCCACCAGAGGAGGGCAAGCCAGGCTAATTTTGGTCGACTGGCCCACTGAAGTGGTAATGAGGCAGAATGACTGCCTTTGGCTAGAAGAAGCCTGGAACTCTTCTGCCTTGTTATTCATCTTTTCCTGGGGGGATTTGCAATCCAGGAAGCCAAATTTTTTCCTGCCAGACAAACCTCAGACCTCTTGGTGAAGCGACAAGAAATATTCACCCAGGGCACATCTTCCCAAGAAGGCCCAAGGCAGCGTGCTGGCTTTCTCTGTAGTTCCCAGGCAAAGCCAGTCTGCCACAGTGTACGATTCAGAGCATCATGCCACAGGGAAAAGCAAGCAAACAGAAAAGATAAAAGCCCATCCTGCATACTGATTTTGTCTAATGTGGCATTTGCATGCACGGGTGGCCTTAATTCATACCTGCCAGGTTAATTCTCCCCAAATGCTGCTCTGACAATGTCACTTTCCCCTCCTCAATGCTGCACTAGCTCTGCCTCCAGAAAAGATCCAAAGACCTCAGCCTGGGAATCGAGGGTTTGCTGCAGTTTGGTTCTGATCTATATTTCCATCTTTTGTTTCTATTGTTTCAAATTCCAACCAACAATCTTATTATTTTTTATTATTAAGTATGACAGTACTTATTCTATACTTCCCCCCACCTTCTTGGGTGCAGGTTCTATTTCTTCCACTTGTAAGGCAAAAGCCTTACTATGTGTCAAGTCTGGCAGCTCTCGTGTGCCCCTACACAAGTCCACCCTGACTGTGGCACTGGTAGAAGTATCTTACTGTCCTAAACTCTAGTAATATGGGTTCTTCTCTTGGCATTTTATATTCTCTTTTCGGGTTCATGTTTGTTCAACCTGCAGCACCTAGTCAAGTACCCAGCACATATAATAAGCCCTCAATAAAGGTTCGTAGAATGAATATTGACATACTGAATGTGGCCTTTGCATTGACAGTCTCTTTGGAAACCAAACATAAAATTTATACAAATTCATCATTTTAAAGGGTCAAAGGCTATTCCTAGGTTTCAAGGAGTGAGGGCTCTGGCATCTCTTCATACCATGGCATCTGTCTCCTGTTATAGGCATATGGCATGTAAGACTATTAATCTAATATTCAACCCACTCTCTGTGGCATCTCTGTGCATTCACATTTCTACCCCTCACATGGCAGATTGATGATGGTTGTCCCATTTTTATAGAAGACAAACCAGAGGTGCTCAAAAGATGAAGGTTCTTGCCCAGAGCTCCATATGAAGTGAGCACCTGAGTCAGGTTTACCCCCAGGTCTGCCTGGCTCCAACCCTAGCTGTCCTTTCCCCACCACTCCCCATTGCCTCTCTGAGCCGTACAGAGTTTCCACGCAAGTTCCCGAGTTTTCTCTGTCACCTCCTTGAGGGTCTCTTCCTGCTCCCACAGCTTCCAAAAGGTGAGTTAGGCCAGCCCATGACCTGCTTGTTCAGGTAGGATTTCCGATGGCGGCACTGCCACCTGGGCTCCCACGTGCTCTGCTGCTTCCTTCTCAGTGCAGGGCTCCCAGCCGTGCTGGCCGCCTGGCAGGGGCCGTGGCAGTAGCTGGGCTGTGCAGCCTGCTCAACCCTTGTTGTGATACACCAGCTACTGCCCTCAGTGCCCTCTTCACCTTCCTTAAATCTGCATCAGGGCCTGCCAGTCACCACTGTGGCAACTCCTGGAGCCATGTCAGGGAAGAGGACAGACATGAGTGTCAGACTCGCTAACTGGGAACTGAGGAAAAATCCACGAAGACAGGTCTAATGAACCACACCTCTGAACCACCTACGAAGAAAAGTTTTCTGAGCCTTGGGGGAATCCACTCTGGGGGTACTGTGTGGACAGTGGGAGAGGAACTATTTAAATTATGAGAGCAGAACTACTTGCAAGCATCAGAGCATCTCCTTAAACATAGATAATGAGCCCAATGGAAACATCATTTCTTCAATTCTAAGATGCACCTCACTTTTCACATTTTAACATTTCTATAATTGGAATGCAGCTTACCGTTGGTAGTCGTAAAACCATTACGGGCCAAATAGCAGCCACCATAGTTGTCAGTGCCTTCCCCTGTGCAAACATCAAATGCAGGAGCCTCCGAACTTGCAGAGAGGTTGGGAAAGGTCACCCATTCTCTATAACTGCAAAGCCAACTCAAGAGTCCAACACTGGAGGCTTTAGTTTTCTTTATTATTAGTTTTCCATGAGTTCTTTTAGGAAACCCCAAAGCTTTAGGTGTCACAAAGGGTAATACTGTGTGGGAAATTTGGACCTCAAAGACCACTCAAGAGTCAGACTTGGGACTTTGAGGAAGGTTTCGAGCAGTACTCACTATTTTATTTTGCTTCTATTTTCCTGTTTATGTATTCACAGTAAAGATGAAGCACTGTTTAAATAACAGAGCTCTTTCAATAAATAAAAAATAAAATCTAAGTGATATCAGAGCAGTGTGTCATGGTCAAGGTGATTTTCCCCCTACTATGTGTTAGGCTAGTCCCCCTCTCCTCCATAACTTCCAGGAGGCCCCTTGCAAAACCAAACCTGCCCCCACTTATGTGGCAGTCCCATGACTGTCCCTGCACCCCTCTCCAGCAGCTGCATTCCTTCCATAGCTCCCTTTATCCCTCCCCGCTCCAGCAGGTACAGCCCCGGTGGTTACACGCCTTGCTCAGTGTTCTAGTTTGCTAGCCGCCAGAATGCAACACACCAGAAATGGATTGGCTTTTAATAAAAGGGGATTTATTTTGTTAGTTCTTCAGAAGAAAGGCAGCTAACTTTCCACTGAGGTTCTTTCTTATGTGGGAAGGCACAGGATGGTCTCTGCTGGCCTTCTCTCCAGGCCCCTGGGTTCCAACAACTTTCCCCGGGGTGACTTCTTTTTGCATCTCCAAAGGCCTGGGCTGAGCTGTGAGTGCTGAGATGAGGAACACCGAGCTACTTAGGCTGTGCTACGTTGAGCTCTCTCATTTAAGCACCAGCCAATTAAGTCAAATGTCATTCATTGCAGCAGGCACACTTCCTAGCCGACTGCAGATGTAATTAGCAACAGATGAGGTTCACGTACCATTGGCTCATGTCCACAGCAACAGAACTAGGTGCCTTCACCTGGCCAAGTTGACAACTGAATCTAACTACCACACTCAGCCTGCCCATTTCTCACTCCAAAGCAAGACAGTGAAAATCCGCCAACCCCTATAGGAGCCGTAGCCCTTCCCCTGCTCAGGACTGTGCCTCACACTAAAGCTCCTTTCATTGAGTTTTGGTCTCTTCTCCTCCCTCCAGGTCGAGAAACCTATCACTATGGAGTTTATTAAAAAGTTCACATGGTGATGGGAAAGAACTTGTATTTTTGAATCAGATAGGTGTGGGTCTGAATTCTGATTGTGCCACTTACTATAGTGGGACTCTGGTCATGTTACTAGATCAGTGACCCTTAGATTAATTTTGTAAAATGTGGCTAATAATTTCCACCCTGCAAGCTTTAAGTCAGACCTCCACTTGGCAAGACTTTGTAAAACATTTAGTTTTGCCTTTTTTATTTTTTAATTGGAAATTCTAAAGCTTTGCTTGCTGGTTGATGTTATGGTTTTAATATATAAATTAGCATGTGTTTTACAGATAAGCTTAGCTGTCACTTACTGGGGGGAAAACCAACAGTCAGGGAGCTTCATGGAGTTCAAAATATTGGTGGAGATTGTTAGGTTTCCCCTAAACACTAATAGAAATACAGTGTCTGACAGGCCCTGTAGTATCTCCTCTAAGAAAGCATCATTTGACTCATATCACAGGCCCCAGAATTGCATAAGTGAACTTCTGGTTTAGTTTCTATGGTATAGACTACTGCTTTAGTAATTTTAATTGATAGTAACAGAACTTTCGGGTTGCACATGGCTGCCCAGCCCACTCTCCATCTCCTGGCTTCCGGATGTAGCTTGGTGTGGCCATTTAACTAGGTTCTGGCAATCATATGTTAAGAGAAGTTTTGTTGTAATTTTGGATCATGCCCTTAAAATGAAGACACAGTCTCCTTCCCCTGCCCATGGTTTGCTTTGTGATTCAGATGGTGAAAGCTGCAGAAGTCAGCTGGGGTCAGTGATGGAAGCAGTGTGATACAGATGGCAGAACGACAAGATAGAAAGATGACTTTGATGATTCTGAAGCTACCATACCAGTCTTGAACTACCGACCCAGACTTTAATGTGAGCAACAAATAAACTTTTATCTTGTTTTAGCCACTATTATTTTGGGTCTCTCTGTTACTGTAGCCAAGAAATAATGATCTAACCCTCTAAAATTTCATGGTCCAGCCCTCTCATTTTCTCTCTTCCTAAACACCGTGACTCATTCCACCCCCATGTACTCCAGTCTTCTAAAAGGGCTTCTTTGCTCTACATCCTTGAGCTCCTGCTCTGAGAACCTACTGAATTTTCTTGAAGTCTGTGGCCTTCAGTTGCTATTCCTCCCTGACAAATTCCATCCTGGTCCCAAGACCCATGGAAAATTTTTCTGGAAATCTGGTCCCTATTCATTCTGTCCACCTGAATGCTTTGTGAGGCTTCCTGCCTCTGAAGACCCTCAGCTCCTTAACTTGGACCCGACACTGACTGTCATTGTAGGCTGCCTCCTCCTCCCCCTTCCTACGTGAACGTTTCTGCTCAGCACCCATCACCCAGACGGTGCAGGAACAACGATTTACCCAGTTCCAGAGGAAGGACCTGGTCCAAGGTCCCAACTTCTTCTTGCTTTGCTCTGCGTTCTTCAGCCAAAGATGAGTGGAGGGAGCTTACTGAAGAGCATTAATATTCATACTTTTTTTTTGGCATGGGCAGGCTCCAGAAATCGAACCCAGGTCTCCAGGTTGGCAGGTGAAAATTCTTGCCACTGAGCCACCGCTGCCCTGCCCATATAATATTCATACACTTTTGAGTGGCTACTATGTAAGTGGTATTTTAAAACATCATTTCCAATCCTCATAACAACTCTAACAGAGGTTTTATTATCCCTATTTTACAGACGAGGAAACTGAGGTTCAGAGTGGATAATATCCTGTTGAATATGTCATCTAATAAGTAACGAATCTTTAATTAAGAGCTAATCTACAGTCTTTCCACTATCCATACTCTCTTCTAAGTCCAGTGAAAAGTTAAGGCTACAAAAATCAGGGCTCAATTGCAGAGAAGAAAAAGGAGTCTTTAGGGATCACATCAGGGCACAGCCAAAACAGACCCCAGAGAGTGAAGGGACTGTCCGGCCCCTCTCTGGAGGACCACCCTGACATCAGGATGCTAAGATTAATGCTTCAGAACTGCTCAGGAAGAAAGGATGCTCTCCTCCTGACTCATGCTGATTGAATCTATACATTTCTCGCAATCATTTCCCTCATCATTCCTTCCCCTGGGACTCTTCTATTTCCCTGACCTTGACAGCCGTTTTTCCTCAAGTCCTGTGAATTATTATGGACTAAAATGGCTCATTTTAATTTCCCTGGGTATTTTTATTGAATTCTTTTATAGCATCTTATGGAAAATATCTGATTACTAACTCACAGAACAGAATCTAAAGAGCTTCTTGCGAAACGGCTGCACAGTGGAATTCCTGACCAGGGGCCTCTGCAGCCGGGCTCAGACCAGTGGGCTGTAGACTCGGGACCCACAGCACCAGGTGCCAGCTTCCTGCAGGTCACCCCTCATTATCACCTCCCTAGCAATGCCAACAAAAAAAAACACTGTCCCCAGCCCTCTGGCTTAATTCTTGAAAGATTAGAAGGCAAGGCATTTTAACACAGAAGTTGAGTTCTTAGGTTCTGGGGTTTGACTGGGTTTTATCCCATTTCTTCTGTTTAAATGACCTCAGTGTTCTGGTCTATAAAATGGGGGCACGAACCTCCCAGAGGGATACTTGTGAGGATTATATACATTAATATAAGGGGCTCACAACGGTCTGTAGCTTGCATTAATTGTCCCCCAAAATGTCACCGTATTATTTCTCTTACAATTAAGAGGTAGTAAGAGTCCTGTGAAAGCTGGTGCCAAAAAAGATGGTCTGTGAGAGGCTCTGGGAGTTTCTGTACCTGCTCACCGTTTTCTAGCCTATAATTGTGACTACTCCTCACATAAAGTCACAGGCGACCATCACCATTGGTGGGGTGGTCCGGGAACTCAGCATGGCTGATGGGTATAGTATTCAAGGTGAGAACAGCCTGAGGCTCGGAGGAGTCCCTGGAGGAAGGGGATGGCTCCCCCCTAGGGATCTGCTAGTTGCAGGCAAGGTGACTCCCCAGTGAATCCCTTCACCATGGGGAAAATAATTCGCCTCTGCAGCCAGCAGGCGGAACCCAGCAATAGAGCAAATATTCCTCGGCATAAAGAATGGTGATGATGTAAATAAAAGTTGAAATAGAGAAGAAAAGCAGCCCCCTTTGCCCCCTAGTGAGCACCCCCTCCCCAATAAACAAGCAAACTTATTTTATATTTTGCTTCAGAATAAGAAGATATGAAGGAAGAGAGTGTGTAGGGAGTAAAGGAGCCTCTCAGTTCCAATCAGATCAATTGCAGTTGTGATAAAAAAAAATTATATACTCATATCTTTAGAAGTGTTTTGGGCTTAGAGAAGATGATACAGGCACAACTTTATATGCGTTTGAGAGAAAGTACATAAAAGGATTCCTTTCACAGGGGCAGTCAACACAACTCCCTACATGATGCTGATTTCCACAAAACTCCAGCGGGACACCAGGCATTTCAGTCTCTAGAGCACTTGGGATTGCGCTGGCATCTTCCACCCTCTCAGAAAGGCTCTCTCTAAGATGTCAGTCTTTGAGCACAGCCATCATCTGGAAGGAAAATTATATGTCTCCTGCAACTTCCCGGCTGGTGTCTGAACCCGCAGGACTGGGGCCATTCTCATGCATTCCAAGGATAAAGCGTGCCTGCGCCTTTAAGCTTTGAAGAAACGAAGGGGTGGGGGGTGGTCAAGCATTTAAATACTGTAAAACTTGTCACTGTCCACAGCAGAACTAGAGTGCACTGGAGGACATGCATGGACTTACTAGGAGGAGAATATGGAGTCTGAAAAAGGCCATTAAGTCACATATAAAGCATAAATAATTGAAGCAGTATGGTGCTGACATGTGAACAGAAATACACAAGGTAAACACAATAGAAAATGAAGATAAAACGAAATGTAATTAGACAGCAAGTGTATAATAAAGGTGGCATCTCTAATCAGTAAGGAATATATGGTCTATTCACTCATTAAATGATATTGGGGCAATTAGGAAGTCATCTAGTAAGGGTAAAATTTTATCCATACCTCATTCCTTATATAAGGATAAATTCCATATGAATGAAATATAAAAAATGAAACCATAAAAGCACTAGAAGAGCTCTTTTGTTGGCTGGCACGCCGCACGGCGCCCACGCCCCGCAGCAGCGGACCCGCCCGCCCTCCTCTCCCCTCTTCTGCCTTCACCGGCTCCTCCACCACCAGCCTCGACAGCCTTGCCCCCCTCACCTTTCCTCCTCCAGAACAGCAACTGGGGGAGTGGAGATAATACAGAGCAGCTCCCGGAGCCACGAGGGAGATCAAAGGGATGGCGTACCCCATCCTGAAACGGCTGACTGTCTGGGAGAACCAGCTCCGGTGAGATCACCGAGGGGCACAGGCTTTCCTGGGTGGGACGGCAAGCGACCGGAGTCCCTCCCTTCCACCTTCCCAGGCCAGCTGGTAGAATTGGACAGGCGGTCCCCTTAGGCCACGGCGGCTGGTGCCCCCACCACGTGAGGCCCCCCGGACCAACTGAGAGAGTTGGGTCGGAAATCCCCAGACTGCGGAGAACAGTGACCGGGGGATCCCTTCCAAACACGTGACTCCCCCGTCCGGCTGGGAACAGTGCACTCTCCCGGGCTGCGACAGCTGGTGCCCTCCCGCCACGCTTGGCGCCCCGGGCTGACTAGCTAATTTGGCCGGACTCTCTCCCGTGCTGCGGCGGCCCGCGACCCTCCCCGCATTCGGAACCCCAGGCCGGCTGGCACTCTTCCAAGACGCTTCGGCTGCCGAACCTCCCCTACGGCGAGAATTTTCCAGAGTTAAAGGACCCACAGCAACTTTCACTGGTGGAACCCGTAGACAAACGTGTGCCACGAGCGCCACCTACTGGGCAGGATAAGAAAAACAGAACCCAGAGATTGCACAGAAAAATCTTTCAACCTGTGGGGTCGAACACCCAGGGAAATCTGACTAAATGCCCAGACGTCAGCAGAAGATAACGGATCATGCTCAGAAAATTGAACATATGGCCCAGTCAAACGAAGAAACCAATAGTTCAAATGAGATACAGGAGCTGAAACAACTAATGCTGAATATACGAACAGAAATGGAAAACCTCTTCAAAAACGAAATCGATAAATTGAGGGAGGACATGAAGAAGACATGGGCTGAACATAAAGAAGAAATAGAAAAACTGAAAAAACAAATCACAGAACTTATGGAAGTGAAAGATAAAGTAGAAAAGATGGAAAAAGCAATGGATACCTACAATGACAGATTTAAAGAGACAGAAGAGAGAATTAGTGATTTGGAGGATGAAACATCTGAATTCCAAAAAGAAACAGAAACTATCCGGAAAAGAATGGAAAAATTTGAACAAGGTATCAGGGAACTCAAGGACAATGTGAACCGTACAAATATACGTGTAGTGGGTGTCCCAGAAGGAGAAGAGAAGGGAAAAGGAGGAGAAAAACTAATGGAAGAAATTATCACTGAAAATTTCCCAACTCTTAGGAAAGACCTAAAATTACAGATCCAAGAAGTGCAGCGCACCCCAAAGAGATTAGACACAAATAGGCGTTCCCCAAGACACTTACTAGTTAGAATGTCAGAGGTCAAAGAGAAAGAGAGGATCTTGAAAGCAGCGAGAGAGAAGCAATCCATCACATACAAGGGAAACCCAATAAGACTATGTGTAGATTTCTCAGCAGAAACCATGGAAGCTAGAAGACAGTGGGATGATATATTTAAGTTACTAAAAGAGAAAAACTGCCAGCCAAGACTCCTATATCCAGCAAAATTGTCCTTCAAAAATGAGGGAGAAATTAAAACATTCTCAGACAAAAAGTCACTGAGAGAATTTGTGACCAAGAGACCAGCTCTGCAAGAAATACTAAAGGGAGCACTAGAGTCAGATACAAAAAGACAGAAGAGAGAGGCATGGAAAAAAGTGTAGAAAGAAGGAAAGTCAGATATGATATATATAATACAAAGGGCAAAATGGTAGAGGAAAATATTATCCAAACAGTAATAACTCTAAATGTTAATGGACTGAATTCCCCAATCAAAAGACATAGACTGGCAGAATGGATTAAAAAACAGGATCCTTGTATATGCTGTCTACAGGAAACACATCTTAGACCCAAAGATAAACATAGGTTGAAAGTGAAAGGTTGGGAAAAGATATTTCATGCAAATAACAACCAGAAAAGAGCAGGAGTGGCTATACTAATATCCAACAAATTAGACTTCAAATGTAAAACACTTAAAAGAGACAAAGAAGGACACTATATACTATTAAAAGGAACAATTAAGCAAGAAGACATAACAATCATAAATATTTATGCACCGAACCAGAATGCCCCAAAATACGTGAGGAATACACTGCAAACACTGAAAAGGGAAATAGACACATATACCATAATAGTTGGAGACTTCAATTCACCACTCTCATCAATGGACAGAACATCTAGACAGAGGATCAATAAAGAAATAGAGAATCTGAATATTACTATAAATGAGCTTGACTTAACAGACATTTATAGGACATTACATCCCACAACAGCAGGATACACCTTTTTTTCAAGTGCTCATGGATCATTCTCAAAGATAGACCATATGCTGGGTCACAAAGCAAGTCTTAACAAATTTAAAAAGATTGAAATCATACACAACACTTTCTCGGACCATAAAGGAATGATGTTGGAAATCAATACTAGGCGGAGTGCCAGAAAATTCACACATACGTGGAGGCTCAACAACACACTCTTAAACAACAAGTGGGTCAAATAAGAAATTGCAAGAGAAATTAGTAAATACCTAGAGGCAAATGAAAATGAAGACACAACATATCAAAACTTATGGGACGCAGCAAAGGCAGTGCTAAGAGGGAAATTTATTGCCCTGAATGCTTTATCAGAAAAGAAGAAAAGGCAAAAATGCAGGAATTAACTGTCCACTTGGAAGAACTGGAGAAAGAACAGCAAACTAATCCCAAAGCAAGCAAAAGGAAAGAAATAACAAAGATTAGAGCAGAAATAAATGAAATTGAAAACATGAAAATAATAAGACCAGAAGTTGGTTCTATGAGAAAATCAACAAGACTGATGGGCCCTTAGCAAGATTTACAAAAAGAAGAAGAGAGAGGATGCAAATAAATAAGATTAGAAATGGAAGAGGAGACATAACTACTGACCTCACGGAAATAAAGGAGGTAATAACAGGATACTATGAACAACTTTATGCTAATAAATACGACAATTTAGATGAAATGGACGGGTTCCTGGAAAGACATGAACAACCAACTTTGACTCAAGAAGAAATAGACGACCTCAACAAATCAATCACAAGTAAAGAGATTGAATTAGTTATTCAAAAGCTCCCTAAAAAGAAAAGTCCAGGACCAGACGGCTTCACATGTGAATTCTATCAAACATTCCAGAAAGAATTAGTACCTACTCTCCTCAAACTCTTCAACATAATCGAAGTGGAGGGAAAACTACCTAATTCATTCTATGAAGCCAACATCACCCTCATACCAAAACCAGGCAAAGATATTACAAAAAAAGAAAACTACAGACCAATCTCTCTAATGAATACAGATGCAAAAATCCTCAATAAAATTCTAGCAAATCGTATCCAACAACACATTAAAAGAATTATACATCATGACCAAGTAGGATTCATCCCAGGTATGCAAGGATGGTTCAACATAAGAAAATCAATTAATGTAATACACCATATCAACAAATCAAAGCAGAAAAATCACATGATCATCTCAATTGATGCAGAGAAGGCATTTGACAAGATTCAACATCCTTTCCTGTTGAAAACCCTTCAAAAGATAGGAATACAAGGGAACTTCCTTAAAATGATAGAGGGAATACATGAAAAACCCACAGCTAATATCATCCTCAATGGGGAAAAATTGAAAACTTTCCCCCTAAGATCAGGAACAAGACAAGGATGTCCACTATCACCACTATTATTCAACATTGTGTTGGAAGTTCTAGCCAGAGCAATTAGGCAAGAAAAAGAAATACAAGGCATCAAAATTGGAAAGGAAGAAGTAAAACTAGCACTGTTTGCAGACGATATGATACTATACGTAGAAAACCCAGAAAAATCCACAACAAAATTACTAGAGCTAATAAATGAGTACAGCAAAGTAGCAGGCTACCAGATCAACATTCAAAAATCTGTAGCTTTTCTATACACTAGTAATGAACAAGCTGAGGGGGAAATCAAGGAACGAATCCCATTTACAATCGCAACTAAAAGAATAAAATACCTAGGAATAAATTTAACCAAAGAGACAAAAAACCTATATAAAGAAAACTACAAAAAACTGCTAAAAGAAATCACAGAAGACCTAAATAGATGGAAGGGCATACCGTGTTCATGGATTGGAAGACTAAATATAATTAAGATGTCAATCCTACCTAAACTCATCTACAGATTCAATGCAATACCAATCAAAATCCCAACAACTTATTTTTCAGAATTAGAAAAACCAATAAGCAAATTTATCTGGAAGGGCAGGGTGCCCCGAATTGCTAAAAACATCTTGAGGAAAAAAAACGAAGCTGGAGGTCTAGCGATGCCGGACTTTAAGGCATATTATGAAGCCACAGTGGTCAAAACAGCATGGTATTGGCATAAAGATAGATATATCGACCAATGGAATCGAGTAGAGTGCTCAGATATAGACCCTCTCACCTATGGACATTTGATCTTTGATAAGGCAGTCAAGCCAACTCACCTGGGACAGAACAGTCTCTTCAATAAATGGTGCCTAGAGAACTGGATATCCATAAGTAAAAGAATGAAAGAAGACCCGTATCTCACACCTTATACAAAAATTAACTCAAAATGGATCAAAGATCTAAACATTAGGTCTAAGACCATAAAACAGTTAGAGGAAAATGTAGGGAGATATCTTACGAATCTTACAACTGGAGGCGGTTTTATGGACCTTAAACCTAAAGCAAGAGCACTGAAGAAAGAAATTTTGAGGAGCACTGGAGCTCCTCAAAATTAAATACTTTTGTGCATCAAAGAACTTCATCAAGAAAGTAGAAAGACAGCCTACACAATGGGAGACAATATTTGGAAACGACATATCAGATAAAGGTCTAGTATCCAGAATTTATAAAGAGATTGTTCAACTCAACAACAAAAAGACAGCCAACCCAATTACAAAATGGGAAAAAGACTTGAACAGACACCTACCAGAAGAAGAAATACGGATGGCCAAGAGGCACATGAAGAGATGCTCAATGTCCCTGGCCATTAGAGAAATGCAAATCAAAACCACAATGAGATATCATCTCACACCCACCAGAATGGCCATTATCAACAAAACAGAAAATGACAAGTGCTGGAGAGGATGCGGAGAAAGAGGCACACTTATTCACTGTTGGTGGGAATGTCAAATGGTGCAACCACTGTGGAAGGCAGTTTGGCGGTTCCTCAAAAAGCTGAATATAGAATTGTCATACGACCCAGCAATACCATTGCTAGGTATCTACTCAAAGGACTTAAGAGGAAAGACACAAACGGACATTTGCACACCAATGTTTATAGCAGCGTTATTTACAATTGCAAAGAGATGGAAACAGCCAAAATGTCCATCAACAGAAGAATGGCTAAACAAACTGTGGTATATACATACGATGGAATATTATGCAGCTTTAAGACAAGATAAACTTATGAACCATGTAATAACATGGATGGACCTAGAGAATATTATGCTGAGTGAATCCAGCCAAAAACTAAAGGACAAATACTGTATGGTCCCACTGATGTGAACGGACATTCGAGAATAAACTTGAAATATGTCATTGGTAACAGAGTTCAGCAGGAGTTAGAAACAGGGTAAGACAATGGGTAATTGAAGCTGAAGGGATACAGACTGTGCAACAGGACTAGACACAAAAACTCAAAAATGGACAGCACAATAATACCTAATTGTAAAGTAATCATGTTAAAACACTGAATGAAGCTGCATCTGAGCTATAGGGTTTTTTTTGTTTTTGCTTGTTTGTTTGTTTGTTTGTTGTTGTTGTTTTTTACTATTATTACTACTTTTATTTCTTTTCTTTATATTAACATTTTATATCTTTTTCTGTTGTGTTGCTAGTTCCTCTAAACCGATGCAAATGTACTAAGAAACGATGATCATGCATCTATGTGATGATGTTAAGAATTACTGAGTGCATATGTAGAACGGTATGATTTCTAAATGTTGTGTTAATTTTTTTTTCTTTCCGTTAATAAAAAAATTAAAAAAAAAAAAAAGCACTAGAAGAAACCATAGTAAGCTTCATATAATCTGGGAATGAGGAAGGTCTTTCTAGCAATAACATAAAACTTCAAACCCATGAATTGCTGACAAAATTTTCTTAATAGTATCTGGTAAAATTCATCATAAGTTAAATCAAAAGATAAATGAAAAACTGAGGCAAGAGAGTTGCAACTCAAATCACAGACAGAGTTGTATGCCTAATAATAAAGAATTCCTTCAAATCGATAGAAATAGAGCAATATCAACCTGAAAATGGGTGAAGGATGTGAAAAAGTGGTTCACAGAAAAGGAAATGCAAATGGAACTTAAACATCTGAAAAGAAGCTCAAACTCACCCATAATATGAGAAATGGCAGAGAAATACTTGTTTTCACCTTCCCAAAAAGTCAAGGACCAAAATTTTGATAACATGTTGTATTTGTGAGGGTGTAACAGGCATTTCCTTACATTTTTGGTGGGGTATCAATCTTTAGAAGCCCTAAGGAAGGCAGTCTGGCAATACTTTCCAAAAACACAAATACACATAAAAGTCCAAATCCAGGTGCCCTTTGAACTAGCAACTTAATGTTTGGGAATGTTTCCATTAGATGTGTCTGTTTCCACATGTGAAATGAAGTATTAACGAGTAAAACCAGTATGCTGCAAACAAGTCCAATCAGTAGGGGGCTAGCTGAATAAGCTGTGACACACTCATACAATTAAACATCAGGAGGTACACTTTGTTCTCTTACGAAAAAATCTCCAGTTTAAATTGATGAAAAGCAAAATGCGAACAGGATGTAGAGGACGCCACTCTGTGTTTCACAGCTTAAAAGGGAGGCACAAAGGAGGAAAAGAACATACATTCACATCTGCTTGTTTTTTGATTGCATATCCCTGGTAGGACATGCACGGTTCTATGTGGGTGTCCTTGGGGAGGAGAAATGGGTATCTGAGGAACGAGGTAGTAGAGGGAACCTTTTTTTTTTCCCACTAAATGCTTCATTCTGAATCATACAAGTATTATCTATAAACAAATAAGATTAAAACCTTTACAGGGAAATGTCTCAGGATTAAGAAAAGTCAAAACTAGTGAATATTTTTAGTCTTTGTAATCAGTGCAGAAATTCAGGACCCAAGGACCACTCCAGCACACAGAAACCACTGAGGACAGCGTGGAATTCGGGCGTGCTGGGTGTATCCCTATGCCTCGTGTGGCATTATGTACCACTGCACAACAAGAGATACAGATAACTGCATTTGATTGAGGAATAGGTGAACAGATAAAATATATCTTAAATTTGTATTCGAGATCCTAAAGTTAAGCACACTGAAACTCTATTTGATATTTTGTAATTTGAAAACTTCCATTAATCTTTTTCCACATCTAGGGTAAGGCTGATGTTCATTTAAGATAGGAACTGTGTTGATCTCATGCTCAGATCTTTCCAAATGGAACAGAAGTTCTCTATCTTTATCTGAGAGACTCTGGCAATCATTTTAGCAGTAACAGAGGATTTGAAAATATTAATTCCAGAGTGCTCTCAGGGGTTTAAACTATCTCTGTAGAGTTGATAATTCTTCATATTGCTTCCATTTCTTTCGCCTACCAAGCATTTTCTCTTCTTCTAGATGGATTTGTGTGTGTGTGTGTGTGTGTGTGTGTATACAGACACACATACCCATATACACGTCCTCATATATGGGAGAGGGATTGAAAATAAAATGTTTTCTTTTAAAGCATATTTGCATTTTTTCCTGGGAGAGGGCTTACCAGTTCTGTCACTCTCAAAGCAGTTGATGACTCCGAGAGGGTTAAATACCACCAAATATAGCCTTTTGTCTCCTACTCACCCCTTTCTCTTTTTCTACAGAGACCACTTACATCTAGTCGCCAGTTTCCCGTGGGTCTAGATGACTGTGACAGCAGCAAAGCTGACCCGTCTGCCTGCAGGCTCTTTGGGTCCATGTTACACTCAACTAGCCAGCTGACAGCAGAATAGTCTTAAAAATAATCTACTACTTACTTTTTCAGTTTAAAGTTTTCAACCTACAATCAAACTCGCCACAAATGATTATGCTCTAAATGCACACACACACACACACATGCACAAACATACATATTTCATTGTCCTGAAATTATCTCTATTTCTGTTTCTATTAGTGGGGGAAATGCCTATTCACATCATTCATACAGTAAACAGATCTTTCTTTAATATGTAAAAATGAACTAGAACCTGTATTTACTCTTCACTTCTTTGGGATAAAAAGCCTAAGGTTTAGAACTAACCAATGAATTATTTTAGAACCCTTCCAGAGGGTAAACGTTCTATGTGAGTGTGCCCGTTTGAAAGGATGTATGTACCCTGGAAAAGTCATGTTTTAATCCTAATCCCATTTTGTAAAGGCAGCCGTCTCTTCTAATTCCTATTTAGTACTGTACGTTTGAAACTGTAATTAGATCATCTCCCTGGAGATGTGACTCAATCATGAAGGGTTGTTAAACTGGGTGTTAAATTTGGGTGGGTCTTGATTAGTTTACTGGAATCCTATAGAAAAGGAAACATTAGGGAGAATGGAGGAGAATCTGAGAGAGCAGAGAACACTACAGCATCATGAAGCAGAGAGTCTACCAGCCAGTGACTTCGGGAGATGAAGAAGGAAAATGCCTCCCGGGGAGCTGGAGAGGAAGCCAGCAGATGACGCCATGTTCACCATGTGCCCTTCCAGCTGAGAGAGAAACCCTGAACGTCATCGGCCTTCTGGAACCAAGGTATCTTTCTCTGGATGCCTTAGATTGGACATTTCTATAGACTCGTTGTAATTGGGACATTTTCTCAGCCTTAGAACATTTTCTCAGCCTTAGAACTGTAAACTAGCAACTTGCTAAATTCCCCTTTTTAAAGGTCATTTTGTTTCTGGTGTATTGCATTCTGGCAGCTAGCAAACTAGATCAGCGAGGATAAAAATAACTATTTTATTGAGTGTTTATAAACTGTATTCAATTGCCTGGAGGAGAAATTCAAAAATAAAGTGCTTTCTGGAAAGGTGACATAACAGACCTTTACAGTTTGTAAGAGTCTTCATATAAACAATATCATGCAATTATAACAATAAGTAAGAAATTTATTACTATCCCCATTTTGAAGAATGAGGAAATGATGGCTCAGATGGATAAAGTGACATGGCCAGGATCAAACAACAAGTAAGGGACAGAATTAGCATTCTAACCCACTTTCTGATACCACATTGTATAATTTTTCACATAAAGCGAGTGGTTCCCAACCTCACTGTCATCTGGTTTGAGATGACAAACCAGATACTAGTGACTGATACACAGAACAGGTTACATACAGAGGGCATTTTCGAAAAGGCAAGTAAAACGGCATTGACACTTTAGGGTCCATGCTTGCTTCTGTTGCAGGGGAAGCTGGGAGCTCTGCAGAGAGGTCTTTGCAGAGATTGGCTCCTCACCCCCGGCTCCTGGTACTTATCCTCAGGGGTCAAGTCCTCCAGCCCATCCCCCTCCCCACACCCTAGGGACAGAATTCCCAGGCTCCTTAATACAAAGACCCCTGGGGAAAATTCATTCTGGAATTCAAAGGTAGGAAAAGTTTCTTTCTCTCCTGCTTTGGTAATATTGCCCTTTATAATGACAGCTCAGTAGCCAGCTTTCGCCTTGGTTGCCAAAATGCCCAGTGCCAAGCTGAAACCTAGCTGCAGTCATTTTCTTTAGTTTAGGCTTTTTAGAGTATTTTCTTTCTTTTTTCTCCCCTTTTAATTTTTTTTCTTTTAATCAACTGTTCGTATCTCTTACTATTGTATTAATAGGGTCTCCTTTTAGTGTAATTATATATTTTATTACAAGCCTTCTGAAGTCTTTCATGGAGAGAAAGTATAAATACACAGAAAGCCTCACTCTGTGTAACACTGAGTATGATGAGTTAAACATTCTCACATTACCCCACTGAAAAATGACAAGAGCATAGCAGATGCAAATGGTTTATTTACATACTTAAGCAGCTTCTACAGAAGGAATTTTTGTTGAATCTGCAGGGTAATAGAGGGCTTGACTGTTTTTGTTAAGTCCAATAGTAAAGGCTTTACATCACTATCCTAAATTTTCTGTATAGGCAACATATGAAAGGTGATAAGGTACTTTACACTTCTGTTAAATGATAAGCCTTAATTTACATTTTATGATTACACATATCTTAGTGTGATATGAAGAGATAACAGTGGAATTTTCTAAGGACACACGTGGTCAAACTCTATCTGTATACTGTCTAGGGTCCATACCTTATACATATAACTATGTCACATACACAGTTCTGACTATTCTAGGAATAAATGACCCACATGCTACACACGTGTACATACCTAAGCATGCATACGTTTTCCAAAACGGTGGCCATGGCAGAGAAAACCAGTATAGTCTCTGAGGGATCACACTGCGGAAATATCCTTATAGGGTCTGATTAATACTAAAAGAGTAAAACAAAACTAGCTGAGATTAAAGATAAACAGAAGAGTGCCAAGAAACTTTGGTACTGTTGAATAAAAACAAATCTGGATGTAGGTAAGGAGAAAATTCACAGGAGACCATTGCATTTGAGAGAACCTGCCAAGCTCAGGATCTATGTGCATTTCATTTCAAGCAGAAAGGGGCTTTTCTTTTAAAGGGGAGGATGAGCAAAGTGTGCAGAAACTATGAGGGGAAAGTGGACCAGCAATGGGGTTGAGCTGACAGCACAGTCAGGGTGATTTGATAGGAAATGCTTCTGCGGATAAATGTTTGGGATGATCTACTTGCTCAGATGTGGGGTGAAACCAAAGGTTAGGGTTCTGGGGGCAGGAGAGAAGCCGGACTTAAGTCTGATCAAGACCAGTGAGTGCGTAAGTCACAAGCAAATGTGGGTGAGCAATTGGTCATTACCAGCAACCTAATGAAAAGTACATACCATTGAAATGCTAACTACATTTTTGTCCTAAAAATTGTTTTCATCAAGCTTAGTGGGTTCAAGAAGCAGGCAAAATATAGTACCAGGGATTCTGCATTTATTCCCATTTGCATTACTAACACATGGTTAATCACTTAAGACTCCTACAAAGCACAATAAGATAAAGTTTATTAAGAGAGCTGAGATGCCTAGATGAATGTCAGCTTTGCATACAAATTCAAAGAATTTATCTCTGAGAAATAAATCAATTAGATTATGCATTTATTGTATCAATTTATTTAAAAAGCACTGTAAAATGAGGGTCTGGCAACCTTCCTAGAAGAACCTAGTTGGAATGTATATATTTGAGATTTATCGACCATTTGTCCTGAAGAAATAAAGAAATGGCTTTTTTAAAGAAGGACATTCTGCCCAAGTATTACCTATAAAACGAAAGCTAAAAGTATGAGTCATAGAATTGTTGAGTTGGAAAAGATCTAATTTTATCCTTTAACTTTCAAATGAGGAAACTGAGGGCCATTGTAAAGTGCCTTTCCTTTAAACAATAGTGAAGCGGTAACTTAGCAGAGGTGGATAGCCAGCATGGCTCCAATACTCAACTTTGGGTGTGAAGTCCATAAGGGCTACTTTGTTTAAGTTACTTACTTTACTGATCATAAAAATAAGGTGAAGATATGATTTATTGTTAATGAGAAGAACAAAGGGCAGAGATACGTTATGGCATGATTTCAGTTTTTGAAACACAAATAAGAACTCTATTAATCTGTCCGTCTGTCTGTCTATCATCTATCAACAGCTATCTGTACGTGACTGTATGAAGCTGGAGCAGAGTGGACGCATAAACATACACTAGGCTAACATTGCTTATTCACAAGAGCAAGTAAGAAAAAAAATAAGAATTTTGTGAAGTGAAAATGAACCTTGCAAAATTTACCTGTGAAATCATTATTGATTCATAAACACGGATCGGCGCACAGCTAAGGACCATAAGGTGGCTAAAATACGCGCACAGACCAGAACGTGGACAAAAGGAAAGTACTATTTTGATCAGGGGTTGGGTTAAGGATATTTTTTTCATTTGTGTAGTTGTTTTAAAAGTTTCTTTGTAATAACAGAAAAAAGTAAATAAAAAATAAAAACAAGTCAAATGAATCCCTTTTATGAAACCACTGAAATCTATCTATTTTAATTCAAATTGACAAAACGATTTACTCAGATACTCTTCGATAGCTCTTACTTGGCAAACATGTATCCAATTGTCAGCATTGATAGCAATAAAATTGTATGTGGCTGATTTTCTCCATTATATTGTTTACAACATTGCCATTTACTTCTTTTTTAATTGAATGTTTTAGACTATAAAAAATAAAAGTATGCTGGCGCACTGTCAATATTTCAGAAAATTTAGAAAAACACCGATAATCTTGCTTAGAGATGTCACCTTTAACCTTTTTGCATATGTCCCGCCAGACCTTTGACATGCATGTGTATCTTAAAATGGGAATATACTTCACTTTGCCTACTTTTTCACTTAGTAATATATTATGTCTATATTTCCACTGAATAAGTAGAGCTGCACATCATTTCAAATTAGATATTTAACATTTAAACAGAGAGAATTACTGTAATTCATTTAAAAATTCTATTAATGGGCATTTGGTTTGATTTCATTTTTTAAATGATTAGAAACAATGCTGAGATGAACATTTTTATATACACATCTGTGCTTTTGTCCAATTTCTTCCTTAGGACACATTCCTATAGTGGTACTACTGGATATCTTTTTTTTTTTCAATTAATAAAACTCTTCATTTCCTAATCCCCTAGAAGTTTATACTTGAGTATGAAAAAATATTAGCAGATAAGCTGCCCTTTGTTTTCAGGACAGAGCATCTGAGATACAACCACCTCAGCTAACGAGTTTTTCTCATGTTTTTTCATATTCTCAAGTTTTCCCATAACTTCGTTACATTTTGGGAAAACAAAATTGTATCTAAGAGCAATCATCGTGATGACTCATGATTTATGAAGGTCTACTATCTATCTTTCAATTTATCCCAAATTATGTTTACCTCCTGTTCTTTTGCCAGTATGAGGCCATTAATGGTGGATGTTGTACAATGCATTGACATTTATATAGAAGTCATCTAGTCAGTATTTATTTTAAGTTCAACAAAGAATATTGCAACTTTTTTTCAGCTTATGGTGAATAAGTAATGGGTATTTATGTCAAATAAGTATCATCCCTATTATCAAGATACTTAAAAAATATTACAAATAATGGGCAATTATCCATCCTTTATTTCTCTGGGAAATGTTTCTTTTAAGAGTATAATTGATGGAAGAGAAAAAAGAAGTCAAGAATGGGACATGCCGTCTATTACTGGTTTATCAGGAATTAGCTAACAACTTTCTCATATAGTCATTCATTAGATCCTCCTAATAACATTGTGCTGTGCAGGTAGAGTAGATATTTTTATGTCTGTTTTCCATATGAGGAAGTAAGGTTCAGACTGATGAAATGATCCATCCAAGGTCACACTGCTAGCAATTGGTAGAGTGGATACTGTAACCCACGCCTTTGTACGTGACAGATTTTTCAACTCAGTAAAATGAGCTCTCAATAAACGAGTTTCCCTGTGATAGGATATATTGCCTCTGGAAGTGGAGATCTTATCATCATGAGAGAATGGAGGTCGATGCTTGTGGGTATCAGTTGATCCTATCAGGGGTGCTATGGAAAGGATTCCAGCACTCACGGGAGACTGTACTTGATCACTTCTGCAGGCCTCTTCTAGGGTGTTAGATATTTTGTTTAATTGAAAGCAATACACTATTTCTAAGTATCGATATCACACAGGTAAATATCAGGCCACAGAACAATATTCTACTACTTCTTACTTAAGGGATATAGGGATACCCAATTTCACATATGAACATTATTTCCAGTTTCAAACTAGAGAATCCAAATATATTCTAAGAATCAAAATCTATATTATTCATGCTATAGCAGTTTTTAAGGACCATCTGGAACGTATGGTGCTAAATAAATTTGAGTGTCTCTTGTGCTCGTATGTTTAAACACTACCTCTTGATAAAGATTAGTTAAGTCATGTTGACCTAACAATTACTGTAATTCATATTTTCTATTAATGAATTATTTTGATTTGCTCCATCTAAAAGAAATAACTTACTCAGTAAAATGTTATAAAAAATAATAATAAAAATAAGCCTTTTCTTGATTTAGACAGAATAGCAGGCTTGTGTTCTAACGTGTTCTACTACCCACCTTCCCCAGTTGGTTCTATTAAAAACAGTGCTGTAGGAGAAATAAAAATCAAGGATAAAATATGCCTGTTGCAAAGCATTACATCGAGAGGCTTTTTAATTAGAAATTTACTGGCTCTTAGAAAAAAGAATATTACTGGAGACAAGGAAATGTCTTTTTCTGCAAATGGCTTAAACCCAGGTCCATCCTTTGAGTTTGCCTGTGTGTTCACGCTGGGAGGCGGGAGCTATTCAGGGTTGTAACACGCATTTGCATATACGACCAGGCGGCCTCCACTTCAGAAGGGCTCTGCGGTATGAGGGGGCGCCTTCGGACCCACAGTTGTGCTCCCACAAGAGGAAGTGCTTGGTCCTATACTTGAACACCCTGAGGTAGCTCCCTCAGGGCATATGAACTGGCAGGTGTGCTAAGGAGAAAGATATAAGGGTGGCTACACAGGCAGCATGCTTTAATGAAAGAAGTGTGGACTTCAGGAGCAGAAAAGCCCACGTTTTGGTTCCCTGGCTGCTAAAACAAACACCATACATTGGGGTGACTTTAACAATGAGAGTATATTGGCTCATGGTTTTGAGGCTAGAAATCCAAGGTCAAGGGGTCAGCAAGGTCACCCTTTCTGCCCGCAGACTGTGGTGATCTGAGGCTGGCTGCTGGGGAGCCCTGGTCCCTGGCTCTTCTGTCCCACGGTGGCCTCTTCTCTCTCTGCCAGGTTCCACTGGCTTCCAGCTTCTAGATGCTCCCCATGGCTTCTCGCTCTATCTGAATTTCATTCTGCCTATAAAGGACTCAAGTAATCTGGAGTAAAGCCCATCCGGCTTCAGTTAGTCCACACCTTAACTGAAAAGACACCTTCAAGAGATCCTATTTACAGTGGGTCCACAGACCAGTGGTTGGGACCTACACATGCCTTCGGTGGGGGCCAGGGTTCAGTTCCAACACCCGAGTCTGACATAGCTGTCTTTGGCAAGTCAGTTAACTTTTCTGACCCTTTCTTCATCTGTAAAATAGGTACAGTAATACCTCACCTTTTTATTTGAGAACCGAATGTAAACACGCACCCAGCAGTGAATCGCAGAGCATCTGATGTTCAGCAGAAATGGGTACTAATGAGCTTCCTTCCCCTTTTCATTTCTTTAATAGGGTTATGCTGGGAAATTGTGATGCATTTTCCTAAAGTATTCTCCTAGAGTTTAAGGAATCATAAATGATACAAGCATCAGTAATCTCAGGATGGGGACAGCTATCAGCTAATGCAGATCCAGAACTCTGAACAAATATCAGAGGTTTGCCTGTGTGTGTTCATGTTGGGAGGCAGGAGCTATTCAGGGCTGTAACACGCATTTACACATATGACCAAGCGGCCTCCGCTGGAAGCAACCAAGACTCAGGGAGGGGCAGCTGCCAGGCTATGGGCTTGTATGCCCTCCTCCATCCAGAAAGAGGACACTCTGCAGGGAAAGGACCTGAGAGCCCATCTTGGTCCTACAGCTCCAGCCCGTGGGTCAGGAGAGGAGAATATACTCCCTCTGCCAGGTAGGTCCCAAATGCCCCAGAAACTCTCCCTGGGGGGCCTCTACAGTGCGGAGGGATTCTGAGCTGTTAACTAGGTTTACACTCCTTAATGCAGGGGAGCAAAAGCTCAGAAAGCAGGGTGGCAGGATTAATGCTAGCTACTGCTTTTGGAGCTGTATATTCTATAGCAAAGAACCTAATAATTACGCTTTCTATAGTCAGTGTAGTCAATATACTCTGGTAAAAATCCTTTATGAATTCATTTTAATAACTTTTATATTTAAAATTTTGATGGAATTCATATGTTGATAAAAATAGATTTTAAAAGATAAGATACTAGAATGTTTCTTTCCTTGAGTGCAATTTAACCTTAAGAATAAGAAAAATATCCCTGTCTTAAAAAACATATTTAATTAAATACTATTTTTTAATACTCCTACACTTGAGATTAGTCGCATATGCAGTTCACGTACTTGAAGTCAGTTTAGTGTGGCAAGAGGTTATTAAAGCCAGTTCAAAAATACACAGGTGTTTAGAAGATTACCTACCACCCCAGGGTACTTGATTACTCTTTGTATTTTTGCTTCATTATAATGAAAAGCAAGTCCTGTGGAACCAACTATTATCCACCACTTTTACTTAAACAATCCTCAATCTTATCAAGAAGAGCATCAATCCGATTTTTGGAAAGTGTGATGATTAGCAATGGTTCCAATGTACATGGTGAATTTCCAAAGTTGAAAGTGCTTCCTTGTGATACAATGACAGTGGGTAAGAAATAAAACTTCAAGAAGGATTCTACATGAAAGCAACACAAAATATGAGTAGTTATTTCTCAACTATAATCCTCACTGATCAAAAAGATAAGCAAGACTTACCAAGTATCTTGCTTATCATCCTCTGTGGCATACACTCTAATTAGAAAGGCAGGCCATGAATTCTTGGATAAGA
Organism: Tamandua tetradactyla; assembly: GCF_023851605.1. Classification (NCBI taxonomy): domain Eukaryota; kingdom Metazoa; phylum Chordata; class Mammalia; order Pilosa; family Myrmecophagidae; genus Tamandua; species Tamandua tetradactyla. The sequence continues at coordinate 169,115,113 of NC_135333.1, forward strand.
AGGCAAGGGAATTTACATTTATTGATCATCTATTTTGCACTAGGGTATGGTAGCATAGTTCATAATTTAATCTTGCAACAGTCTTAAGAGGTGCTTATTAAGACTCTTAATTTATAAGTTAGGAAGTTGACATAAGGAGATCATAAAGCCAGGCCATAAAGAGATTAGATAGCATATACTACATAAATCTTTATTTTCCCTTGCTCATTCTAGATCATTTCCCATTAATGTCATTGCAAGTTGTTTCCTCATTGTCAGGCAAAAAGAGGGCCCTAGGTTTTTCTGCTTTCATTGTCAGGGAACCCTGGAGTTTTAGTAACTATTATTTCAGTAACTATGCTTCTTGGGTATTATTTGACCACTGAGTTTGTTATAACATTTATTATAATTACAACAATCCACGGAAACATAGCAACTTTAACAGAAAGATGGTGAGAATATCTGACATCTACATCCTAAGTTTCTTAAGAAAGGGCTTACATGTTTCTGTCTTGGTATAGCCACCATATCAAATATGAGTTCTCTCTCATGGAAGGAGCAGGGCAAAGCTTATATTTAATACAACCAACATGTGCCAAACACTAACATGTCATGGAAGTAAGTTGCCCAAGATCAAGAAGCTAGTAAATAGCTGAGCTGAGATTTGATTTTTTATTCATGTGATTTCCCAAGTACACTTCAGTGCACAATACATTATTTGTGGAATGCAATCTTTGTAGGATTATTTATGACCTCTCTAGTTTCTCCTAGCCTGGAAAGGGTAAAGAACTGCAGCTCAGTAAAGGTGTGATTCACAACTGGCCTAATGGAAAATTGGAATGCCACAGGTTATGGTCAACATTTAATGCATAATTAGCATGTAATTAAGGAGTGAAAATTAAGACACACACAAAAACAGGCTCTGTTGATAGTAACGATGATGCTTTGGGGACTTGGTCTTCACTTTCATTTTCATTATCATTAGTAAATCAAAGCAGCAAGTAGGATGGCAGCATGACAATTAGAGGGAAGAAATATGCTAAGAAAACCTGCACATTTGTTAACCACTAAAAGGCCCCTCAAAGACAGCTCTTTGCCTGAGTGGGTTTCTTAACATTTACCCTTATTTTCTCAAATGATTGCAAAACTGCCTTTATAATCATGTTTGTGGTGTTTTCATGACTCTGTGCCACTGTTTTAAGAATTTTAGAACATTGGGGCAATGTACAACGTCACTTAAGGCATTAAGTGATCTAGTGCATGAATCACCAGTCCAATAGGGAAGCCTTTGTAGGTCTTTAATTGAATACTCCCAGTGTCGGAGAACTTACTATCTCACAGGGCAGTTATTCCATTTTCAAATGGTTCTATTGATAAGAAAATAAAATTTTATTTAAAAATTTCATATCAATCTAAAATCTGCAATCCCACAACTTTCCTTAAATTATTCCATAGGCCTGTCTGAAAGAACTAAGTTGCAACATGCATTACTAGGCTGTTTCTTGTGCCCTGAAAAAGTACTCAATGTTTACCAGCATTTTGTGTGCGAGTTACCCAGCTATAAACTGTCACAGAGCTAATATCGTGTCTGTGCCACTAAGCATACGTACACGATTTTGAGACTCCTTTCATACTTTTTCAGTTTTCAAAGTATAAAGCAAATATGCATGTTAGAAAAAAATTGTTTGACCTTTTAAAAAGTTATCACTTAATTAACACAGGGCCCAGTGAAGTTAAAAATCATACAAATTCACACTTGTCTTAGCCTAGGAGAAATGGGTTAGGAGGTCTTTCGACAGTCTTGTTTATACCTGTATACTCTCTTCAGTGGTTGCAATTAAAGACTGCGATGTGACTTCTTAGTCACTCTGACTCAAGCACCGTAAGAGTCATTCTCCAACTTTCCTGTGCTTAGGAATCATCTGGAGTGCTCGATGAAAAGACAGATTTGTCAGGTCCCACCTCCAGAGATTGTGAATCAGTAGCGTGGGGTCCAAAGCTCTATTTTTCACAAGTGATTTGGATTCGCTTGGCCTGAGAACACGATTTGAGAAAAGCTCCCGAAGGTCAGAAGTTGCAATGATGCTAGTAGCTTACTCAGTTTCACATAAATAGAAAATTACAAGGAGGTGGAGATTTGGGGTTGAGATTGAAAATTACATAAATTTTCAAATATTGTCAATTGGGAATGGTGTCTTAGTTTGCCAGGGCCTGCTATGACGAATCCCACACACTGGTTGACTTCATATCAGGAATTTATTGTCTCACGGTTTCAGAGCCTAGAAGTTCAAAATCAAGGCCTCGTCAAGCTCATGCTTTCTCCCTTAAGTGGAGAAAACTGTAGCATCCTGGGGCCACCCTCTCGCAATTCTTGGGTTTCCCTGGCGGGCATCTCTCCTCCATCACGTGGTGGGCCTACTCTCCTGGTGTCTCCCTTTCTGGTTCCCACTGACTTTCCTGGCTGCTTTCTGTGGCTTTCTCTAACTTCTGGTTTCTAAGTCTTTTGACTTCACCTGGTTTCTGGTTTCTACTCACTGTATCTGAATTTCCCCTTCTTATAAGGCTTCTACTACTATAGATTAAGATGCACAGTGGTTCAGATTGGCCACACCTGAGCGAACAACAGCTTCGAAAGATCCTCTTTACAGATGGGCTTACACCCACAGGAACACAGGCTAAGGTAACACATCCTTTGTTGGGGTATGTAATTCAAAACACCATAAATGCTAAAACAAACCAAGAGTGTTGTTTTATTTTGCTTTGGCTTTGGTTTGATTTTGGCATGCAACCCCCACACTTTTCAACTGCCCAAAGTAATAAAAATGACCCTGCATCCACTACAAATCACCAGCATAAGGAAACTAATAGACTTAGACCAAATCAGGAAGTGAATCCTTAAGTAAAATAGGATGGGAAAGAATATGGTGGGGCAAGAAGGAAAAAGGGAGTGGAGGTGAGTGACAGGGAAAGGAGACATTGTCTTACTCTCGTTTTCGCAGACATGCTACCTGGCTCTTGTGCTGTGCTCTATCTAGCTTTACCTCCGGAGTGACAACCATACTTGCTTTAATGCTCAGCATTGCCAGGATTCACAGGACAACAGGTGACAGTTTGTGAGAGCTATTGTTAAAGAGCATCTAGTCTCCCCAGTTCCGCCTTGGGACAGAATGCCATCCTCTTATAGTTCTGCTAGTTCCCTGACAAAGGTATGTACTTTAGCAACCACTGCTGAGGTCAGGGCAAGGCAGGCCAGTCCTGGATCCTGTCTTGATACAAATGTTGATAGTTTGTTCATTATGGAGCTTGGGGGTATTAATTTTGATTTTTAAACTATTGCATTAAAATGTTATTTATCTTGATGATGGAGATTTTTGGTAACCCCTTAAATTTCACTTCCTAGGCAAATTCCTTGCCTGCCTCCCTCTAGTCCCAGCCATGGTGACCGGGAGAAGGTCACAAAGCCCTACAGCTGCTTATCCTATAACAGATACAGACTGTCTCTCAGAGAACATAATCTTACCATCTGTGACAAAACATCAGCGATCACTGCTGACTTAAACAGGAGCTCTCCCAAGTGCTTAGAAATGACCTCTTTTAACCCCAAATTCTATATTTCTATTTAGTCTACACCACACCACTGCTTAGAGGGACAGTAGAAATGGAAGCCAAGGTTTTCACTTTCCAGCATATTAGCATGAATATCACTGTTATTTTTAGATATCTGACATCATCCATTAGTATGAAGCAGAAAGTCTTCCAAGAAAGTTTCAAATGGTCTTCTTCTCCAAGCTTTCATTTTAGGGAAGAAAATAATACTTCTTGAAGGTAATATTTTAAATAGCAATTGAAAAACCTATTTGTGATGCACTCTGCTAGGTACTATGGGATACGTAGGATGAGCAACTCAGTTCTTGCCGTACTGGGACTTTATAAATTAGAAGTTGGTAATCACCTTGGCCAGGATGAATGGGCAATTTCACCGAATGAAAACCAGAGCATTAAGCCATAAGGTTCTCCAGCACTGTGAAGTACTACACACTGAGCCCTACCCACTGAAATGCCATTAATGTTAACGGGCATATAGTAAAACAGAACATAAGGGAAAAAACTCTCAATTTGCAAAATCAATATGCTTATAATTGACCTTGTTTATAGGTCATGGTTGTCTGATCTGAGAAGGAGAGCAAATAATCTGTAGTTACTGCTATTGTGATAAAACATGAAATTATCTAAAGACTGTTTTCATTTGCTAGCCAGTTCTTAAGCACATTTATTTGTTATTTTCTAGAGCAGAGGTTTCCTTACTTGTGATCTCACCATTCATCTCTTCAAGTCCACTGTTGATTCCAACATCTATGGAATTCATGATTTTGTCAATCTACAAGAAACAAAAAACACGTAAATGAACTATTAGTTCACTTTTTTTACCAGATTTAAAAATAATTTTCAAATGCCATATATATATATATATACATACATATATATATATATATATATATATATATATATATATATATATACACACATATATATATACATATATATATATACACACACACACGTATATATACACACTTTTTTCCCTGGGATTATTACCAGGGTTTTGCCACAATTATGAGACTAACAGAGGAAGACTTAAAGGAAATCACGTCCTTTGTGTTCCTCTTGTGCCTGGATGCACACGTCTGATGGGGAAGGGGTGGTTCCAGTTGTGGTTGTGATATTGGAACCAAGTTCTAATCAAAAGGTTCGGCCAGTCACAAACTAATTAGTGGCATCTGATCACAAGAGCCTAAGCTAGGAGACACCTTAATTCTAAGAGACTAGCTAAATGTTAGTTCATTTTGCCTCATTCCAAAAAGGATCTCAGATACCATTTGCAGAGTTAATAAATATAGGAAATGAACAGACTTAAATAAACCATCAATATAACAGTATTGAATCTATAGGAGGATACAACCGTCTAAACGATAGCTTTTTTTGTGATTGAATCCCTCGTCATCATCACGGCATCTTGGGTAAGAGTACAGATTTCAGAAAGAACAATGAGTGTTACGTAAATGTCCTGTTTGGTTCACCCTCAAGTGGATGCAGAGAGATGAAGTGATATTTCCAAACAGTTCCACTCGGAATGCCAATATCAGAGCCATTTTCATTTCTATTTCTCAGAAAACTATATGAACCACTGTGCCACAACACCTAATCCAAGTGGCACAATCCTCTGAGAGACGACATGGGACATCTAAGAATGAAAGGCTGAGGGAGAGTGTGCCATTCTTTGGAGAAATTCAACAAAAGAGCAAGACACCTTATGATTTTATGATGTGGTCCTTGTTGGGGACCCAGGATGGGATTTTATAACACTGAAAAGGTACTTAATTTGCTGAGTAATTCAGTGAAAATAAAGACTTTGGCTGTAAGTAGAGCTCAACTTGGTGATACTCAACCCCAACATATTTTTACCTTTAACGTCTCTCTGATAATTGTAAAAGGGAAGTATCAAGTGATACATGTTTATGATATAGCATTTGGTGAAGAGTCGGGAGCACTCTTCATTTACTATGAAACTATGATTACAAGATTATATTCTGAAAATATTAGATACTTTGAAGAGGGAAGACAAGCTTATAAAGAGTACAGCAAGTAGCAAAATGACACAGAACAGCAAAAAATATAAAGGCTTTTTTTTTCAATTTGTCAGCTGCAATGCTTGGTAGGACATAACGTGAACATTTTTCTGTATCTCATAGCTAGTCATTACTTCTGCTTGATATAAATTTCTATGGAAACAATAGATTTCCCCACATGTGTGAACTGTATGTGCTCTATTGCACTTACTGTGAAATTACCTCGCATTCCTCCTAGAACCTTTTCCTTCCACGTGGAGCTGTAGGAGTTTGTTAAATTTTTTGCCTCTGAAAGACTTGAAAAGCTGAAAACACTCCCCCCAAACCTCCCCCGATTCCAAAGTCTTATATAAAGAACAACAAGAAAAAGCAACGCTTACTTCTTCCCACTCGGAAGTGAAGGAGGGCGCTCTTCCCGAAGCCCCTTCACAGCTGTGTTCAGCAGTTGAAGACTCACCCCAGTTGACTCTGGATGCTTTCTCATTTGAAGGGTAGGCAATGAGATCCGAGTCCGATTTTGAGACATTCTTTGATAAATGCATCTCGATCAGGGCTCTGGGCAATGACCTTATTCTCCCCAGAGTACAAGCTCGCTCCACAAAGCCCCCTGCGCTCACAGCCCACTGGTCCCCACACCGGGACCCTGGCCGGGTCGTTCTGGCACCGACAACGGTATGGTTTTCAAGTTGGTTGCCTTTTTTGTGAAAAATTGTTCTACTGACCACTTTTGGCTTAATCTTCTTTACCGAAGGTTCTGGGTTACTTTCTTTTGGAGGCTGCTTGACAGGCAAAGGACTGTTGGCCAAGCTGACCTCATCTTGTCCCGCAGCACGCTGATCCCTTTTCCCATACAGCTGAAATGGGTTTTCAGGAGACTCGCAGGCCGGAGATGAGCCGTGCAGGAGGCCTGCAAATTGCCCAGCGTCGTACTCCTTTGGGGGATCCAGGTCCTCCTGCTGAGAGACGCCACCTGCACGAGGAGAGGCAGTTCCATCAGGACGCGTGCTTAGAAAGGCCGCCCAAACCCTGAGAGGATGGCAGTGCCCTTCTGAACTGGAGCAATAGCCGGACCCTTGATTTACTGCTCCCCAGTGAGACCTGTACTTTGTGTTAGATCCATGAGGCCACAGTGCCATGTGCAAAATGAATTCACATGGGTATGCGCATGTGCGTGCACGTTTACCAGGCCTTCCCAATATATCTCGAGATGCATCTCCAAAAAATGAATTGGATCTAAATTCAATAATTGCATAACCTACTTCCCTTCAGCCCAAGGTGTATACCTAGCCTGAGTGAACAAACTTAGGCTTTCTTAACGTGAGCCACCCACCTCTAAATCCTCCTAGTAAATGAATGATTGCACCTCAGTCAAGATCCTATGTAACTCTCTGCCCTGGTCTCAGCCAACGAATTAAATAACAAAAGCTTGAAAAGAAGTATAATTAGAGGTAATTCAAGGTTAATAATCCTCATAGTGTTACTTTAAGTATAAAATTAAGATAATGCTACAAAGATTATTTGATTTAGGCAAAAAAGGATTTGTCCAGGCTTCACAAAGGCAAACAATGCAACCTATATCACTAAAAAGCAAGACTCTTCTACATGAAAACTGATGCTGAGCTCTTAACACAAAGCCATCTTCATCTATCTTCACTCAAATAACTCTAGCTCTTTTAAAATTTCCTCAGATCTGTGAAAATGTAATGCAGAAAAGAAACCAAAGAAGAATAAATTTTATTGCTTCAGACTTTTCTCTAAGGTAAAACATAATTTTTCTGTCTGATTTAAAATACCCCATACTTTCCCATGACTAGCTTAATCTGTCTTTTAAATATATACTGCATAAAAACACTGCCAAAACACCAAACAAGAGAAGTCAGTTTACTTTTTTGGCATGGTTACATGAATTCGTGTAAGCCAAATATTTGCCAAAATCAAAAGTTAAATTACCTGATAAACCTATAGCCCACTCTTTGGTAGGAGCTAAATATAGCCAACGTGGTACATACAGATTCAAAAGTCATTTCCTGATTCACACTATATAGAAATCAGTCACTGTTATAAACCTCAAACAGCAAAATTGTTCGACATTAACAAGTAACTCTACAGGTATTTGCTATTTACTAAGCACTGAAGTAGGAGTTACATTTACATCATTTCATTTGATCCTTATAATAATCCTGTGAAGTGGCGATAATAATCATGGTTTCCCAATAGACTGAGATATGGCCAAAATATGGAATTCCCGTGTTTTTAACCACTTAGCAATCACAGCAGTCTCAGTGGAAGCTTGTCCAGAGGACGCTAAGGATAAACGTACCCTCTGTAATGAGGTTGGTCCGAAGTCCCTACACTGACTCTTCCTTGGAGCTGGTAGCAGAGGCATGTTGCTGGCTGGCCATATCCCCAGACCTCACCCCAGCCTCTGCTTTGTCTTCCAAATGGAGGACAATTTCCTGCCTGGTTCTATCACACCAGCGTCTTGAGATGGAAGAAAGAAGAATGACGGGAAGAGAGAAAAGAGAAACACTCTGCACCCTTTCAGTACTATTCGTAAATATTTTAATCTTCCCCCACACAAAAAATCTACACCTTTTTAAAGCAGCAGCACTAGATCTTTAATAACTTCATTTTGTTCTCACCTCACATCAGACACCCTTCCTGGAGTAGGGCGAGAACAGGGCAGGGCAGTTTTGAACTCCCTCTATAGGCTAGAGTGGGTCATTAAAACTGGGCATCATTACATCCATTTTGGGGAAGTCAACACCAACACTTAGGGGCTTACTTAAGCTGCTGAAGTTTCCCCAGCCAGTAAGTGGTCAAACTGAGAATCAAACCAAGGTCTCTCAGATTCCAACATCCATTGTCCTGGAAAATAAATCACCATTAAGATAAAAGGACAATTTCAGGTTGGTTTACTCTGAGCACAGGCAAGTAGGCTCTTCGCAGGAAGGAAGTATTTCTCCTATGAACTCCTGTTTCCCGCACGATGACTTGCTTCCAGTAGGAGGCAGTAAGTACACACCACATTTATGAACACATCGCCTTTGAAGAAATGAATGAATAATATATGATCGCCAGTGGAGCTGTACAAACCTTTCTGTAATTTCCCAGAGCAAGGAGAGAGGTGTCAGAGGCTGCTAGCTCTGGAATTTGGGACAGTGGACTAAGAGCATTAGAGTTGCTTTCTGCTTCATGGAGATAAGCTAATACCAACGGAAAATAAAACCTGACATTCTGTTCCAACACATTTTCTTTTTTTTCCTCCCTAGGCTACTTGGATCCCCTTTACTGTTTTACAACATAAGTAGATTGGCATGGATGGATGGGTGTGCAATGTAGCAGGAAGGAAGAATGCTGAAATAAGCATTTGAAAGGAAAACTGAAAAGAGTTTCTGACTCAAAGCATTTCCATATTCATTTTCTATGATGATGGTTTTAAGAATACAGCATTATTTTACGTTATCTGTGAATATTATTATTAGATTACCAACTCTGCTGTGGCTTGATGGAAATAATCATAATCACAAATCACAAAATGACCCAAATGCTTCATTGTGTCCATGCCCTCTAATCATGAACGGTGACTTCCATATTTAAAGGGATTTAGCAATTCATTTATAAGCTGAGTCCTTTGAATCACTGTTCTCTGCATCTTACTGGTCAGTAACATATTTATCAAGAATTGTGAAAAGACAAATAATACTTGCATATATCAGTGGCCAGATGCTAAAGGTCATTCAAATCAAAGCTGGGAGAAGTCGCTGGGAAACCTGCTGAAATGCCTGGGGTGGTAGGTGATTACAGTCACTGCCCTGCTCTGCCCATGCGGTCCTCCCACAACCACGGACTCTGGGCATGGCCATGTACCTGGCATTGGCCAGTGGGAGAGCAGCAAACAGGACATAAGCAGAGGCTTGGAAAGAGCTTGCACACTGGCCAAAGCTTGCTCTCTTGCTGTTCTTGCAACTTGGTTGCCATGTGGACAATCCCAGGTGGGTCTGCTGGACAGTGAAATGACACATTGTCCAGCCACCCCTTACCCCCGGGACAGGCAGCCAATGTCCAGACACGTGCATGAGGCCATCCGAGACCAACCGTCCCCAGGCCAAGCTGTCACCTGATCACGGATGCCTAAGCATGTCCAGCTGAGACCAGCTAAGCCTGGTCCTGACCAGAATAAAACACTCAACAGAATAACTGGCACCTGTTATTACGTTTTTGGCTGGTTTGCTACACTGTCACAGATAACTGATCAGCCTATATGCCAAGATTTAAAGAGGAATTAATACAGTCTTCAAAATAAATTCTGATAATGTTTATATTTCCGTATCTTGAAAATGGTGTTAGAAATACTATATAACTCAAAGTGTTATGAGGATTGAATGAAATAATAGGAGAGCTTAGCACAATGCTTCTTGCATAGAAACAGTGAATATATGCTTTATTATTATTATTATTTTAATCTGAGGACTTCTATTTTACAAAGGAATGCAGTATTAACTGATTGTATTAGGTACCCAATAGGGACTTTTATTTCGACATGGTAACCATATGGGATTTACTCCTTATTTCTGCTAGTATATTTAAAAATCCATACTTCGGTAAGAATTTTTGCATTTTCTTACTGTATCCTTAGATGAAACTGAGGCATAACATATAGATTAAACTGTTTTCATAACTTGTCTCATTTAATTTCACACTTCTCTTTTGATAAGTGGGTATTTCATGCCAAGGTACAGAACTAAATATGTGTGAATTCCAGCCTGATAGTTATTCAAGGCATCATTAACATTTCAAAGAAATGTCAGAGTAAGTATCCCATAGTAAGTATTTAAATCTCTATTCATATAAATTTGCCCCTGATCTTTGTATAAATAACCTGAATAACAATAAATCCCAACATTTTGTGCTAGGGTGAAAATAAATTATGGAAAACAAGTGGCTTCTTCTATTTTAAGCCATAATTTTTATATATTGGGGCATGCATTTCTCTTTAGAAAACCAAACATTTCTCCATTTTCAGAGATTCTAGTGCTGACATTGATAGTAACAGAAATTCTGAATTCATTCCACAAATATGTGCACAGCTTCCTAAGCAGCAGGACTGTCCCAGGTAATGCCCGTCCCCTCATGAGGTTTTCACTCCAGTGCAGGAGAGAACTGACAGGCAAACAAAAAAATTGCAATTTCTGGTGGTGGTAAGGTCCACAGAGAAACTAGAGCGAGGAGAATGAAAGGATTCTGTAAGACCTCTCTGAGGAGCTGCCACTGAACAGACGCATAAGTGACCGTGATGGAGTTAATCATAAAAAGTTATGGGGGCGGGTGCACAGGGGTTCAGTGGTAGAATACTTGCCTTCCACCTGGGAGATCCGGGTTTGAGCCCCAGACCATGCACCCACCCAAAAAAATAAAGTTATGGGGGAAGATGATTGCAGGCAGAGGGGAGGAGATATGTAAAGACCTTGTGGCTATTCTGAACAATAAAAACATTGTGTGGGGTAGAATGATAGAAAATAAGCTCACTGAGATAGGGGTTGACAGATATGAACTGACTTACACTTTAAAAGATTCACCTTGGTATTTCTGGTGGCAAGAATATGATGATGGCATGATGGTTTTTAAAAAATGAATACTTCCAAATGATACACAGTATATTGAAAAAATAATAAGCACATGATAGGGAAAAGAAGGCAAAACCCTAGATGATAGCTTCAATAAAGCTAAGTATCAAGGGATCCCGGGGCCCAGGAAAATTGCTGGGCATTGTCCAAACAGGCGAGAGCAGGAGGATCCAGGCAGAACAGCAGCTGTGAAGTGAAATAGTGACGAAGAAGAGAAATAAGACGCAGCCTACAGGTGGTGGGACCCAGACATCTCCATCAGATGCTGATGCCCAAAAGAAGAGGTCCAGGGAGCAGGACGCTAGTAAGAGGATTGAAACAGCTAGCAGAACTTAAAAAAAGGCTACAAAGGGACAACAGAGAAGTAGCTTACAGCCTTGAGAATCTCAGGAATATTTCATTAAAATGTACTTCTAGAGGCCACAGATTCCCTTGAAGAAAAGCTTTCAGGAGTAGAATCCAAATTGAGCAGGGGGAAAACACCAGAGATCCCAGGGAGAAAAACACTTCAGATCATGGGGGAGTGGGGCTTGGCAAGGAGGGCAGACATCCAGAGGGGGGAGATGGGGAAAGTAATATAACAGCAAAGTACAGAGTTTGAACGTGACAGCACCGCTTTTGACGTGCTACCTGCAGAACAGTGATGTACCAGCGAGAAGCCTTCCCAAAGGCTGAGAGGCCGGGAAGGGCCCGATGTCGTGGCACTTCATGGCAACAGCAGAGGAGAAAACGCTCGAGCCCTGAAGTCGGGAAAGCTACTCATTCCTTTTCCACACGGGAACCACTTCCCAATCGTCCAGGACGGCCCTTCTCATTTAAACACGGAAGACAAAAAGGGATTTTGGTACAACCCCATGTAAAGGAATTGAAAAAAAAAAAAGTTGAAATGAAATAAAAATAGAAAAATGTGGCTACAAAGAATTTGAAAGTTGCAACTTAAAATTTCAAAATTGGTTATAAGAAAATGATAAAATGGTGAAAGCTCTGAGAGAGGAACCCAAATCATAATTAGGCGAGCTCAGACATGAATGACTGGACTTCCCTCTCTTACTCCTGCTGCACCCGACGAGCAGCTGAGGCCCGAGGTGGTCAGCTGGGGAAGAGTGAGATGCACCCACATTTGAGAGGGGATCCGTGGGCACAGTCTCCCAGAGTGAAGCCCAAACACGAATAGTGGTGTCCAGGTTTAGGGGTGATACAGCCTGGGGCATTGGCGCCAAAGCAGGGTTAGGGGTGTCCACAGGGGGGAGGGACCAGCAGATAAAGTCAGAGCCCAGGAAAGGGAGGGAGGCATCAGGCATGGGGCGTGGCCTGACATGAGCTAAGTGAGGAGGATGTCACTGCCGAGGAAGGTGTCACTGCAGAGGGAATGTCACTGCAGAGGAAGATGTCACTGCAGAGGAAATGTCACTGCAGAGGAAGATGTCACTGCAGAGGACGATGTCACTGCAGAGGAAGGTGTCACTGCAGAGGAAATGTCACTGCAGAGGGAATGTCACTGCAGAGGAAGATGTCACTGCAGAGGAAGGTGTCACTGCAGAGGAAGATGTCACTGCAGAGGATGATGTCACTGCAGAGGAAGATGTCACTGCAGAGGAAGATGTCACTGCAGAGGAAGGTGTCACTGCAGAGGGAATGTCACTGCAGAGGAAGGTGTCACAGCAGAGGGAATGTCACTGCAGAAGAAGATGTCACTGCAGAGGAAATGACACTGTAGAGGAAAGTGTCACTGCAGAGGAAATGACACTGTAGAGGAAAGTGTCACTGCAGAGGAAGGTGTCTCTGCAGAGGAAGGAGAGTGACCATGTGGGTGGACAGCCCAGCATGGAGGGTCAGAGACAAAAGAGGAAAGGGTTCATGCATGGGGTGGGGAACATTTCAGGCATGAGATATCAGAGCCTAAGCAAGGACAGAAGGGAGTCCCTGTGCGAGGTGGCTTACTGTGAGGGTACAGGGTGCTAGTAGAGTAAGCAGGGTCCCCACATGGAGGGAAGAACTGGCATGAGGAGGTAGAGCTCAGTCAGGTGTGAGTGGGGAGGAAGTTGCAGTGGACCTGGGAGATGGGCTGCTTGGCAAAGGGCTGATCTAATCAGCAACTAGCTAAAGGATAATGGGAGCCAGGTTTCTCATAGGTTAAGAAGGGATTTACAAATACAGAGAGAAAGAAAACTAGAGTGAACCTTGTGATGTTGGATTGGAATTGGAGATAGCATTTTTAGTATAGTAGATGATGATGATGATGAGAGAGAGATGTAAATATGCATGTGTATATGCATGTATTTACATGCTCATGTTACTTAGCTCCAGCACTGAGGAAGCGAGCCTGGGTAACTGACATCCCAACAGCAATAATCATGCCTAGTGCCCAGTTTATGGCATCTGTCTACCAGTAAAGGGAAATGGGAATCCAGAGAGAAATGACCGCTAACAGGACCAGGCCAGGGAGGTGCCAAGATAAGCCTGGAGTATTTTGTGCCAGAAAGCCAGGACCTTTTCACAAAATGATGGGACATGTCAAAAGGAGAGAGAAGCCAGCTTTAATGGGATCCCCCTGGTCAATTTGAGCAACAAAATAAATTACGGCAATAATAGATTATAACCCAATGAATAAAACAGGAAATAATGAGTCCATGAAAATATGTAATGAATGAATGATGTGGAATTTTGAGGAGGAATGGAAAATTTACATAATTCCAAATCACCTCCCCACAAGATACTTATTCATTACAAAGAAAAGAGGAGTAACTTCATTGTGTGGAAACCTGGGAGGTGCCCCTCCATCAAATGATCAAGGGGAACATCATCAAAACCATGTTCCTCCTGAGAGCTCGAACAATTTGATGGGGTTCAATGAGAAGAAGTCATTTCTGGGTCTTCCTGCAAAAGATGCATAATGTGAACTGAGTCATAAAGAAGTATGAAATAAACCCAACTTGTGGGACATCCTACAAAATAGCTGGCCTGTAATCTTCAGAGGGGCCAAGGAACGTCAGAGGAACTGTTCTGGACTGAAGACCAAAGATATTTTATAAAGAAATGCAGCGTGATATCCAGAACTAGATCTTTTCTTTTTTTCATAAAAAATATCATTGGGCCAACTGGCAAAACCTGAATGGGGTCAGGAAAGTAAATGGTAGTGACGTGCCAATGCTAATTTCCTGGTTTGATTGTATCGAGTTTATATAAGTATGCACTTGGAGGAAACTCATATTAAAGTGGGAGTTCTCAAATTGTGGTCCAGGAATGTCAGAGCTTTCCAAGATCATTTCAGTGGCTGTGTGAGGTCAAAACAACTTTTATACTTATACCAAGATCTTTCAATTCGTGTTCCCTCTGACCTTTCTGGTTCAAGCTGGCAGTGTTTTTGCTGATACAAAATTCTCCAGAATTTTGTGGATCTGCTGTGTGTGTTACTGGGGAGTCACTCCATTAAACAAGAGGTGCCTACATATATCTCTCCGGGATTAACCCATTTATAGTCCTGACTTCTGATGAGGATTCTTTGAGGATCCATGAGTCACATGCCTAATCTTTTCAAGGAGCCCTCTGTGTGAAGGAATACTCTTACTATTTGATCATTCAGAGGCACCAGCAAAAGGTTGTCCAGCCACTTTTTGGTTTTTCTCCAGAGCATGATTTCCTGCCTTTGATTTAAGTATCTTTTACAACATGGAGTGGCTGACAGTTTCCCAAATTGTTAAACTCTGATTCCTTTTTGCTTAATGGTTCATTCCTCAAGCTTTCTCTTCCCTCTTTCATTGAACTATAGCAGAAAGAAGAAAGCAGGATACACCTTCAACAACTTCTTAGAACTCTCCCAACCTAAATATCCAAGTTCATGGTTTAAAAGTTTGTCTTCCCTCCTACTTATGGGACACAATTTAGCCAAATTCTCTGCCACTACATAACAAGGATCCCCTTTCCGTTAGTTTCCAATAACATGTTCCTCATTTTCTCCTATGCCCTCACCAGCAGTGCCTTTCACATCCATATTTCTACTGACAGTCTGTTTATGATATTTCACATATGGTCTAAGACAATACAAATTTTCTGTCCCATGCTCTTTACTTCCATCTGAGTCCTTACTAATAGAGTTTTCAAACATCCATATTTCTACTAATAGCCTGCTCAAGGAAATATAGGTGTTTTCTAGAATGCTCATTAAAATTATTCCAGCTTCTATCTGCCACCCAATTCTAAAAACCACTTCCACAATTTTAGGTATTTGTTATAGCAGCACCCCATTTCCCGGTACCAACATTTGTATTAGTTTCCTATAGTTGCTGTAACAGATTACCACAAGCTTAGTGGCTCAAAACAGGGTAAATTTATTATGTTACAGTTTTGGAAAGCTATGTTCCTTCTGGGGGCTCTGGAAGGAGAATATGTTTCTTTTCCTCTTTTATTTTGTAGAGGCCACAGCCTCTGCTTCCATCTTCACATCTCTGACACCGATTCTCTACCTCCTTCGTATTAGGACCCTTGGAATTACACTGGGCTCACTTAGATAGTCAAGGATAACTTCTCTGTTTCAAGATCATTCACTTAGTCATATCTACAAAGCCATTTTTGCCAGGTTATGCATCATATTTTCGGGGTCCATGGCTTAGGATGTGGGGACACGGGGAGGGCTTTCCATCTTCCACAGTATCGTATGTTTTTCAAAGTCATTATACTAGTTTAGAATTCATCTATCACAGAAAACTTTTAACTCTTCCCCTTTAAAATTATGTTTTCTCTAAGTTTTTGACAGATACAATCATGGCCTTGAATTTAGCACTGTATTCTTAGATATGATATTAACAGCACAAGCAACAAGGGAAAAAATAGATAATTGGACTTAAATTTAAAATTAAAATTTATATTTAAAATTTTTAAATTTTTGTACATCAAAGGGCCTTATCAAGAAAGTGAAAGAATAACCAAGAGAATTGGAAGAAATAGTTGGAAACCATATATCTGATAGGGTCTAGTATTCAGAATATGTAAAGAACTTCTACAATCAACGAAAAAAAGAAAAACGAATTTAAAATGGTCAAAGGACTGAACAGACATTTCTCCAAAGATGATACACAAATGGCCAATAAGTACACAAAAAGATGCTCAACCAGAATTGGTCATTAGGGAAATAAAAATTACAATGAGACACTACTTTAATAGCTGTGAAAAACACTGTGTTGACAAGATGTGAAGAAAATGGAACCCTCACGCATGGCTAGTGGGTATGTAAAATGGTGCAGCCACTTTGGAGAACAGTTCGGTGGTTACTCCAAGCTTAAGCACAGAATTAACATATGATCTGGCAATTCCATCTCTAGGCATGTACTCAAAAGAATTGTAAACAGGGACTCAAACAGACACTTGTATACTAATTCATACCAGCATTATTCACAACAGCCAAAAGGTGGAAGCAAACATGTCCATCAGCAGAGGAATGGATAAACAAAATGTGGTGGATACACACGATGGAATATACTTCAGCCATAAAAAAGGAATGGAGTTCTGATTCATGTTACATGAATGAACTTTGGGAACATTATATTAAATGAAAATAATCCAGATACAAAAGGACAAATATTGCACAATTCCACTTACGTGAAATAAGTAGAACAAGCAAATTCATAGAAACAAGAAGTAGATTAGAGCTCATCATGGGCTGGAGGAAGAGGAAAGTGGAGCTTTAGTGTTTAATGTGCAAAGAATTTTTGCTTGGGGTGATGGAAACCTTTCGATATTAGATAGTGGTGATGGTAGCACACATCGTGCATGTAAGTAATGTCATTTAATTGCAAATGAAAATATTTTTAATGGGAAAATCTATGTTATATATATGTTACCAAAATAAAATTGAAAAAACAAAGAAGTGAGTCCCTAGTTGCAGCGCACCCACAAAGAAAGGGGGTTATACAAGAGCATGAGGACCAGGAGGGGAGGTCACCAGGACCATCGGAGGTCCTGCCCACCTCACTTTCCACCTGATCACACTGGCAGACTCTACAGACACAGCCTTCAGGTTACTTATGTAAGTGCAACTAACGCCAGGTCACAGGCTTTGAGAAAAAACCACATGACATGCCATTGAAAAAACAAAGATTTTGCTTCAAGTTTTCATATATACCATTTAAGTTAGCTATGTTCTCTTGCAAGTGTGTTGAGCATTTAACTATGATTGGATGTTGAGATTATATCAAATGTTTTTCTGCACCTGTTGAGTTGACTATGTAATTTTTCTTTAATCTCTCGGTGTGAATGGCTTTTAAGCATTTTCTAATTCTTAAAAAAGGATATATCTGAGTTAAACTCAACTTGGCCATGCTTAATTTTCTTTCTGATATTCTGTTAGATTTAGTTTGCTAATGCTTCGCATCCATGTTCATGAATGAAATAGACTTTTGTTTTTTCCTTTCTCATGCTGTCTAGTTTTTATATGAAGATTTTTACTTTCATACAATTAATTGGTGGGGATTCCTGCTTCTTTTATTCTCTAGAAGAGTTTTATAAGATTGGAATAATATCTTTCTTGAAAGTTTTATTGAACTTACTTTAAAATCGTCTGGGCATGACATATTCTTTGTGGGAAGATTTTGAATTATTCTTTCAATTTCTGTAATAGTATAGGACTATAGGTGTTTCTATATGGAAGCTTTGGTAAATTACAATTGTCTAGAATTGTCCATTTCCCTCAGTATTAGAATTTGTTGGCACAAAATTGTTCATATTTTTCCTTATTATCTTTTGATTCTCTTTTATACCCATAGTTATTTCGCTTTCCATCCCAAGTCTTGTTCACTTTTACTTTCTCCCTTTTTTATTTATCAGTCTTACTAGAAATTACATCCATTTATAAGTGTTCTTAAAGATTCTACTTCTGAATTCATAGTCTGTATTATATATTTGTTTTCTATTTCACTCATTTCAGTTCTTTACCATTACCTCTATTCTATTGTCTGTGAATATTTTTTTACCATTTCTTTAACAAGTTCTGAAGTTAGTATTTAGCTCCTTAATCTTCAGCATTTCTTTTTTCCTAGTAAAAGCATTTAAGATTTCTAAGTTCTACTTTTGCTCTTATGTATTATTGATATCTATCTACATTTTTCGTTCAATTCTAAACATTTTTAAGTTAGCATAATGGTGTCTCCCAACTTATTTCGCATGAGTCATTTAGAAATGTATATTTCAATTCTCTAATATATAATGTTATATATGGTGATATATATGGGGATCTTTTATTTAATGTAAGTGATTTACCATCAGAAAATGAAGTGTGTATTAATCTGAGTCTTTGACATGTGTTGAGACTTGGTTACAAACAAGTCAAGATCAGTTTTTATCAATGCTTCATCAGAAGAACACGTATCCTCTAATTGTTGGGTACAAAGCTCTATGCATTAATTTGATTGTTTATTAATTATATTGTTAAAAACCTTCCAAATTTTACTATTCTTTTTCTGTTTGATTTTTAAATAACTGAGTGAGGTATACTGAAATAATCTGTTGTGGTAGTAGGATTTATCCTTTCCTTCTTGTAGTTCTACTAAATCATGTGTGTATCGTTTTTAAAAAAGGGCATATCTGGTTAGAGTTTATATATTTTCCTGGTCATAGAATTGAATCACATCATTACAGTGACTCTCTAGGTCCTTAATCATGATTTCGGTGTTAAAGTGTATTTTGCTCAATGTTGCGATAGCTGCTTTAGCTTTCCTTGGGTTAATATTTATCAGGTATAAATTCCTTTATCTTTTGCCTTCTATTTTTGTGTGTGTGCCCTTAGCTATAGATGTTTCTATTGTAAACAGCCTAGAGCTGGATTTTATTTTCCTACCATCTAATAATCTTTTCCTTATAACCAATGAGTGTCTTATTTTCACAGTTGCTACGACAAATACCACCCAAATGGATGGCTGAGACAACGGGAATTGTCTCATGGTTTCGAAGTCTAGAAGGCTTGGCTCCCCACCAGCTCAGCAGCATCCTGGCTGACCAGCAGGCCTTGGGCTCCTCGGCCTCCCCATCACATGGTCACGTCCTCTCCTTTCTCTTCTGGAGTCCTTTGACTTCTGGCTTATCATCCTCCCCTGTGGATTTCTCCCTATAAGGCTTCCAGTTGTAGGATTAAGACCCATTCTGAATCAGTTGGCCACATCATAATTAGAAGCAACATCATCAAAATGGTCTATTTACAACTGGATCACACCCACAGGAATGGAGGAAGAACACGTTTGTTTGGTTCTTTTCAGTGTTACATAACTCAGTCTGCCACAATGAGTTTAGTGCACTTATGTTTATTTTGATTAGTTATATATTTAGTCTTGCTTCTACTATCTTATGTCTTGATATCTATTTATCTTTACATAATTTTTTCTCCTTTATAGCTTTTTTGTTCTTTCTTTCTTATTCTATTTTTTCTTGGAATACATACATTTTATTTTCACTCTTTAGATCGTTGAATATTTTATCATGCATATTTAAATTAATAAAGTCTAAGGTTGGACAATTCTAGAAAAATTTTAAGATCTTAGATAACTTTGAATTCAACGGTCTTTTCTCTAATATCTACAGCTGTCAGCATTTTAATTTTTTTGCTATTCTTACCAATCAGATATTATTTTATTCTGACTACTTTTGTTTGGATATGTATACATATTTACTATTTTTATTTATTTGCCTTTCCTTCCTCAGAATGACCTGGGGTTTTCTTTCTCCTTGAGTTGTTCCTTTTGTGCAGATTGCTCAGTTTTTCAACTGTGGATGTCTTTAGTTTACTCTCACTGGTTAAAAGCCAAGTTCACAATTTTAGGTTGATTGTCATTTTCTCTCATACCTTGAAGACATTATTGTACTCTTTTCTGACTTCCATCATTTCCTTGATAAGTCTGTGATCATTATAACTGCTTTTCTTTTGGAGGCCATCCATCCTTTCTCTGCCTCCTTTGAAAATCTCTATATTTCCAGTTTCATAAGGTCTGCCATAACAAACTTACAAACTGCAAATCAACATAAATTCACCGTCTCAAAATCCTAGAATAAAAAGTCTGAAATTAAGGTGCTGGCAGGGCTGTGCTTCCTTAAAGGAGTGAGTTGATGCCAGGTCTCTTTGGTGGTGACTGGCCGGCAAATCTCAGCCTTCTTGCCTTCACCATCACACACATCACGTTTCCCTCTGTCTCTCTCTGTGTCTACATCCATGTCCAGTTCTCTTCTTATAAGGACACCAGTTGTACTGGCGTAGGGCCACCTTAATCCAGTTTGGTCTCACCTTAACTCATAATAACTTCAAATGTCTTATTTCCAAACAGGATCACATTTACCAGACCTGAGGTTACAACCTGAGCATTTCTTTGGGGGGCACCTATCCTCTTGGAATACAGCATGTTTCCTGGACCTTCCCGAATTCAAAGTTTTGTCACTTCTGAAAAAAATTTCAACCTTTATCTCTTTAAAAATTTCCTCTTACCTATGCTTTCTTTACTATTTCATCCTGATTCTCTGATTAAATGTAAGCGAAACTTTCTCATTATAACCTTACATCTGATAACATCTTTCACAATTGCTACGTCTTTTACTCTCTCTGCTGCATTTTAGATAATTTTTCAATCTTATGTTCCAATTCACAAATTCTCTTTTCATCTGTACCTAATATGTTATTTAATTGCTCTTTTTACAATTTCCAATGTTATATTTTTTCATATCTATAAATGCTACTAAGTTTTCAAATGTGCCTGTTATTTACTGGTAGTTTTTGTCCTTATCTTCAAGATTGGCCATTTTATTTCTTTAAACATTTTGTATAAGCTGTTCTATTTACTAAGAATAACAGCAACGATATCTACAGGCCTTGGTGACTAAATATGTTCTTGTTATTTAAGCTGATATCTACTTACCATCTTTTGCTTCTCAAGGTGTTCAGATGATGTTTCTTTTTATCTTACTCTCTGACCTTAATGTATGTATGAAAGCTTCTTGACATAAAAAGAAGAGGTGGCCCCCAGAGTGGACTTATTTGCCTTCAGCTTTCCTGAAGCTTCCCCACCTTACCACCAATCCAGGCTACAGTATCCAAATATCAGTGATAGAATTAATACCTGTGCTCAGATCAATCGACCCTCTTGCCTTCTGGTATATTTTATTTAGGAAAAAGAGATCATTAGAACAAGCAATGTCTCAAAGAATGTCTATTCAGAATATATTTTTCTGTTGCAGGAAGATCTCTGAGCTGCCATAATGCTGGAAGAAAAATATATTTTATTCTACAAATGTATATTAACAAAGATTTTACTTAAAAAAAAACAGTTTATGAAGTCCCAAAAGTTTTTAATATGACTCATCAAATGATTTGTAACCTGCTAAATACATAGGGTTAATTATAAATTGTTCTTCTGTATATGTTGGTATCTTCATTGATGTAAAATATAAATCAATAAACATTCCGAAGAATTATATAAATGAGTCAAGAACTGGGCGGGCCGCGGTGGCTCAGCGGGCAAGAGTGCTTGCCTGCAATGCCGGAGGACCCTGGTTCGATTCCCGGCCCCAGCCCATGTAAAAACAAACAAACAAACAAACAAAATATAATAAAATAAGAAAATGTTTAAAGATGTTTCCCTTTCTTCCTCCTTTCCTTCCTTCTATCCTTCCTTCCTTCTCTGTCTTTCTTTAAAAAAAAAAAATAAATAAATAAATAAATGAGTCAAGAACTTACTGTCAATATGGATTCAAATAAAGTAAGTTATTTTTTAGAAAATTTTTATAAATTTTTAAATAAAATCCCCCTAATTATTCATAAAGGATACAAAAGAAATTCATGGAGCTTTGGTAATTCTTAGAAAGTTATTACTGTTTTATGACATTTGGTTAAAAACAGAGAGAACTATGAAAAATAGTTAAATAGTGTATCTAGTATAAATCCTAGATCAAGCTGATTTGGTTAAAAGAGAACAAGATGCAATACTTTGATAATATATTATACTGTTAAAATCATCTCAACAAGCTTTTAAAGAGACGCTGGGTCTCATGAGAAATATTAGGG
Organism: Tamandua tetradactyla; assembly: GCF_023851605.1. NCBI lineage: Eukaryota > Metazoa > Chordata > Mammalia > Pilosa > Myrmecophagidae > Tamandua > Tamandua tetradactyla. Next base: position 169,137,378 of record NC_135333.1, read on the forward strand.
AAAAATGTTATCTACTTTAAAAAAAGTTCATTTAAAATGTAAACTTATCATGAAATATGCTACAGTTTATTTATATGCCTTTTTTCCAAGTACAGAGCTAATGTGCTGTGTCCAGAATCTTCATTTATCCAAATATTAAGAATGTCTTTCTAGTTTCTGATAGATATCAGAGTCAAACAAATAGTAATAAACCACATAGGCAACTAGACTTAATTTGCATTCCCTTAATTCCCCAAGGTAAAAAATCAATGAAAGTTTTTAAAGCTATGTGAAATTAATTTAAATAAACTCAATTTTCCTGGAAAGGAATTCATTTAAAAATTACAAAGGCTAAGATTCCATACTACATCAGGGGAGCCAGTATTTGTTGTGTGCTTTCCATACTCAAGATCCTGCTATCTCATTTAATCCTCACATACACCTCTGAAGTAGGTATTATGATGTCCTTCAAACTGATGAGGAATCACACAGCCAGTGAAGAGAGGACCTGGGATGGGATAGGAACCTGCTGGCCCAAAGCCTGCCTTTTTCCATTCCACAGCAAGGCTCTGTGCCTAGACTCACCCTGAACTTTCTCTGGCATCAGCACAATGAGCTGTCTGTCCACTGAACGTCCTATCTGAGAGTATCCTGAGGTTTGAAAGCACCTAGTGGGCTCCTTTTCACGTCTCGGCATTGGGTGTTTATTCTGATTATACAATTAGTCCCAAGATAGTTGCTGTGCTTAGATGCTGGATGGCATCAGATACACCATTTAATAAAATTCCTTCCTCTAAGCAATTGAAGATCAGCAGCTGTCTCTCTAAAAAGGTATCCAGGTAAGTTCTGGACTCAGCCCAAACTCTGCCAAACTCCACGTTTAACACAGAAGCCAGAGCATGCTGGAGTTCTGGTAGCTCCTGGACCAGAACCGACCATGCCATTTGGCTCTGATTTCAAACACTTACAGTCTTTTACTCTTGCTCGCTTTGCTCGATATAGGAGAGAGGCCATCAGCCAAGTTACCCACCATTTATAGCAAATCCCGAAGCTCCCTGATTTCCAGCTGCTAAACTGCCTGGGAAGACTGTATTGCTAAATTATTGCATCTTTTTGGTAGTGTGCCTGCTCTGCCTTGGCATGGGCTTTGCATTGAAAGAAGCTCCTGTTGCTAGCAGAGGAAGCAAGCTTCCTTTACCCTTCCCGCGAGTCTTTCCTCTGTCCGCCCCCTCCAGCACCTTCTTTGTTTCCCATGTATAGCCCAGTTCACAGGGGCACTTTCTCATCTATCTCTGACCTCCTCGGGAGTCCGGGATTTCAAAGGCACTTCTGTGCGAGGGGTAATTCCCAGAGCCTACAGCCAGATACACAAATGCCAGTAGTGACTTCATTTGGAACCAAGAGGTTTTGTTTCTCTCTAACCAAAATGTATTTCTTTGTAATGGCGCATCCACTGTAACCCTGTATTTTCCCAAACAGAAGAGAGACTGTACTGAGGGAAGAGGGGAAAGAGCCCCCTTTAATTCAAGACTGTTGTTTTTAAGAGCGTGGGGCCTCTGCTTTGACTTATTTTAATAACGCTTTCTATTTTTATCCTACCCTGACTGGTTATGAATTTAAAAAACTGCTCTGAAGAAATGAAACAAATAACGAAAAGTAAATCCATACTCTCAATTTTCAAGAATGAAAGCCATCTTACAATATAAAAAGGATAGAAATTATTTTTAATTCCTCTGAAATGAATAGTTACACTGTGTTCAGTTTTTAAAAGATATAGTCTGGATTTGAACTCCGAGTCACCCAAATATCCTCAAGCAAAGCTCTGGGGAATGTAATGCGTTCAAACGTGCCCTGCGAGTTTTCTATTCCTGTAAGCAGCAAGCAGCCTAGATTTTTTCTCACATGCATTCCCAGAGGATATCTCATTTCAAAAGAGCAGGAGAGTCATCAAATGTGTAATGCTATTAACAAGGCACACCATGGAAAATATACAGAAATGTAAAGAAAAGTTCCATCTAGCATGTTCTATTTTAAATCAACACTGATGTCGCTGCAGTAGGAAATACCTACTGTAAAATAAGAACGATGGCAGAGCTGCTCAATGCTTCTAGCGTTTCCATCTGATCAGAGAGAACTAGATGTCCTTTAAATGTATTGCAATATGGTCTAGAATATCAATCACTTATTCTTCTTTCACATGACCCCTCGGCAGAATAAAAAAAAAAAAAAAGAATACTACCAGACCAGCAGTCAGGAAGCCTGAACAAAGGGTCTGTATGCTGGATTTTCAGGACCTTGGAAGCTGGAGAGATTCCCGTTAGCTGTGGGGTTGGTAGCTTGCACATTCATTTAGCAAAATATCTCTCACAGCATTTTCTAGCTTAGGGACTTGATACAATTTTCCATGGATAGGAAAAAAACGAAATATAATCAAATTGTAATTTTCACCACTTTACCACCGAAAGAGAAGTATCAAAGCATGAAAACATGGAAAACATTGTCCCAGCTCTACAAAAGAGGAGCTAATTCTAATCTTTCCTCCTTATCTTTTGAACTCCTTCCAAATAGCATTTGTTCCCTATTCCTCTGCTGAGACTGGTCCTTTCTCAACCCTCATGGACTTGCCTGACCACCACATGGGCGATAGATTATCACCTCTCCTGGATGACAGACTTTCCTTTAGCTCCCTAGACACTGCACAATCTTCTGGTTTGCCTCTTGCTTCGCAGGCCTTTCCTTCTCATTTTCTTTCACTGGCTTCTTCTCATTTCTCCGTGTCTACCCACTGAGGTGCCCTGGGGATCAGTAAACGTGGGCCTCTTTCCTTCTCTATTTACTTTTTTGTTTTTTGTATGCTGCATGATGGGGGTCACCTTTCATTCTTTTGTCCGTGCGAGTATCCCATGAATGCAGCACCATTTGTTGAATTTTTGTTTTTTTTTTTCTTTCCCTTGTTTGTACATGCATTTGTTTTTGGAAAGTGCATGGGCCAGGAATCAAACCCGGGTCTCCTGCATGGCAGGTGTGAATTCTACCGCTGAACTACTTTTGCACCCCCTCCTTCTCCACTTATTTTCATTCCCTTGCTGGTGTCATTCAATCTCAGTGCTATGTATAGCATGACAACTCCCAAATTTCTATTTTCAACCTGACCTAAACTCCAGACTTGTTTATCCAAGTGCATTCGAGTCACCCTTACTCCTCACTTTATCTCATACTTCATGTCCAATCCTGCAGTGCACCTTGTTGGCTCTACCTTTAAAACATTCCCAGAACTCGAGTTTTGTTTTTTAACAACATCCCCCTCCTTGCTCTGGTACAGTCCCACCTGTCGTTTCCCCCACAGATGACCACAGGAGCTTCAGAGCTGCTCTCCTTACTTCCCCGGTTGCACCCCTTCAGGGCAATCTTCAACACAGAAGCCCAAGGAACCCTCGTAAAAACAGGTCAGATCATACCCCCCTCTGCTCAAAATTCTCAATTCACTGAGCAAAACCCAGACCTTTGCAATAGACCCTGAGTCCCTATGTCATCTCCCCATCAACACTTCTCCCTGATTCTCTAAGGTGAGCTCAGGGTCCTCTCCTTCTCAATGAGCCACCCTTGGCCCTACTGCTTCCCTGACATTCCTTCCACCTGTCAGGCTGTCTGCAATCAGTGTCGATGGCCTGGGGGCTCTCCCGGAGGATGCAGCAAGGCCCCCTTTACTGCCTTCTCCATGCACCACCACCAACCTGGCACTCCCTAGCTGTCTCCTCAAGGGAGGTTCCGCAGGCCACACTACTCCAAATGAAGCCCCAATCCTTACCCTCCCTGTGCTTTCCTTTTTTCCTTCCTATTATGCATAAAAATAGAAAAATGCACTTTGCTTACTTACATTACTCTCCCTCAACTAAGATGGAAGGCAGATTTCAGTCTTCTCTTCCTCACTGTTACACCCTCAAAATTTAGAACAAAGTCTGGGACATAACAGATAATCAAGAACTGTTTTTCTGAATGAATGAAATATATATATATATTTAAGATAAACATACATATTTGTATGTGAAGAAAATACTACAGTGATATATACCCAAATGTTAACAGTGGTTAAAAATAAAGCCATTTAAAATTGAAGTAATATTTTCTCTGTTTATAAAGTCGATACACGCTTACTGAAGGTGTTAGTGAAAACAGAGAAGTCAGAAGATACACCCGTAACCCCACATCCAGCAAAAACACTATTAACAATTTCATATATGTATTTTCTGTTTTTTCTTTTTTCTACGTACGTATAATTTCCCCTAACGGAACTGGGATCACACTGTTCTTTTTTTAATTTTTAATACAATTTTTAAAAAAATTTAAATAGACTTAAACAATGAGGATCTGTTCATTTTAATGGCACTATGGTATTCCATTCCTGTCATATTCAAATAACTGACCTATTTGATCTTATTTAATTCTAGATTTATAGGGCACATTTTCTTTTTTATAATTATTTGGATAATACACACATACCCATCATTCTTCCTTTTTTTTTTTTTTTTTTTGCCCCCCATGGGCAGGCAGCGGGAATCGAACCTGAGTCTCCGGTATGGCAGGTGAGAGCTCTGCAGTGAGCTACCATGTGGCCCACCCCATATCGTTCTTTTAGTCATTATTTTTATGTTACTAAAATCCTCTTCAGATCTGTTTCCTCTGCTTAGCAAGAGTTTCTCTTGATTTCTCTCTTTATAGGTTAATAGCTAGCATTTATTGAGGTTTTTTTAAACTTTTTAAAATTGTATATTGTGACATATATACAAAGCAAAGGAAGAAAAAAGCAATAGTTTTCAGAGCACTCAACAAGTAGTTACAGGACCGACCCCCGAGTTTGCCATGGGCTACCATACCTTCCCCTCAGATTTTTCCTTCTAGCTGCCCCAGAACATACGAGGCTAGAAGGAATAAATATTTTTGTTATCATCGCAATCAACGTTCTTTTTTTGTGAAAAATAACATACATATAAAAAAGTAATAAATTTCAAAGCACAGCACAACAATTAGTTGAGAATAGATTTCAGAGTTCGGTATGGGTTACAATTCCACAATTTTAGGTTTTGACTTCTAGCTGCTCTAAGATACTGGAGACTAAAAGAAATATCAATTCAATGATCAGTAATCATATTCACTTATTTACTGAGTTTTATTTTTAAGTGCTAAGGATTATATAACTTATATGCATTATCTGATTTCGCTCCCACTCAACTCTGAGGGTAGGTAGTATGTGTTCCCATTTTATAGGTGAGAAGCCTAATGCTTAGAGATGTTAATAGCCCACCTGGGGTCACAGGGACAACAAATGGGAGAGTAGGTATTTAGGACCACTAAACCTCTAAACCATTTTGCAGCCCTCAAATGAGAAAATTAGCATAGTTGTTACATCTCTTCCTCAGATTCTCCTGTTTCCCAATTTATATGAAAATGGTTTGGGATTTTAGAGAAAGTCTTTATACTGTACTATTTTGTATTTTGTGTCTTCTGTTTTCAATTTTTTAATATTTATATAATGTTTCATAACCATATGGAAAACAATTATTTGAAAACATAATTTTCATTTTATATTCGCAAATCTCTTACACTGTTTTCTTTGCACATTCTTGAGATTATTATTATTCATCTTTTGATTGACTGAAGTAAATCTCTGAACAATTATTTCAGAAAATGAATATTTCATTTTCATATCTGAAAATGACTCACTTCCTACCACCTTGTGTGATTTGGCTGGAAACATAATTCTTGAGTAATGAACCCTAATCTACTTCTCTTAACATTGCACAGACACGCCTTGATTGTCTTCTGGGTACTTGAAGAGAGTCTGATATCAGGTTATGTTTTTATTCCTTTGAAAGTAACTTGTTTTGTTTCATTTATATTTATCTAGATTTTTGTAAGATGTTTTATCCTTGCAATTACAAAATTTCAAATTTTCCTAGTTTAGGTCTATTTCTTTCAGAAAATTTGCTTGCACCCAGCAATTCTTTGCAGATTATTCAAGGCTTTCTTTAGCTCAGGGAAGTTTTCTTCTACTTTTCTTTTATTGATGCTTTTACTTCATTTGTTCTGTTCTCATTTCCGAAATTTCTATCACATGTATATTGGGTCTCGTGGAGCTTTCCTCTACATTTTATCTTTTCTCTTATAATTTTTATTTTTATTCCTTTATACTTTTCCTCTGTCTACTGTATGTCTTGAGTTAGTCTTCAACTTGACTGATTGGGGCTTCTCAGGATCTAATGTATTTTTTGCCTCCATTATAGTTTTGAGTTTGCAATGAATTTTTTTCACCTGGATGAAGCTTTTGCAGATCTTATAATTTGGGGCCTTCATGACTGCTTATTCTGGGTTCACTTAGTATTAGTCTGTTGAATACTACTGAGATCTTGAATAAGCATTTTGGAAAACTCCTTTTTCTTAAAAATAATTTTATTTCATAGGATGGCATTGTTCTGAGTCAAAAGAGGGCCTTTTTTTTTGAGATATTTAATATATCCAGTTACTGTCCTGCTGCTCACTCTTGCAGAGAAAGGTTTTAGCTTGTCTATTTTGGGGAACTGAGATGAGTTCTGGCAAGGACTGAGAGAGCCCTTCTTTTCATCTTAGGATCCACAGGAAGGGAGAAGGGAGAAGGGAAAAGCTTAGATTCACTGCCAGCTCTGCAGTATCACACAATTTCCAGGGGCCCCATTCGCACAGCCCAAGTACGCCTCCCGCAGGTGTGCACTGGAGGTGGCCCTGTGAGCTGCAGATTTACTCTGGTGGTCTGGAGCAGAGCTGCCCCATCTGTGATGATGGAAACATCCTGTATCTGGCCCCAATAAAGGAGCCACCAGCTATATACAGCCATTGTGCATTTATAATGTGGCCAGTGCAAATCGAAAGTTGAATTTTCTATTTCATTTCATTTTTATTACTCTAAATTTCATTTAAAGAGGCTCATGTGCTAGTGGCTATCACGATGGCCAGCCCAGTCCCAGAGCATAAAGTGGTCCTCAACCAGACACACCAGCATCTCCCAGAAGTGATCAGAAATGCAAATTTCTTCCCTCGAGTGGCTGGGGTGGAGCCCAGTCATCTAATGCTCACAGGTCCTCTATGCGATTCTGATGCTTGCTAAGATTTGGGAACCACTGGTCTACTGACCAAATGCCTAGCATGAGCTAGGAGACAGGGCAGATCCAAAGGCATGCACAAGAGGTTTCTTTTTCTGTAATGAGGTCAGCAGCTAGGAATTAACAGGGGCATCTCCTCCGTCTTCACCTGTCACAGTCGTCTTCATTAGGGGCCAGCTGTGGCAGTGCTTCCCCCAAGTCCAGATCGGGAGAGGTCGGTTACAGGAACCTTACTTGCCGGGCTCTGGCAGGTGGTATGCTTTCCAGAGGCAATGGGAGGATCTGACTATACCTCCACACGGCCCTCTGCCCTTAACCTTCTGAGCCTCTCTGCCTACTGCCTTCATGAGATTTTTTTTTTTTTTCACAAGTGAGGGATCATATGTTTTGTATTTTTCAATGCTATTGATATCACCTTCTATCTTGCAGGAGTATAAATTCCCGGCATGTGGATGTCCCCATTACTAATTCCTCATGCTGATGCAGTTTTCCCCTTTAGGTATTTCTATCACTTGATCATTTCTGAGAGGATATGGGGGGAAGTGAGTTAGAGCAGTACATTCTAACACCTGATTTTCCTGGAACTTTTCTACATCTCTGTTAATACCTCAATTTTGTTTGTCATTCTATAGTGTGCTTACACATGTACTATCTCATATAATTGGGTATTATTATTCTCATCTTACAGATAGGAATCCTAGCCTTAGATGGTTTAAGTAATCTACACAAGAGGCTCTGCAACATTTAGAAAGCAATAGCTAATATTATCGAACCTTTATTATAAGACATTGTATTAAGGGCTCCATATCATCTTATTCAAGCCTTATAACAATCTTGTAAAATGCATGCTAATATTTTTCTCCATCTTATACACAACTAGAAAACTTAGAGAGGTCAAATAACTTGTTCAATCTATACAACTATTTAGTAAAACTGTTGATGATTCTGTCAGACCCTTGAGTGTGTGCTCTTCTTGCTGTGATATACTGGCTTCTTAGCCAGGAGAACAATCAAACGGAAGGAACAAAGTAAAGAGTACATTTATAGTTTCAGAGGGTTTCCTCATATCTCATCATGTGTCACAGTGGGCTGTTTATCATTTTCTACAGCACTACCAATTTCAGCATCATTTGGTTAGTAGTAGTTAATGGTGGGAAATACATTAAACCTATATGAGTCCTGACCTCCACCTCCACTCATTTTAAACACTCATTGCACACCTGCTGCACGCCAGTTACTATGTTGAGTGCTGCGTTACTGACATTTGCCAGGCTGCAGCCTATAGCCCCTGTCAAAAGTCTTGACACTTTGGCTGGTTACTACTAAACTCTCCTTCTAACCTGCCCTTGTTACATTACAATCGATGGATCCACTCAAAGTTCCACTAGCTTCTTAAGTAAAGAAGCATCAAAAAGCATTTGAAGAAACAAGCAGCTTGAGGGCACCTGTGAGGAAGTCTGTGGAACTGTGACTTTAGCTGTGAATTTGAAGTAGAAAAATTGGGACATTCAGACATTTCCATGAGGACAAGTGTCAATCCCTGGTCAATCCAGACCAGTTTGATAAGAATGACTCAGAGATCTAAGAGCATTTTTCAATCAACCGAACAAGGAATTTTACAAATCTTTCCATATTCATGACCAAAGGAATACTTAATGAAGCCTGGCTCATGACACAGAGGAATAATTTTATTTATAATATGCATTTTCACTCTTGGCCTTGCATTAGAGATAAACCTTAGTTCCCCTCATAAGACATTATTAAAATATCTTACATTTTTGTAGCATGTTTTGTATTTTTTTAAACAAAGGATATATATTTATAATATCTAATTAAATGTGATACTTGGACAGGCTGTAACATAGGCATTATTTCCCCATTTCTTAGTTTGTCAGGCTGCTATGACAAATATCACATAATAAGCATTTATTGATTCACAGTTTTGGGGCAAGAAGAAATCCAAAATCAAGATGACTGCTTTCTCCCAGAGTCTTTTGCCCTCTGCTGTTAGCTGCCAGCCATTCTTGGGGTTCCTCGGCTTGCACATTTGCTGCCTTCATATGGTGATGTCATCTCCTTTCTTGCAGTTTCTCCTGTTTTCTGGTTTTTGCTAAATACCGGGGCTTCTGCTCACTTACAGTTTCTGCAGACTTCTGGCTTCTTCCTGTCTTGCTTTCTTCAACTTCTGGTACCATTTACTTCTCTTTATAAGGACTCTAGTGGCATGGATTAAGACCCAATTTCATTCAATTGGGTCACACCTTAATTTCGTTTCGCAGTCCTGTTAACACAGGGTTCACACTCACAGACATAATTCAACATCCTGGAAAAAGCCTCCCCAGAGACTTTTCATTTAGGGACTAAAAGGTCAAATTCTACTTGCTTAAAGCTCTGAAGGATGGTAGAAAAGGAGAAAATATCAGATAGGAAAATTTCATCCTGGATTTGCCAGCCCATTCTGGTACCCCCACCCCCCACTTAGTCCTGGGCACCTTGGGAGTCACACAAAGGAAGCAAAGCATGGGTCCCTCCCACTGTGGAGACTGTAAAGCACTCACTGCAGCAAATTAGGACTCCACGCCAATTCAGGCACAGGGACCTACATCTGCAGAGACCCTGGGTGGAGTATGCGCTGCTGAGGAGTGCTGCACACAAAAGGGCCCCAGAGGAATAAAAGAGTGAGAGTGAGAGAGAAGAGAGAAAGACAGACCATGAGAGAAATACTGGCAATGTCTGTTGTGTCCTCATTCAATCCATCTTCAGTTGGATGGTCCACCTAAGGACAAAACGAACTTTCCTGAAGTGATCCACCTTTGTGGAATAACCCCGTCTGCCTCCCCAAGGCTGGATGCCCTAACAGGGAAGAAACTGAAGGCAGAAAAGCCTCACAGAGAAAAAAATAGGGAAGAGGGGTTAAATTAAACTGCTGCGAAACAGGAGGGTCCTAGAACTGAAAAGTGTAAGGAAAAGGTGGCACTGAGTAAGGGAGTGAATTTAAACAAATCATATGCACTGGGGAGAAAAGCTTGCACAAAAGCAAACAGAACATATCAAGATTCATGGAGAAGGAAAATAAGAAAAGAAGCTTTCTCTTAGAGGTGAAACAACTGCACAAAAGTGCAATTCCAAAAATTGGACCAGATATCCAGAGCAAGAATCATATGAGATAATCTGAAAAGTTAAACATGGGCTATTTTAAAAGTCTAGAATAAGCTGGACCAAGCTTTAAAGTAGAACCTTAACACAAAGCCAATCAACAATAAAAACATAGACGCTAGGGAGAAATGGACCTTCAGAGCTAACCCATCAAGATAATTAAATGCCTAGACATCAACAAAAAATTACAAGCCATACTAAGAAACAGGAAACTATAGCTCAGCCAAGTGAACAAATTAAAACTTCAAAGGAGATTCAGAAGTTGGAACAATTAACCAAATTCAAACAAATCCTTTAAAGCAATTGAAGACGATGAAGGAAAGTATGCATGAAGAAACAAAGACTATTAAAAAGACAATGTGTGAGCATAAAGAAGAATTTGAAAGTATAAAAAATAAATTATGGGATGAAAGGCACAATAGTAGAAATTAAAAATGTGCAAGAGGTATACAACAGCAGTTTTCAACAGGCAAAAGAAAGAATCAGTGAACTAGAAGAGAACAATAAAAATCATATGGTTATAAGAACAGGTAGAAAAAAGAATAGAAAAAAGTGGAGCAGTGTCTCAGGGATGTGGATAATTGCATGAAGAGCAAAAACATACACATTATGAGTATTCTAGAAGAAGGAGAGAAGGAAAAGGTGGCAGAAAGAATATTTGAGGAAATAATGGCCATATACTTTCCAATTCTTATGAAAGACAAAAATACACGTCTGAGAAGTTCAATGTATACCTAAAAGAATAAATCCTAATAGACCTATTCTGAGACACATTCTAATCAGAATGTCAAATGCCTATAATAAAGAGAGAATTCTGAAGCAGTAAGAGAAAAGGTGATTCATCACATACCAGAGATCCTCATTAATTCCTCATCAGTGTCAATTTCTCATCAGAAGTCATGATGGGGGTGAGCAGGCAGTGTTTTCTTATATTTAAGGGACTGAAAGAGAACAACTGTGGGCCCCAAATTCTTTATTTGGAAAAGTGTCCTTTAAAAATGAGTTTAAAATATTTACCAATAAACAGAGACTGAGAGAGTTCATCAACTAAGACCTGCCCTACAAGAACTACTAAAGGGAGTTTTGCTAGTTGAAAGGAAAAGACAGAGAGAGAGTGGCTTCGAGTAATGTGGAGAGACAAAGGTCATAAGTTAGGGTAAGAAAAAGGGTAAATGCAAAACCCAATAGTACTGTATCCTCAATTTACAACTCTACTCTTTAATTCATATAAGAATCAGAATATAACTGAACAAGAATAAGGCACATTTCCTGATAAATGATATGCAAAATACAAAGTGGTAAAGTGGGTCAAAAAACAACAGAAAGTGGGGAAACAGGGATATGGGAGCAGAGAATGTATATGCTACTGAAGCTAAGTTGGTATCATTTCAAATTATTAGGTTATACATGTAATATAAGCCCCACAGTAACCACAAAGAAAGTATTTTTAAAATATATAGAAAGAAATGAAAAAAAGATCAGTCAGATACATTACAAAAGGTCAACTATACAGAAGAAGAGATTGCTAAAAAGGAAAAGAGAGACAAAAAACCAAAGGACAAAATGGTTGAAGTACTGCCTTTATAACACTCAGTGTTAATGGGTTAAACTCCACAATCAAACAAAAATGGTTGACAAGCCTTAGAAGAGGCTCACCTTCTATGCAAAGACACATATGGGATGGAAAAATCTTCTATGCAAATTGTCACCAAAAAAGAGCTGGGGTAGCTGAAAAAATAGGACTTTAAGTCAAAAGCTGTTATAAGGGGCAAAGAAGGACACTATATGTTAAGATAAGGGGCAATCCACCAAGAAGAAATATCAATCATACATATTCATGCACCTAACCAAAATGCTCCCAAATACATGAGGCAAACACTTAAAAATTTGAAGGGAGAAATAGATACCTCTACAATAACAGCTGGAGATTTTAATATACAACTCTTATTAACAGATAGAGCATCTAGACGTCTAAGAGGATCAATGGGAAATACAGAAACAGAATAATATGATAAGTGAACTAGGCCTAACAGACATATACAGAACATTGCACTCCAATACTGAAAGATATACATTCTTGTCAAGTACACAGGATCATTCTCCAGGATAGACCACATGTTGGGTCACAGAAAAGGTCTCAATAAATTTAGAAAGATTGAAATCATACAAAGCATGTTCTCTGATCATAATGGAATAAAGTTGGAAATCTATCACGGATGGAGAATTGGAAAATCCACAAATACATGAACATTAAATAACACTTTCTTAAACAATCAGTGGGTCAAAGAAGAAATTGCCAGGGAAATCACTAAATATTTTGAGGTGAATGAAAATGAGAACACAATATATCAAAACTTATGGGATATGGTGAAGGCAGTGCTGAGAGGGAAATTTTGGCTCTAAACATACACATTAAAAAAAGGAAATGAAAGACCTAAATGTACTCCTAGAGTAACTAGTAAAAGAGTAGGAAACTAACCCCAAAGCAATTATAGGGAAAGAAATAGTAAAGATTAGAGGAGAAAGAAATGAAATTAAGAATAAAAAGTAATAAATAGAATTTAAAAAATTAAGTTGCTTCCTTGAAAAGATCAATAAAATTGACAAATCCTTAACTAGATTGACAAAGGAAAAAAGAAAGATGCTAATAAATAAATCATTAATACTGACTCCACAGAAATAAAAAAGATCATTAGAAGATACTATGAAAAACTGTATGCCAACAAATTAGAAAACAGATGAAATTCCTAGAAACACACAAATAGCATACACTGACTCTAAATGAAATAGGAGACTCGCCAGACCAATTACAAGTAAAGAGATTAAATCAGTCATCTGAAATCTCCCAACAAAGAAATGCCCAGGACCATATGGCTTCACAGGTGTATTCTACTGATCATTCCAAGAAGAACTAATACAGATTATGCTGAAATGCTTCCAAAAAATTGAAGCGAAGGGAACTCTACCTAACTTACTATATGAAGCTGAGGACACAGATACCAAAGCCAGATAAAGATATTACCAAAAAAAGGAAATTACAGACCATTTTCTCTTATGAATATAAATGCAAAATACTTGCACAACAAATCCAACAGCACATCAAAACAATTATGTTCTGTGGTCAGGTTTTATCTAAGGAAGGCAAGGGTGGTTCAACATAAGAAAATCACTTAATGTAATACACCACATCAACAAAATAAAGGGGGAAAACACATGATCATATCAATTGCTGCAGGAAATGCATCTAATAATATACCACATCCTTTCTTGATAAAAACGCTTGGAAAAATAGGAATAAATGGAAACTTCCTCACAACGATAAAGTGTATATGTGAAAACCCTACAGCTAACATCATACTCATTGGTGAAAGACTGAAAGCTTATCCTCTAAGATCTGGAATCAGACAAGGAAGTCCACTGTTACCAATGTTATTCAACAATGAAATGGATGTTCTACCCAGAGTAATTAGGCAAGGGAAAGAAATAAAAGGCATCCTAATTGGAAAGGCAGAAGTAAAACTTTCATTATTTGTAGATGACATGATCCTATATAGAGAGAGACCTGAAAAATCTCCAAAAAAGCTACTAGAGCTAATACATTCATGTATACATGGCAGGGTATAAGACCAACACACAAAAATCAGTAGTGTTTCTATACACTAGTAATGAGCAAGCTGAGGAAGAAATCAAGGGTGAAAATTCCATTTAAAATAGCATCTGAAAGTATGAAATATCTAGGAATAAATTTAATTAAAGATATAAAGGATTTATATACAGAAAACTACTAAACGTGGCTGAATGAAATCAAATAAATGTTAAGACATTCCATGTTCATGGATTGGAAGACTAAATATCATTAAGATGTCAATTCTACCCAAAGTGATTTACAGATTCAACACATCCCAATAAAAATTCCAACAGTCATCTCTGCAGAAATGGAAAATTCCAATTATCAAATTTATTTGGAAGGCTTAGATGTTTTCAACCATCTTGAAAAAGAACAACAAATTTGGAAGACTCACACTTCCTGACTTCAAAGCATATTCTAAGGTACAGTGGTCAAAACTGTATCATACTGGTACAAGGATAGATATATTGACCAATGGAATAGGACTGAGAGTTCAGAAGTAAACTCTCACCTCTATGGCCCATTAATTTTTGACAAGGCTGCCAAGTCCACTCAACTGGGAAAGAGTAGTGTCTTTATAACATGGTGCCAGAAACTGGATATCTCTATTCAAAGAATGAAAGAGAATGTATATTTCAAATCATTTAGAAAAATCAACTCAAAATGGATCAAAGACCTTAATATAAAAACCATGACTATAAAACTCCTGGAAGAAAATGTAGGGAAGCATCTTCAGGATGCTGTTAAGCAACAGTTTCTGAGACTATACACCCAAAGCACAATCAACTAAAGAAAAAAAAGAAAAGATAAAGAGGACCTCATCAAAATTTAAAAACTTTGTGCCTCAAAGGACCTTATCAGGAAAGTGAAAAGGCAACTTACTCAATGGCAGAAAATATTTGGAAACCACATACTGAAAAAGGTTTAATATCCAGATTATATAAAGTAATCCTACAACTCAACAATTAAAAGACAAGCAACCCAATTTTAAAATGGGCAAAAGTCTTGAACCGACATCTCTCCAAAGAAGATATACAAATGTTCAGAAAGCACATGAGGAGATGCTCAATATCATTAGCCATCAGGGAAATGGAAATCAAAGTCACAGTGTGATACCATTTCACAACCATTAGAATGGCTGCTATTTAGAAAACTGGAAATAACAAGTGTCTGAAGATGATACAGAGAAAGAGGGAGATTTTTATTGCTAATGGCAATGCAAAACGGTGCTGCCATTCTGGACTTCCATCTGGCAGTTCCTCGGAAAGCTAAGTTTAGAACTACCATCTGACCTGACAATCCCGCTAGTAATTTTATCCCCAATAGAATTGAAAGCAGGGACTCAAACAGATATTTGCATAGCAGTGTTCATAGTGGCATTACTTACAATTACCAAGAGATGAAAGCAACCTACCTGTCCATCAATTGATGAATGTATAAATAAAATATTGTATATACCTACAATAGAATATTATTCAGTTGTAATAGGTGGCAAGATGGATGAGGCTTGAAAAAACATGTTGCATGAAATAAGCCAGACACAAAAGGACAAACATTACTTGCTCTCCCTGATTTGAAGCAATTAGAATAAGCAAACTCATAAGAGTCAAAATCTGGACTACAGATTGTCAGGGGACAGTATGGGGATAGAGAATGGAAGTTAAGGCTTCAAATGTACACATTTCCTATTGGTAATGACGCAATGGTTTTGATAATAGATGGTGGTGATGGTGTCACAACAGTGTGAACACAATTAACAGCACCAAAACATATATGTGAATGTGATTAATAGGGGAAATGCTATATTGTATAAATGGTAACAGAAATGTTTAAAAGAGTCCATGGAATGCTACACAAACTGTGACCCATAAGTTAAACCATGGACTTCAGTGGCACTGTTGTAAAATGTGTTATCGTCTGTTGTAACAAATGATTCACAACAATATAGTTGTCAGTGGACTGGTGTGTGGGAACCCTCTATTTTATGCATGACTCTTCTGTAAACTTATACTGTTTCTAATAGAAGGTAATTAAAAAATTTAAAAATGGGCAAAGGACTTGAATAGAAATTTCTCTAAATAGCATATACAAATGGCTGTAAAGCACATGAAAAGCTACTCAACACCACTAGCTAGTAGGGAACTGCAAATCAAACAACAAGATGACTCTTGAGGATATCATGCTGAAATACACCACTCACAAGGACAAATATTGTAAGAGCACATTGATGCAAACCCATTATAATAAGCAATCTCATAGAGTTAGAACCCAGAATTTAGGTTACCAGGAGATCGATCAGTGGTAGAAAAATGAGGTCTGATTTTTAATTTGTTCAGAATTTCTATTTAGGTTGACTGTAAAGGTTTGGAAATGGATGGTGGTATCATTCAATCATGTGATGGTAGCACATTATTATGAATATAATTAACAGTGCTGAATTATGTGCATGTGAATGTGGTTGTTAGGGGAAGTTTTGGGCTGTGTATGTTACTAGAATGAAAACTCGAAGATAAACATGGGACTATGTAACTTAGTGAAACCCGTTGTGGACAAGGACTGGTGTTATAGTAGAACTATAAGAATGTTCTTTCACGAATTATAACAAATGTACATTAATACAGGGTGTTAATAAGGTGGTATACAGGACAAATACAACTAATGTAAACTGGACTAACTTAATTAATTTACTTATTTTTTGGTTTGTTTTTGCATGAACAGGCACCAGGAATCAAACCTGGTCTCCAGCATGGCAGGCGAGAATCTGCCACTGAGCCGCCGCTGCACTGCCCTGGACTATTTTAATATCCTTTCATGAATCTTAACAGAGCTACCACACTAATGTAAAGTGTCTACAATAGGCAGGTATATGGGACACTGTATTTTTTTATATGACCTTTCCGTAAACCTACAACTTCTCTAATTAAAAAAAAAAAAGATTAAAAAAGAAATAACCCCAAACAAGGTCCTTTTTCTTGAGGAGCTTGTATTAAAGAAACAGGCAACTAGATACATTATAATACATGTAATTGTATGAGATATTTTATGGGTTCCAGAGGAAAAACATTGAATCTTGGAGGGTGGGTAGGGCTTAGCGATGCAGAATTAAGCGGTAGGCATTGCAAGCAGAGGAAAACACAAAAGCACATGTGGAGACAGGAAAGTCCAGATGGCAAGGAAAAACTGGGTAGCTATTATTTGGGTCTAGAAGGGTACATGAAGGGAAATGGTGTAAATCAGGTTGCAGAGGTAGATTTAATGTTTGGGGAGTGAAAAAAATCTAACCAGAATAATTAGCAGAAGTGGGACTCAAACCCATGGTCTCTTACTTTAAGATGGGAGCACTCTCTACTATAGCCCAGCTATCTTCTTAATCTTATATTCAAATTATTCTATTCTATTCTGCACATATTTCATTATTAAAATAGCATGGCTCAAGAGACTTGAAAAATAGCTATAGGAATGTGATAAGAGCTCGACTTGTCTTTGAAACCAGTCCATGTTAATCTTTAAACATGGTGTATTAAAGGTGTATACACTTAAAGGTGTATATTTTAAGGCAACTGAAAATCATTGACGTCATTCTCATCACTTGGCATATCATAAGCAACTTAGTTTTTTGAACAATACTAGAAGTCAGAGCAAAAATATGAGGTAAACATCTTGAGGTTGGACAAGAGGGAAAAGAAGCCATAAGTTAAGTTGCTTGGGTAGATCTTATCCACTTTACTGCGAGTGGAAGTGGGAATCTTGGTTGAGTGAAAATCCAGGTTATTTTTCAGCTGTATCAATGCTGACAGCACACAACTGTTTTATCGTTTGGCTACGTCACCTTCCCTGTTCCATAACAGACATTACACAGGATTACCCCTTGGAGTTTTTCACCCTAGTCTTAACTTTGAAGGGTTGGAGACAAAGACAAGGGTGATAAAATAAAACAAATGAAGTGAAAAAATGTAACATGAAAAGTATCCTTCTCCCTTCTTTACTTCTAAGTTAAAAAAAATACATACTTTTCTAGTTTTTGCTATAGCTGATGTAAGAAGTAGAATAATTCAGAAATTCAGACTTCAACATTTATAAGCATCAAGGGCATGGCTACTCTGAAGACAAAAGAAAAGAGGGTTGAAATATTTGAATATTCTCCCATTTGATTTTTTCCATTAGGCAACTCCTTTTGAGACAAGGAGCTCTGTCTTTGGAATAAAATCTAGCTTGGGAGGAGAATGAATCTTATATTTATTGTGAATTCATTGTGCATAAACTCAGGTACTGTTGGTTGTTACATAATGGCTTTATGAGAAGCATTCAAATAAACAAGAGTACAATTTTAATATTACTTTAAAATCAGCTTCATACTGAAAACAAAATCCCCAAGTTATTTATAAAAATCCATCCTCTAATCCTTATGCGGGGAAAGAATTCCTAAATGAACAGTTGATTCCTTTGCAATTTGAATTTAAGAGATGCTTATTTTGACACTAGGGCAGTTAGGCTGATCTAAGCAGTGTTTGGTTTATACCAAGAAAATACATTTTTATTTTCCTGTTTAAATGTTATTTTCATGGTTACGTTTATTTAAAGAAAATTATCTATGGTTTGCAGATAAAAGAGAGGCATCAACTGAGCAAATTACAGCTTTCATAATTAAATGCTTCTTGTATGCAGTCTCCAACATTGCTAAAGGAAGCCATCATTTCAACATAATATTAGAATATGTGCAGCATAAAATTGCATTAAACAAACCCTTAGGGTTTTTACTAATTTATTTTGGGATGAAATCAGCAGATTTTTTGGTCACGACTTTCCATTTAAATTCACCAATACAGAAGGTTGTTCGTTGTTTTTTTAAAGCATATTTTACATGGGAAATAACAGGGTGGACTTGATAACCAAATGGGCCATTGTTCCATTTGAGGCAAAAATATGGAGATATTTCAGATGAGCATTTTTGGCCTTAAACCAGAGGATGATGAATAGTACATTTTTCAGAAAAGATATCTACAATATTCAAGTTTATGTAATAAGTAGAGAATCAAATTAATTATGAGAATTGGAGTGAAAGTGAGATCAAGCTATGTGGAACCTGGAAAAGGCCATAGTTATGTTGATTAGTGGGGTTCAAGATGTAAAATAATTTAAAACTTAGGTAATCCTAGGCTCATCATTTTCTCTTGCCTAGTCTGTACCCTAGACCTGCTGAATTCATCTCCCAAATATTTCTAAAATCCAATTACTGCTCTCTTTCTTATTCATGCTTGGCTCTTTCTTATTATTCCAGTCTGAACTTCAAATGTCATCTCCGCAGAGAGGCCTACACTGATTCCTTAATTAAAGTAACCGCCCCCGCCAGCCCTCATACCAGCCTGCCCTCGCTGCCCCCACCCCTTCCAGTTACTTCCTCTCAATGTCATCTTCCTAGTGTATTTCCTTGGGATTGTTTATCTTTTTGTTTGCTTGCTTACTGTCCCTCTCCCCCACCAGAATATATGTTTCTTGAGGACAGGACTTAGCCACTTCAGCAGTTGAATCCCTACTGTCTCCACCATTACATGGGATGCAGCAAGTACTTGAAATGATACCGACTTCCGGTGCCCAATTTCAGGCGTGTATGTAACAGTTCACAAACTTCTCTTGACCACATCAGCCTTGTCTTTTTGAAATCCATTTTCTGCACTTTGGTTAGATTTTTTGTTCTACAATGCAAATCTAATTAAGTCACTGTACTACTCAAAGCTCTTGAGTAGTTCCTTGTCATCCAAACGAGTATTCCTCAAAGCATCCAGTGTGATACGTGGTATCATTTTAAGTTGTTCAATGAAGAACACTTTAACTTAAAAGCTACTTTTAATTTTTCTTAATATTAGTTCAAACAACCAATCAAACAATACATAAATCGCATAATTTCACAGATATTGCTAACATTTTAAAATCCATTTACAGACATGGAAAAATAATGACTATGTTCTCAAATGAGCTTGAAACAAATGGGCTTAAAACCCAGCATCTTCTGTCATCTATGCCCTGCCTACCTTTTGGGCATAATATTCTAGCCTTGTACTTTATGTCCTGATAACATCAAATGTTTGCAGCTCTCCCTATTCTCCACCTGATTTATTGCCCCTGTACCTTTAATTAGGTTATATCCTATGCCTAAAACACTCTTGATTTTTCTCCCTTTACTATCACCTGGCTAACTCTGCATCCTTGTGACTCAGTGCACAGATCACCACATCAAGAAGGCCTGCTTAACCTTGGCCCTTCCTCAGGGGTGACTAGGTACTCCTTCATTTTGCTCCCTCAATGCGCCATGAAAACTTTTATTTTTATACCTACTGCATTGTAAAATAATTAACTATTTGTGCATCGATCCTTTCAAGTAGAATGTGAATTCCCGAAGTCACGTCAATATCTTATTTAAACTCATATTCTAGTTTGCTGCACAGGGACTGAACAGAGGCTCAGTTAAAATAATTGGCTATGAAACTATGGGGAGAAGGAGCCATGGGCCAAACACCAACAATTATCTGTTGAGTAATTGAATTGCTACGCAGAGTGTTTCCTAGGCTGAGATGCGGTATTCTTACAGTCAGTTCACAAATATTTATTGAGTACTTACTAAATGCTAGAAAGTGAAGGCACTTATAACTGGTTTGTTGAAGAAATGAATGGAAAAGCCCTAGTACCATGGCATGCTAGGAGCTTTACACAGGGAGGAGGGGTGAGGTAAATTTGGAGTGAAGCAAGGATTGGGTAATAGTTGGAGGATTTATTAATCAGAAATGCTACTTCTCTTCAGAGAGATAGCCCAGCAGTCCAAACTCACCAAACCAAAGGTGAACAAGTGTATGTGTGTGTTGGGGTTGGAGTCATAGTAGACTACATATCAGTGTGACTTCCAGATGTCAGGGGCCTTGCTTTTTTTCTGTTGGGTGCCAGGCCTGTAGTGGGAGGCAATTCATTCAACAGACAGGGTACCTTCAATGGGCCACACACTGTGGATTTAGAGATAGTTAAATCCTACTTCAAGGAGATCCTACAAAACGGCCAGAAGTGATTGGAGGAAAGGAAGCTGTTGTCCAGTTTCCACAGAGCTAACCCAGGGCCAACACCTTTCTGAGGCAGAATAGACAACAGACATGTGAACAGACCCATATTTTCAGAACACTTTTCTAGTGCTCGAGGAATAATTTAAATCTAGGTAGGACACTCAGTGTTTCAGGCCAGCATATGATCAAGTCTATAGGAAGTAGATTTGAGCATTCTTGATTGAGGTAAATACAGGAATAATGCAGATATCTCTTCATATGTCCGCAATATCTTCTGTAAATCACTAATAGGATAAAGGATATTACAAGTGGCTGAGCCAAGTTTCCTTTAAGATCATATTCCATGATTCAATTTTCCCAAATGCCCAAATAATAGGGTCAAAGAACTACTTTAGAGAAGTAGTTCTTCACTAAAGAACTACTTAAGTAGTAGCTCTAAATTATTCTTGATTAGTACTTTGCTACCAAAATTTGAAGTAAAGAATGAAGTAATTCCCCTTGCTTTACTAATTGGCAGCCACATTTGAACATAACATACATTTGGGGAATCTGTATTTTAATAATTTTTAAGGAGAAAACCTTTAAATTGCTAATTTCTCAAAGACCATTCACAGAGTGACTTTATCATAAAGTCTGCTCAAAGAGGTCCTTCAAAACATTTTCTTGTAAAGTATAAACAACCTCATGAAGTTTATCCATACTTCTACAATGCATATGCTTTCCATTGATCGTTATGCAGTGTTCTCAGTGATCTTGATAATGTTTCTGTATCTCTATTTGTGGAGAATGACATTGTGGAATTTCTCAACTACTTATAGGATTTGCAATTAAAAATAAGTCAGAAAAATAAGAAAGGCATGGGCTGTGTTCAAGTCATCTATTGCTATTTAACAAATCCCCCCCCACCAAACTCAGTGGCTTTAACAACAATTGTATTATTATCTTACGATTCTTGTTGTTAACTGGATTCAGCAAGGTAGTTTTTGCTTGTGGTCTTTCATGCAGTTGTGGTTAGATGGCAGCTGGGGCTCAGTTCATTAACAAACCTTCATCACGTCTGCCAGAACAAGTCAACATGACCACTGTGTGTGTGTGTGTGTGTGTGTGTGTGTGTGTGTGTGTGTGTGTGTGTGTGTGTGTGTGCTTGGCTTCCTTGTGATATGTTGAACAGGTGTACAAGAGAACCAGACAGGACTATAGTGCCTTATGACCCAGCTTCAATGGTCTCACTGTGCCACCTCCACCACAGCACAGACCCATCCAGATGTAAGGCAGAGAACCTAAACCACGCCCCTCAGTGTCAATCTCATACCAAAAGAAGAGCATGTGGGATGGAAGATGTTTTTTTTACTGATGATTTTGAAAATTACAATCTGCCAAAGTTCACCCTACATCTACAGCAATTCACACACATGCACCCTCCTTTGCAAAATACATTCATCCCCTTCCTGAAGAACTCTGTCTTCATTCCATTATGACAACCACTTTAAGTCCAGGGGGGTCACTATCTGAATCAGGTCCAGGTGTGGATTAGGCACCTTAGATACAGTGCTGGGGTACAGCTCCCTAAATATCATTCCTCTCAATCTAAACACTGTGAACTAAAGAGTCCATTTATTTGTCCCCAATATATCCAACATAAAATGGTAGGACAGGCATAGAATAATGAATATAATCACCTCCATACCAAAAGAAGGAAAATGGGAGATAGATAGCAGTTATTGGTCCATAGCATTTCTGAAATCCATCCAGTTACAGGTTGACAGTTCCTTGATTAGGGCTCAGTCCTATTACATTGATACTGTTCACTGCAGCTCTTGGTTTCTACCTCTGAACGAGCCTTCCTTTCCCATAAGAAAACATTGTATGGCTGCTTTATGCCCGTAAAAGCTTGGAAATCCAAAGGGATTTTACATCTATACTCTCTCTGTTCCTCTTAGCCCAAGCAGGGGCCACTTCCACCAGACTAGTTATCTAAAAAAAATTGTAGGATTTGTGTTTGTTAATTTATACTCCACACCATTAGACAAATGCCATATCTGCAACCTCTTCCAGATAAGCCATCCTCTCTTGTGAGACTGCTGTGTGGCTCATTGTAACGCCGTGAAGATTCCAAGAAGCTCTGTTGTTTAAGGATCCTTGAGGTATGCCCTCAAGGTTCTCAGCATTTTGTCTGCAAGTTTTTTTTTTTTTTTTTAACATGGGCAGGCACCAGGAATCGAACCCAGGTCCTCGGGCCTGGCAGGCAAGCACTCTTAACCTGCTGAGCCACCGTCGCCCGCCCTGTCTGCAAATTTTTATGAGGATACTGCCTGAGATCTTTTTGGAGATTTAATAAAGAGTTTTACAGACACATCTTGGACTTCATAGTTGTAGACCATGATTCCTTGATTATGCTCTGGATTTGAATTCTGCCCAGAAACACCTTGTTAATTTCAGATCATTTGATATCTGCAGAGACTGATAAGGAAATTTAGTTAGTTTGCTTTTTTTTTTTTAACACAGAGAGTCTTGGCTTCTTTATGTTTAACAGTTCAATTTTTATTTCCCTTATCTCTGTCCTCTCATGTTTTATCATAGATGGTAAGAAGCTAAACGGCGCTTTCAATATTCTGTCTGGAAATTTTCTTAATTAGATCTTGGAGTTCATTAGGTACAATTCCTATTTTTCTACATTAATGCAGGCAACAGTGTTGCCAGACATTCTGCCACTGTATAACAAAGGGCTCCTTCCCCCTAGCTTCCAATAACTTTCCTTTCCTTTAAATCCCCACTGACAGCATAGGTTTCTGCTCATACTTGCCCTTTAGTAGAGTTTCACCAACATTTTCCTTAGGTCCTTTAGACTTTCACTAACTGTTTTATCAATCCCTTTGTAGCTTGTTCCAGCTACTTGATTCAAAAGTGGCAGCACCCTATTCCCAAATACTAAAATCTGTTCTATTTATCTATTGTTCTATAAAAAATACTTCAAAAATAATATTTCAGTAGGGCACTGGGTGGAGCTGGAGTCACCTCAAAGGTATTCTCAATTACACATCTGGTGGCTGATGCTGGCTTCAGCTGGGACTTCATTGAAGCCATCACGTGGAATATCTGTGTGGCTTTTCCACATGACTGCTTGGCTTCCTCACAGCATGGCAGCTGGGTTCTAAAAGTAAGTCTCCAAATGGGATAGAGTAGAACCTATATTTTCTTTTATAACCCGACCTTGGAGATCACATAGCGCCACTTCATAGGCCATCCCAGATGCAAGGATATGAAATACAGAGCCACCTTTTTATGGGAAGAGTGTCGACATCTCACTGTAAGAAGAGTATGTAGGTGGGAGATCTTATTGCACTTATCCAAAATATTGTCTGCCACAGGCTGATATAGCTAGCCTGCTAAATTCATTTTCAATCTCAAATTTCCATAAAAAGAAAAAGTAATTTGAGTTCCTTAAAGTTTAACACAATTTAAAAATTTGGCACCAAGGAATCAACAATTCCATCCTAACCAAAAAGGGGAAAGGAAGTGTAATTAATAAATGATTAATTTATTATTTGGACTCTGTCAGTGGCAGACAGAGTCCAAATAGAGCCGAGAGGCTACTCTGGAGGTCGCTCTTACGTAATCTTCAGGTAGACCTTGCTACCTATCATAATCTGCCAATGCCCAACCAGGACCTTTCCAGGTAATCCTAAAGAACACCTAGGGAAATATATAAGATTCCACAAGGGTTCCAGGGACTAGAGTAAGTTTCCAGAAACCTACAACCTCCAGATGGGCCGCTGGTCTAGATAAGTCCTGAAACCTAGCCCAGCCTCTCCAGAACATCAGATAGTTCCATCTCCCTACCCCATACTAGTGACAGACCCTTCCAATATACAAAATTTATAATCGCGATAGACCAAACAACCCCAAAGATAGGCATGGAAAGATCAAAGGTAACGGTGGAATTAAACATAGAAGATAGGACTTAACAAATGAATATGAATGCTGAATCATTAAATTGATATCTCTTTTAGTCTCCAGTATTTTAGAGCAGCTAGAAGTAAAAACTTAAAATTGTGAAGTTGTAACCCATGTCAAAGTCTGAAATATGTTCTACAACTAATTGTGGTGCTGTGCTTTGAAATTTATAGACTTTCTGTATATATGTTATTGTTCACAAATAAAAAAGGGAAAAAATTCGATTGTGATGATGAAAAAGTATTTAAGCCCTCTAGCCTCTTATATTCTGGAGTGGCTAGAAGGAAAAATATGAGAGGATTGTATGGTAGCCCATGACAAACTCTGGGATCTGTCCTGTAATCATTTGTTGAAGAGTGCTTTGAAAACTATTACTTTTTTATTTCTTTGCTTTGTATATATGTTATACTATACAATAAAAACAGTTAAAAATTTTTATTCAATTGCTAGGAACAGATGGTACCAAAATAAATAAAACAATAACAACTGTAATCCAAATCTTCATGAAAGTATTCGATTTTGTTTAATACAATGTTTAAGATTTTGAAAAAAAATTAGAACACAATTTAAAAATTAAAATGAACTTGATGGTGCTTTAATGAGAATGTCAGAACTAGTTGATAAAGAAATAAACTTTTCAAGAGACAAAATTGTCATGGATCCAAAACAATATGAATACAAATAATTCCTACTCTATATGCCAGAATTATTTAGCATGCATGCCATATTAGATCCCAGTGAGCTCTTACTTGGTAGACTAAGGAAGAGTCAAGTTAGAGGACCTCAGCGACTTAAATTTATTCAGCATCCTTCTATGCATTGCACTCAATCAGCTGGATTATGATGGCAGTGGTGTGGAAAGAGTGCATGTTTTGCTGATGTGCTAGATGTGGCATGTAAAAGAAAAATGGTACCATGGATGTTCTGAGCACTGTAAAGAATGGAGCTGTCATTAGCTGAGACAGGGAAAACTGTAGCAAGTATGGGTTTGAGGATCACAAATATTAGGTTCTCAGTTTTGGACATGTTAAGGTTGAGATGCCTATCAGACATTTAAGCAGAGATTACCTATTAGGCATTTAAGTGGAGATATCAGATGAGTAGCTGGTATGAAAATCTGAAATTCAGAGAAAGACCCAGGTTAGAGATCAAAAGCTTGGAGTCATCAGCATGTATAAGAAATCAGACCATTGAGACTAGTTCATATCTGGAAAGAGACAAGATGACAAAAGTCCTAAGCTCTGGGGCACTGGCATGTTTAGATGTGAAGGAACCAGAAAAATAGAATGATAGAGGAGCTAGTGAGATGGAAGAGAACCAAGAGTGTTTTGAATCCAAATTTCTACTCTTACATGACTCTGGGTAACAAAAGCTCTTCAAATGCCAGTTTTCCATAGGAAAAATGTAGATGGTAATTCCTGGGTCATAGGATTGCCAATGAGCTTAAAAGAGGTAGCACAGAAAGCATCATGCATAGACCTAGGATATCCTCAATAAATGTTCACTTCCTGACTTCTGGTGAAATTCTGGATATATGACAGATTCTTTTGTTTCCCTCTATTTGTTTACTTTTTTTTTTTTTTTTTTTACCTCTCAATAATATCCACAAACATGAATCCTATAGTTCAACAGTGTTGGCTATGGAAGCAAGAGCCTCATTATTCTTCTGTTATATGTTACACATTTTTGAATCACAGAGCTTGCTATTAATAGGTATTCATCTTTGCCCCTTACCCATTTCCTCTGTGTCGTGGGTGGATTCAGGGATAAAGCAGAGTGGACATTCATACCGGGTGGGGAATACGTGATGGTTCCTTTGTCCGCTGGCATGAATGCGCCATTACTTCAGCATTCAATGGCTTACCAAATAATTTAATTTCACAGGGATTATTTCAGTGCTACGGAAGAACTATCTGTATATAAATAGCTGAGTTAAGTAGACCTTTCGCTGCAGCTGTTAAAACCTATTGTTGTAGCTAGACACCTTGCAGTGATTCAAGATCATCTGTCTTTGAAAAAGTCTATGCTTTCTTTGATGCAAATGTGGGCTTTTTTAGTTCTGAAAAAAAAGAAAAGAAGATTCTTTACTCAGGAAGACCAAGGAAAATGTTTACTGAATAAATCAGGGGCCATTGAAATAATAGTCAGCCACAATCTCTGGCTTTTATTTTATTTCTCTGAATTAAACATATACCACTAGTGCTTAAAAGAATGAATGAAAAAAACTAAAATGAATGAATTCATATGTGAATGAATTTCCTATTTTCCTTTGGTCAGAATCCTCCTAAATAATTCTTAATAAGTTCTGCGTCACCTTGATGTTCGTCTGCCCACTGCAACAAGAATCCTAAAGAAATGGAGACACGTCAAAAAGGGAGACAAAACCCAGAGTAACACCAGGTCTTACCTAGTAAAGTAGTAAGTTGTTCATAGGATGGCTCAAGGGATTCTATGTTCCTAGCATCAGGCTTGAAGAGATTCTTTTTTAAGTTCTTACCCTTCCTTTTACCCCGAGTTGGATTCAAAATGGACGGAAGAACTGGGTACTGGTGAGGGGAAGGAAGGCCTGGGTGCTTTCACCTGGTGCTAGTAGTTGAGTGCCCAAAGCAGAGAAAGTGGAGAAACAGGACACTAGTAAGACGAACTACAGGGAATTGGAACCAGTTGCATTGGGCACACGGAGACCTGAGCAATAACAATGCTTTGCAAAGAAAACGCATACAATCCTAAAACTCTAGAAAGCCATTCTCATTAACAAGATTTTACATTTCTCTATGTCTTTTTCTCCATCTCTACTCCTGCTGTTCTTCTGTGATCCATTCTCCATGTAATAACCTAAAATGTAAATCAAATCAAATCACTCCTACTTAACATCTCCCAGTGATCCCCACTGTACTTGGAATAAAAGCCCAACTCCTTCCTTTGGTCTTTACGGTCCTACATGACCCGGGGTCAGCCTACCTCTCGGACTTCACCTGGACTCATTCTCCCCTTTGCCACTCCCCAGCTTCGCTGACATCCTTAAACTGATGAACACATTATATATTTATATACACATATATATATATACACTGCAAGTTTATTTCAATCGCATAAACAAAGTTAGCACGTAGGAAATTTAAATGAAACAGTACCGTAAAAATAGCAAAGAGCAGGAAAAAAAAATACAACTAAAAGGAAGACACCTAAAGCATGAGAATTCAACATTCATTAGTATTTCATCTTCGGTTTTGATTGACACTTGATGCTTGCAAATTTTTAAGCAAACTTTAAAATCATGATGACTATTCTGAAGAGAGCTCAGCACCAGCACTAAGATTTGTACACTCAGTTTGTTTGCAGTTGACTTGCCAGCCACGTGCAATAGTGTAGAGTACAGAGTTGTCACAGGTCAGGTCACAGTGCTGAAAGCAGCACCTTCCTGTCATTAGAAAGGATCCCCTAAACTGTACTCAGCTTAATACATATATATATATGACTTTATTGAGCTATAAATAGCATACAATAAACTGAACACATTTAAAGTATACAATTTGATAATTCTGACACTTGGATACAAGCACAAATCATAACCACAATCAAGATGTCTTGGCCATATCTACCTCAAAATTTCCTTTTGTAATTCTGCTCTCATGCCCCTCCTTGTCCCCTTATTCCTCAGGCAACAGATTATCTGCGCTGATCTTATAAATAAATTCATTTTTTTCTAGAATGTTATATAAATGGAATGATACTGTATTCACTCTTTTGTCTAGCTTCTTTCACTTATTGTAATTATTTTGGGGTCTTCCATGTTGTGTGTATAACTATTTCATTCCTTTTATTGCTGAATAGTAGCCCATTGTATGGATATAGCATGATCTGTTTATCCATTCACCTATTAATAAACATTTGGGTCACTCGTATAAAAGTTTTTATATGGATGTATGCTCTCATTTCTCTTGGGGAAATGCCTGGGAGTAAATGGCTGGGCCATGTGGTAAGTATATGTTTAACATTTTTAGAAACTGCCAAATGTTATCCAAGGTCGTTATATCATTTTACATTCCCACCAGAAGATTATGAGGGATCCAATTGTTCCATATTCTAATACTTGCTATGGTCAGTCTTTTAAATTTTAGACTTTGTAATAGCTTTGTTATAGACTAATGACACTGAGTATTTTTGTGCTTATTTTCTACCTGTATATTTTCTTAGGAGAAGTATCTGCTTAAATCTTCTATTTTTAAAATTGGGTCTTTTTTTATTATGGAATTTCAAGAGTTCTTTATATATTCTGAATCAAGTCCTTTATCAGATATGGTATTTGAAAAAAATGTATTCCTCCAGTCTGCACTTTGGCTTATTCATTCTCTTAACACGGTCTTTTGGAAAACAGAAGTTCCCAATTTTGATGAAGCCCAAATTTTTCAAACTTGTCTTTTATGGATTGTACTTTTGTTGTCATGTTTAAAGAATCTTGGTGTAATACAAGGTCACAAGGTTTTCTTCTAGAATTTTTTAGTTTTAGTTCTGCATTTATATTTATGATCCATTTGGGTTATTTTTATATGGTACTAACTAGGTATAGATTGATGTTCATTGTTTTTTTAAAATAATATCCAATTTTTCTAGGAATATTTGTTGCAAAGACTTTGTTTTCTTCACTGAATTGCCTTTGCATGTTGTTAGTCAAATCATGACATGTATGGATGTCTCTTTCCGTACTTTTTATTCTGTTCCATTGATCAACTTACCTATTTTCACCCCAATACCACACAGTCATGGTTCTTGTCATTTTATAACAATCGATTAAATCTTGCAACTTAAATCTTCTTTTACAAAGTTGTTTTGGGTATTCTGCATCTGAACTTTATATATACATATGAATTTGAGGATCAACTTACAATCTCTACTCAAAAGAGCTTGCTGGGATTTGATTGGGATGCATCCTTTCTGTCTTCGAAAATTACAAATTTATTATCACTTTAAGACCTCTGCAATTTTGTTTTAACATGGCTTTCCCTATGGCTGAGTCCTCTGTACTACTGTGGGTTCAGCTCAAAATAACATCCTTAGAGATACCTTTCCATGACTACCCAATTTAAACAATCACCCCAACTCTGTATCTGTTTTGTTGACTTCACAGTATTAATTGCTATTTGAAATGACTCTTCATTTACTTTATAGTTGTTTATTACCTGCCCATCCAACTTTAGGATCAAAGACATAAGAGAGCAGAGACCTTGCTATCTTACTCAGCTTGTATCGTTAAAGGCAAAAACGTGCCTTTAACAAGCAGACACTAAATATTTCTCAAATACATTACTGACTATTTGACAAATGTACCTGTAAGTAGAGATTCAACAAGTATGATACTATCATAATATTAAATAACGTTAACTTTTTTATGAAATGATACTTCTCTGGGCAGACTGAAGGGACTTGAAGATTCTCTGAAGCTGCAGTTCTCTTTTGGGTTATGGATTGTTCATTCAGCTACATTATGGCATTTCAGAAATACAGATTTTTTTTTAACCATACATATTCAATATAGCTCAAGAGTTTTGTTTTAGCACAGTTTAAAAGAGGTCTCACATTAGAGCTATCTATGACTTCAGGACAAATGAAAAAAAAAAAGCAGAACAATAAAATCTTCCCCCAAACATTACACAAATACAAATCAGGAAGTTTCAGGCATGCAAAAAAGTACAGGTATTTCCA
This sequence comes from Tamandua tetradactyla, assembly GCF_023851605.1. Taxonomy (NCBI): domain Eukaryota; kingdom Metazoa; phylum Chordata; class Mammalia; order Pilosa; family Myrmecophagidae; genus Tamandua; species Tamandua tetradactyla. The sequence continues at coordinate 169,167,977 of NC_135333.1, forward strand.
AAATCATATCTGATTTAACAAGGAAAGAGTCTAAGCATAAATCTGACACACACAAGCAGCAACTAGAAAGCATTTACTACTGTGCTTGACTGTTTAAACAATAAAATCAATTTATCGAGCCCTATATGTGTTTCAAACTCGTGGAGAAGATTCCATCCTGTAGAAGCTCCCACCGTTCAAACGGAAAGAGGGAAGCGGTGGCAAGCTCTCTTGATACATTATGAACAGAATTTCCCTCACTGAGCTAAAACCCCCACTTGTTCATTTAACCCCCTAAACCTGTTTCGGCTCCAACCACATCTTCAGGACCTGAAGAAGCCCGAATACTGGCCTTTCCTTCTGAAGAAACATAGGGGTCCCAGAGTGGCCCTCTGAGGCCCCCACCCGACGCCCGCTGCCCCGGGTGGCCTGCGTCCCCTTCCTTAGCTTAGTGACTCAGAGGCAACTGCAGAGGGCGTGTTCTATTATTAGCTTTCTCAAACCTGATTATTCCAAGAAGCACTTCCTACTGGCAACATGGTAATCATGTTTAAATAGAACTCTCCCGATCAATCTAAATCCCCAGATCTTTACCAGATTTCCTTGATGCTTAGAGGCTGTTTTCGTTTTCTTAAACTCTGCTTGTAGGCTCATAGGTGATTTTAGCATGTGCGTGTTGTATTTGTGTGTTAGACAGAGAGAGCCTGTGAGTAAAGACTTTTGCCTCCTCTAGTCAGTTTCTTTTTCTCTACTCTGCCTGCACCTCCCAGGCATTCTAGTGCTAGGGTTGTCAGGATCAGAGCTAATGGGGGATGTTTTTCTACTAACCCATAGTTTGTGTACAACAGCTAACATTTGGGAGTATTCCCCATGTACAGTCACTGGGCAGCACACACGCTTTCATTCTCTCTTTGCACCAGTCCTATGAGGTTGGGAGTCTTTATTCCCCCATTTTACAGCTGAACAAACAGGCTCAGATAGGGTAATTTGGCCCAGATCACAAAGCCAGGAAGTCACAGAAAATAGGGTTTCAACTTAAGCCTGTCTGTCTGGTCACAGCCTGCATATTTAATCACTCCACTGATAAGAAGCATACTTTTAAGCTGGAGAGTACTAACATTTAAAATTAAGAATGGTTTCTCTGCCCTCTGCAACTCCTTTTTCCACTTTTCTTTAGTAGCCAAGACAACGCATATGAACTTGTTCACTTTCTGTCTTCATAAATATTTCTGTTTTAAAACTCCAACTGTTCATAGAAAATGTCTGCCCCATGGATCCAAAAATAAAGGCCATTGCTGACCTTCTATTGGTTTTGCAATTTTGACCACAAGCCGTTTAGCCTATTTCATGTTTGTAGCTTCTGAGGAATGAGTAGAGCTTGTGAGGTAAAATAAAACAAAAAAATCAATATCGTACGAAATAAACAATTATTTTTAGTAGCAAGCCTTTCTAAAAATCACTTTACTCTTCCTATCAAATTATAATAAAGGTGAAAATTTAGTGTAATGATAATCATGTCAATTTTTCTTGACCCTAAGCTTCTATCCTGTTACTTTTGAATAATGTGTCTGTTCATAGATTTTTTAATGGTACCTCAGTATAGCTTTTTTCAGATAGTTTTACTCATACACCATATAATCCATCCAAAGAGTACAGTCACTGGTCCTCAGTAGAAATGCAAAGCTGCACATTCATTACCATAATCAATCTAAGAACAATTTCATTGCACCAAAAAGAAAATCCCCATACCCTTTACACACCACTATTATTGACCCTTAGCATTGGGGTTGTACCTTTGCTTACTCTAGTCCATAATTTGCATTAGGTGTATTTTTTTTTCCACATGCCACCCTACCATTAACACCTGACATGCATTTGTTCTAGCTAAAAAAAAAAGAGCATTCTTATATTTGTACTATCAGCCACAGTCCTGTTCCACAACAGAGATCACTATGTTATACAGTCCAGGTTTCCTCCTCTAGCTTTCCTTCTAGTACAGTGTTACTTGTTAACTATATAACATTAGCTTTCAGTTATGTAACTTGCAGAACAGCTGCCCACAATTCCAAAGATCACATATGAAATAGTATTCAGGTCATATCTACATACATGCCCGTATTCAGGGAAAAGAGATTAATTAATGAATACAACAAGTTTCCCTAATAGGTAATTAAAAATATATATCTCTATTATTTTACCTTTTTGGTTAAGTACCTCGTTTTTATTTTTTTAAAAAACTTTTTAATTGCACAAAAAGCAAAGAAAGAAAAAAGCAATAGTTTTCAAAGCACTCTTCAACAAGTAGTTACAGGACAGATCCCAAGGTTTCTAATGAGCTACCATACTTAGATTTTTATCTTAGATTTTTCCTGTTAGCTTGTATTTACTTTTTAATATTACATCCTGACATTCCTCTGCTTACATAGTTACAGTAATGACCGCTTGCTTTATTGATTTCCTGCCTCTCTTAGAATGGGGCAATGAATGATCTGAACCTAAAGCCAATGTCATCCGTGGTGGCCAAACTTGATCACTGTTCCTCCAATCTGTTTATTGAATTTGTCTATGTAGTCAACACAGACAGCTGCCATCAAATCGATCCTGGGGTGAGCCACACTGAATGCTAAAAGTTTGATGTGAATGGCTCAGCCTAAAGATGATGAAATCTATGCAACAGCCAGACAATTACTCTGCTTTAGGAAAATAAAAACATTTTAATTAATTTGCTGGGAGATAAAAATCAATATAAAAAAGGAGTTTCTTGAAGGGTAAAAATTTAAAATCTAATCAAGAATACTAAACTCCCCAAAGAATTAGGCTTGAGGGAAGGATCTCTAAAAGATGACCAAATTATTTCATACAGACCTACAAATCCATCTAATGAGTAGTTTCTAAATACGACAAAGGCCGTTCATAATTGCTTTAGAAGGACACGTATTACTGGTAAACCATCATCCCAACAGCACTAAATTTAATGTGGCTTTTCTGTTTTCTACCACAACATTTACTGAACATCCACTGAGTTTAGAATATCACAGAGGCTCAGAATTGAAAATTTTAAAAGTAGATCAAAGCCCATTATAATAAACTCTGCGGAGCAACTACATTTTGGTTTTGGTATATTTTTTTATGTTCACATATTTAGAAATCACTTTCCCATTAAAAAGACACTAGAGACAAATAAAAAGGTTCATGCTCTCCTGCTCTGAAAAATATTGTGTTCAAGACTCAGTAGGTGGAAAAGGGAAGTAAAATACATTTAACTATCTCCTGCTTGTCCTCCTTTCCGGGGAGTCTTGATCTGGTGTGATGTACAAACATGAAAGTTTAGTGGGTGCTTTGGCTGACAGTTTGATGTGGGTGTAAGGGCTGAAGAAAATTGAGAAATGCTACCTGGTTATCAGACAAAAATGTGGGTAACTGAGTTCTCGTCTCAGTGCATGAGCAGAATTACCACTCACACAAGTAGGAAAGAAAGAGATGCTGGCTAGGAAGTATAGACTTTTTACGCAGAGATCTGGTATATTGTCTCAGGACATGGAAGTGGGGCCATGGGAAACCCTGTGATAAAAAGGATTTTGCCATTCATTCATTCATAATTCATTGACATATTAAATACATATAATCCATTCACTCATGCATTAGTTCATTCCAAAACATTGTGTGCACACTAAGTCAGGCATCTAGTGAATCAACTAGTCTTGGTTTTTATCCTTTTGGAGTCAAAGTTGGGTGGAGCAAAAGATAAATTCTTGGGAAAGTAAAAACTAAAATAAAAGACATAAGTCAATAGAAAATACCAAACATTCATAAAAACAATTACAACTGCACAATGGTACTTATCTTAAAAAAAAGTTCAGAGTTATACAAAAAAAGTTTATAGCACTGGTAAGGTGTTAGAAAGATTAGCATCAGATGAGTTTGCTTTTAGAAGGCCAATTGGAGTCTGCATTTAAAAAGGGGGAAAGGGCAAAAGGTTCTGGGTAGGAGAGGCATGTGCAAGGAAAGTTATTTTGAGCAGGCATGCAGAGAATGGATGTGGGAAATGTCAGGAGTTATCTCTGCCCCAATCTCTATATTAAGAAGAGAGTCACGGTGTTTATGGATGGAGAGATCCCTCTTCTAATAGGACAACAGCATAGAATTATTCCAGGAGAAAAGAGATCTCATATGTGAAAATCATCAGATTTTTCAGAATAAAGGAGGTGCTGTTTATTTGCATGACAAAAGAATTATTTGATTTACAAGGGGATTTTGTCACAGCATTGCTATTTAAATAGTAAACTCGTTTTATGTACCAAAAATATAAAGCTGTTTTATGAAAATGTGCTTTATGCACTTCTTTCCCAGTAACACATGTACCGCATAAAAGAATGCATCCATTTGCCTTTCAGCAAAATCACAGCAGTCTTACCATTTCATTTTATTTGGCCATTAATGTCAAGAGGGCCCAATTAAAGCAATTTTTTTTTTCAGTATTGAGAAAACTTTGATTCCCTCTGAAAATAATCCTGAGAGGTCAATGGGGGCTACATTATACCAATCTTTAGAAAAAGCATGAATGAAGGAGAAATATGACATTGTACTTCAGTCATGTGCCAGGCATATGAATTATTACAGTGGTTTGAAAGAAAACAATTTCATCTAAGAATCTTTCTAGTCTCCCTTCATTCAGTGGCATTTCAATCTATCAAACATTTCAAACAAAAATGGCCTTGTTATTAAGTAACCTAAAGAATCAAAACTGGCAACACAAATTTGTCTTTTCTTCTCTTACCTGAAGTACAAAGTTATGAATACAAATTAAGTTAGTTTGGACTTGCTTCTTGTTTGTCATCTAATCAATAAAGCATACTGTATCTAATCTAAAGCATGCTGAAAGCAGATGTGACATGAAAAGCTAAAATGTTAAATTCCATGAAGATTTAAAATCTATTGCCATGAGAGGTCCGGAAGATTAGCTATCACAGTCTTTAGGTTAACTGGGTTCAAATGTTTGCTTTTGCTGAAGTGTACAGAAAAGCCAACTGACTATTAGGCAGTCTTAGCAAAGGACACACTGATCCGAATGGTTACTTCGGAATAAATGTCACATAACTTTTTCATACAGCATTAAAGTAATGTCTGAGAGAGCCATGCAATTTTCCAATTGTACATTTCAGTTACTGCTGATCTAAAAACTTACACTTTTAGATGGGAAAGGCATGCATATTATTGGAAGCTGTGAATTTGCCTTAAAATCTAAATTGAGAAAACCCATCACAGATGAAAATGAAGGTTCTGCAACTATATATCCTTGATAGTTTCATACTTCAAAGAGAAAACACTCTATCCTACATATTTCTTAAATCTCTGTGGCTTAATAATGACTCATCTATTTTCTATCAACTATCAATCTTTACCATCTATCTAAAAACAAATATTGAGTGTGTTAAATGTGCAAGCACTCTTCTACACCCTGGGATTTGGGATTGTGAGTTAGACAATACTCCAGTCTCATTCTAGAGAGACAGACAAAAACTAAACAAATACATATATATATATATAATATACATACATATATATAATATATATATAATATATATATATATAATTTCAGTATCAATGCGTTATAGGAAAAAAAAATAAAGCAGAGTAGGAGGTAGGGGCTATTTTAGGTAGAGGGGCCAGGGAAGTAGGTAGATTTCACATGAGCAGTGGCTTCTACCACCCTCTCTCCCTCATCTATTCTTTTTTATCTATGCTAACTGAGCACTTCTTGTGCAGTGCTGATTCTTGGCTCTCTACTCTCTTTCCTAGTTCCTAAGAGGTGAAGCTCATGCTCTTACTGATGGCTCTACAAAGAGGCTTGGTTGAAAAGGAGGCTGACAACAATGGATGAAATGAGATATTCTTGGATTCTAATGATACAGTTTTGTATGCCTCCCTGGGCTCATATATAAATGGGTAATTGAGAGCTGCCTGGTTTACTGAGTGATATCAGTCTATAGACTGGGGATATGTCTGGGCACTGGTCATTTTTATACATTAAATGTTATAGCTTAGTAGTCAGTTTTAATTGTTCATCTCTGAATTTGCTAGGAAATAATCTTGAATCTTTAGCAACAAATTTGTATTTTAGACTCCCTTGAATGAAGAAAAAAAGTAAGTGTATCTATTTTATATTTTGTATATCTTCTGCTGATAAATTTAAATGACATTAAATTATTTCCTAATATCTTCCCTTATGTATCAAGGGCTACCACTAAATTGATGACAAAAGCCTTGAACACTGTGACAGTCCCAAAGTACTATTTACCAAGGATGGCAATTCCTTCTAGCAACAGAATGAAGGCTTCTGGGGATGTTCTGAAAGACATAGTTCCCTGCAGTTACAAGGGCAGAGAAAATGTCTGATATTTCAAGAGAGAAGGAACATAAAGATTTAGACTCTAAGAATTCCTCTAAACATAGATACAATGGGGAATCCTTTGTTTCCCAAATAAGATTCTGCACTAAAATGAAGAGCCCTATCTCTGACTTAGGGGATTCTTTTCCCTCAAATCAATGTTAAAGAAAGCTTGGAGAACCAAGCAAAGTTTTCTGGAATTAGAGAAGTCCGGGATAAGAATGGACCTTAAAAATCACCTAACTCTCTATCTAAAGCTTGAATCACTGGGCAATTTCTGTGCCATACAATACACATAATACAGGGATGGAGAACTAATTCATTTGAGCAGAGCAGTCATTTCCATTTGAAGGCTGCCTACTTAACTGGTTAATCACTCTTCCTTGTTGAGTTGAAATTTATTTCTCTTAATTTCTATTTCCATGACAGAAGCTGAACCACACTTTGGGGGACACTCTTTACTTTCCTATGACATTTTTACTACAGATAAGAATTTAAATCCCAGGAGTATGCTGGATCCATGTCCATGATTTAGGTTTCTGGAATGCATGGCAGGACCAGGTGGGAAGAAGAGGAGGCCTTAGTTTTGAATCCAGAATTTCCCAAAGTTCTTCAACAACTGTTGAGTGGTTGAGGTATTGGCATGCACCTGTTTTATAAAGTGGTTTTTTAGTTGCATTCTACTGTGGTTTCTTATGTGCTGCTACCCTGACAACTTCTTGAAGAGAACGTGAGGACAGAGAATGTCTGAGAAGGCAGTTTTCAGCCACTCTTGGGTATCTAGGCTTAATGCCATCAAATATTACTGTATCTCCATTTTAGTTCATATCAAAGTCTTTACTAGGCATCCTTTTACATCACTGAATATCCAGTGACAAAACTGGATATTTTGAACACATTTTTTACGTGCCTCCCCATAGCTTCCACCACTGAATGCTAGAAGAGCAGTATTTGGAGCCCTTGAAGGAACTGAACAGGGTCGCCGTTCCTTTTGATGACCTTTCATGGCACGTGGTTTCTAGATTAAGCAGTTTTCTTCCTCTGGATACCCACTAGCATATCAAAAATATTTTGAAACTCTTAAATAAATATGGCCTAAATCTTAAATAAATATGGTAAAAAAATGACTGCCACTTCCCGTGATCTGCCATTAATGTAGTATAATTTTATGAGCATCTGATTGCAAACCTGGTCAATTAAATCTCCAAGAATATTTTCACATGAGAAGTATTCAAGCCAAATATCCTATGATCTGCTTTTATAGAATGGATTGTATTCTTTTAACTACAAGAGAGAATTCTATATTTATCCTTAGTAAATTTTATCCTCTTGGGTTTTTTTTTTTAGTGTTCTAGCCTCCGGAGATCATCCTGCATCTTGATTTGTCATCCATCAAATTAGTCATTCCTCTCCTCCCAGCTTTGTAGCATCTTCAGGTTTGGAAAACACAATGTAATGATCAGCTTGTGCCCTGGCTCTGCCTTCTTCTAACCTTGACAGTTAAGGTCAATTAAGATTCATGAATTCAAGACAGCATTTCCTTCTGGGATCAATTCTTGTATTAAACTTAGGCTGGAGAGAAAATAAATTTAGGCATACAGAATCATTACATTTTATCACAGGTTAAGCTGTATAGCTGTGATTGCTGGATTCCTCAGGGTTCCATGAACCAATATTTCAAATGGTCTCTAATTCCCTCAGGCCCTTTTTCAGGGAGGAAAATCTAAGTTTGTAGGAAAAAATGTAGCTATTGTACTAATCTGACAAGTACTCAATAGGTAGAAAAGGAAGCATATAGAGCAGAGAAAGAGAAAAGGAGCATAATTTGGAAGAGAACAAAGGACCCAAGGAAGGTCCATGAAATTCCCAAATCTTGAGATCAAAATATAGATGAGCATTTGCCAAAAAAAAGAGAAAAAGTCAGGTCTTGGAGAGCTTGGGAGAGAAAGAAAGTGTGATCATAAAAGGACTCTTCAGAAGGAACAATGGAGAAGGGAAGAGGTAGGAAAGTGCATGTGTGCATGTGAGGTGAGGAGGGATCTGAGTAGCAAGATTTGGAATGAGGCAAAATCCTGCTGTATAATTCCTTCTCAGGCTTGACTAACATGAGTACCCTTGTTTTTGCTGGCAACAATTAGCATGCTGACATAAGACAGCATAAGGCAAAAATCTCTAATGAGGATCGCTACCGCAAACATCTTATTTAACTGAAGTTGAAATCAAGTTCTAAAGAGGCTAGTTCATGTCAAATGCCACAAAGCCAATTTCAGTGTTGTAAACGACTCTCAATCTCTCATATAGTACGGTTCCTTACATAGGAATCCCTAGACAATAGTTCAAACAGTTCAGGATCAAACAAACCTTGTTCTCTACCAACACATTCCATGTCCTACTGGCAGTTTACTTAAGACATGATTGAATGACCAAATGAACGATTGTGGCTTGTACAGCCATAATCTGGACAAAGATTTTTTTATTTTGATTATATTTATTTTATTTTTAAACCAGTTTTATTGTTATCACATACCATACAATCCATCCAAAATGTACAATTCATGGCTTACAGTACCTTCAGAGTTGTGTATGCTTCATCACAACGTAATTGATTATTACGTTAACTTTTTAAAAATGGATTTAAGTATCATAATCCTACAGAAAATATGGGGAACGAGAATTGATGCAGTCACCATACTTCATCAATTTTGCCTCAAATTAATACATAATATATTTCAGATACATTTGAAATTCACTGTGTAGCACTCTAATTTATTTCCCCTACCTCCATCCTTAAATTTCTTTGTTTTTATTTTCAATGAACTGGATTAGTGATAAGGTCACATGGGATTTATTTCTTTAAAAAAATGAAGCAAATGTAACAAAATGATATTTGATACTGAGTAGAGGCTATAGGGTTTTTTTTTTTTTTTTTTTTTTTTTTTTTTTTTTAAGGAAAGACAGAGAGAAGGAAGGAAGGATAGAAGGAAGGAAGGAAGGAAGAAAGGGAAACAACTTTAAACATTTTCTTGTTTTATTGTATTTTGTTTTTCCGTTTTTTGTTACATGGGCTGGGGCCGGGAATCGAACCGAGGTCCTCTGGCATAGCAGGCAAGCACTTTGCCCGCTGAGCCACCGCGGCCCACCCCAGGCTATAGGGTTTTGTTCTTAAATCCCCACTTATGTATCAATTTGCTTCTGAGTGCCTTTTACCACATCATGGTCTAGTTAATTTCTTCATGAAGGTCATATTGTCTTAATTACTATAGTTTCATGGCCAGATCCAGTTTCTAGCAAGGCAAGTCCTTACATCTTTTTCAAAATCATCTTTGCCTATTTTGGCTCCTTGCTTATTCTCATTAATTTTAGTATATGCTTGTCAAGTTCCCTGAAAAACTCCGTTGAGATTTTATAGTGCCTTTATGGATTAAATTGAGAAATAAAAGAATATTTAGAAAATCCATTTTGGACATGGTTTATTGCTTCATTTATTCATATCTTCATTTAGATCCTTCACAATATTTTATAATTTTTCATGAAGATCTCATACATATTTTATTAGATTTATGCCTAGATAATCTACAGATTTAGTTACCATCATACATACACATAGACACACATGTATATACGAATACTAGAGTAGTTAGGAATGCTGTTGATCTTTGTCTCGCAATCTTACAGCCATCGACTCTGCTAAAATCTCTGGAAGTTTATACTTACCTTCTAATTTTCTATGGATTCAACCTTACATACTACATGCAATTTCAGTTTGCATTTTCCTTTTCAATCATTATGCCTCATTTCTTTTTCTTATCTTGTTGCATTGGCCAGGATCCTCGTATATCTTGAATATAAGTAGTAACTCATAATTTCTGTAGGTTTCAGAAGATGTTATCTTCCATTCGTAACTTGCCCATGAAATTTTATCAAATTCATCTTCAACACCTACTGAGAGAACTGTATTTTCTCCTTTAATCTGCTGGCATTAATAAATTTTCATTTTGAAATATTCTTGAATTTCTAGGATAATAACCAGTAAATTTTTATGGTCCTGTCAATTTTGATATTATCAGCTGAAAGATCTGTTTGCAATAGGGTTTTCAAAGTAAAATTAACAAATCATGAGTCCTATTATTATAAATCAAATGGCATCTTTATGTGTGTTTGTATATGTACATGTATATACAAACTTACATAAACATAAGCATACATATTTACATACACGTATAGCTAAAGGAATTTATAATTTGTCCATTTTTGGGGGGCCAATTATTAAAGTTACTCATTGTTAATAATGTCAAATTCTAATATCCATTTCTAACAACTATATATTATAACCAGTGTAGCAATGAGGAAAAAAGAAAAGTGGAGCCTTACAGAATCTTTTTTTTTTTTTTTTAACATGGGCAGGCACCAGGAATCGAACCCGGGTCCTCTGGCATGGCAGGCAAGCATTCTTGCCTGCTGAGCCACTGTGGCCCACCTGCCTTATAGAACCTTAAATCATCTAAGCAATATTATGAACAACATTAAATTTGGCTGGATGTTCGGTCCTATTAGGAGCATTATTTTAAATTTTTAAAGCTCATTTTTCTCCAGTAGTCACGAGTTTGGAGTAAAACGTCAATGCAGGGGGATAAAAAGGACTTGCTATAAATGGTATCTGGAAATTCCTTTATGTGGATCTACTTTATGTTGCTAGGGAACATGGCTTCTAAGCATTTGTAAATCTAGAAAACCAAGCTTCTTACCTTTCTTGGCTGTGATTTTTATACCAAGAATCTGATTTAAGGTAGTTTATAAATTAGTTGGCTCTAAGATATTTGGATAGCACAATATTTTGTAATCAGCCTTCCCTAATGAAAAAATTGCATGTAAACAACTCATGCTTGGGAGAAGGGAGAATATAAAATCTGATTTCTTTCACTAATAGGATACCACACTAGTATCTAAGAGCACAAACTCTGTAGCCAGATTTCCTAGGTTTAAATCCTAGCTCTGTCACTCAATCCCTATGAGAACGTCAGCAAGTTACTTAACATCTCTGTTCTTCAATTTCATCATCTTTAAAATAGTAAAAATAGCAGCTACCACCCGGGGCTTTGAGAGAATCAAATGAATTATTAAATTCATTTAATAATTATCAAATCATTAAACTTAGAAGAGTCCTTGACCCATAGTAAGTGCTCAATAAATGTTACTAATACTGTGATGGTTGTGGATGCTGTTAGCCTTCTTTTATTTGAGGATGTATTTTCGAATAGCATTACTGCAAATTCCAACCTTACTTGTGTTCTTACAACTTAAGCAAGCAGAACTCACTTTTACTAATATTAATCTAGACAGATAAGCCAGCAAGTGATTTATAACCTCCGGCTAAATGGCATCCTACAATGCCAGGCTCTCTAGCAAGTTGAAAAAAATAAACAGAGAAAGGAAGAATAAATGTAAACTGTGGGCAAGTGATCTGTGGAATTAAAGGGAAAAGGGGATCATTGCAAACGGGCCACTGAATTTCTCTCTTATGTGCATCTCTATCTAAAGAAAGGTGTACATATGAAAGCATAAAGTACAATTTCCACAGCTTCCTAAAAATCGCTGGGTACGGAGAGAGGTGGCTGTCAGGTATCGGTACAGAAGTGCCACCACCCGGACTGGGAACAGGAAACGAAAGACAATTTTGTATGCAAATGGAAACCACCACGGGGACCCAGGTAGGTGGAATATAATTACTCAGACTGAAAAGCGTTCAGGGTGCTGGATTAATACTCGCCCACGTTTTTTTTTTTTTTTTTTTTTTTAAAGTGCCAGGCATTTTTAATTGGCCCAAAATGTTTGGCAGCTTTTCATTAGATTTTATAATCACAAAAATTAATATTTTAAAAGTACATACAATTGGCAAGCCAAAACTATACCAGAAATGAGAGTGAGGTGAGAGGGAAAGGGGATTACGGTACTTTTTATTGGTGTATATATGTCATCTTTTTATAGCACTGAAGAAGCTCATATTTAAATACAATGACAGGAATGAGTGATTCCTCTTTGATGGATGCTGATTTCAGAGCATTATTCGCCCCTGAAAGCAAACTACACTCTTCTACTTCTCATCACAAGAAAAACTGAAAAAGATAGGATGAGTTTTTATCAGAGAATGTACCGGAAGCAGGTGATGGAATTCCAGGAGCAGATTTTGGTAATGGCACTGAAATAAATAGATCTTAGGACTGATTCCACAGTGGCCAAGGCAGAAGGCTTTCTGGGTTGACTGAGTCATTTCTTGGGCCATTAGGTCTGCCCTTCTTTAATGCCTGCACCGTTTTGCACAAGGACTGTCTGTTAGGGTCAAAAACTAGAAGTCTTCATCAGAAAAGGCAGAAAATATAGGCTAATCGACAAAGGACATTGGCAAATTCTAGGGACATGCAGACAGTGGGCAACACTGTTCCTTTCACCATATAATATGAAAGGGTATATAGCGTTGTCACCCACTGTCGTCAAATGGTGAATGGGAGCAGGAAGCACTGGATGGTACCTGCATAGAAAGTGGTGAAATAAACTCTCTTTTCAGGTCAGACTGTTCTAAGCCACAGTGAGAACAATAAGTCAGCTTGTCTGCCTTTTCATTAGTGCTATTCCAAAACAACTACAGAGGCCAAATTTATATCTGTCCCATTTTCCAGGGAGTCTTACTATTTTTTATTAATACAGAATGAACACATTATATGATATACAAAGAATAAAGATTAACCGAATGAGTAAATGGACATGCAAATATTTTTATCACAGACAAGTCAAGGATAAGTATGAGTGTCCATATAAGGATGCCGTAGGCACCCATGCAGTGGGGCAGGCCGGTAACACTGGCTTTGGATGTCAACCTGCCTGTATTGGATAAAGCCCAGACTTTTGCAGAGCATCCTCATCTACTTTTACTTCTTCCTCTCTTGCTGCTCCCTTCTGTGAGTACCTAAGATACCACCATATCAAATAATTTGTAGCGTCCCTAAGGCACTCAACTTTCATTGTGCTTTGCATTTGCCTTTCCCTCAACTTGAGCTGCTTTTCCTTTATCTACCAAACAAGTTCTACTTATCCTCTAAAATGCAATTCAAGTGTCAGCTCACTTACATAAACTCTCTTACCCCAGAGTTGCGTGTCTCCTCCATCATGTTTCATCTGAACCTTACATATTCTTATGACTCAAGTGTCACTATACTGTGATTATGTATTATATATTTGCATTAAATAGGAACTCCTTGAATGAAGACACAATGCTGTAATTAATCTCTGCATGGTGCTCATGTAGCCATATTCCTTCACTAACTATCATTTAACTACCAAGATTTGAAATTTATGGTCAATGATTTTCATTTCTTGCAACTCCACTCTGGCCAGCATAGATTCCTTATATTATTTCTTCCCATCTCCAACAGGGACTCAATTACAGCACTAAGTTGAATGTTTTGTATGCTTGAAATACAGTTAATAGAGTCATTTCTTGCTTTCAAGTTTTATTACCACCTGCAACTTTAAATTTTTAAGCTTTAATGACTGTCACATGCTTTATTTGTCATAACCAGAATAAATACATTATTTCATTTTCTTCTGCCAGAATTAAAGCTTAAGGCCAGCTATGAAAGTGATGGAAGTAAATTCCTATTAATAGCCTGGATGAAATGGGGTGGGGGAGAGAGAGGACTTGAAAGGAGTAAGTTATTGACCGAGTCTCTACAAAACCAAAGTATAGGGAATAAGAATGAGACAGAAAAACAAGCTGAAACAACCATGAATTGGGAATCTGTCTCCATGTTTTTATCTCCTTAAGCATACTAAAGATTTTTTTTAATTTCCCTTAGGTCTTTGTGATGTCCAAACCCTGGTTTTCTTTGTTGATGGTTTCTGTATTTTTAGCTTGTTCCTTTAGAAGGGCCATCATTTCTTGCTTTTATTTATCTTGTAATCTTTTGTTACAAACTGTAACTGTACATTTTGATATTTTAATGTATCTCTGAGATTTAGTCCTTGAGCTGTCCCTTCCTTAAATTTGTATCCATCCAGTGATATGGCAGAGATTCCCTCAGATTCCAGTCACTAACAAGAACAAGCCACTGTAAAATGTATCTTTGGCAATCCATGCAGATTGTCTCTGCCTTGCTGGGGCGCTTATCCAGAGCTGAGCCCTCCTGCGGAGACCAGCCGGTCGCAAAGGTGCACGCAGGGCTGGAGCCTGCAGCTTGCCCTGGGTTTGTGCTCTTTCATGGTTGAAAGAGCATTAAAGCCTCATTTTCTTGATTCAGCACTTGCCCAGATACTGCAACTTGTTAACTGTTTTCCAAAGTCTTGAGGGAGATGGCTGGCAGGTTCTGCTTGTTGCTGGAAGGTTCCATGGAGGCACAGCCCCCGGAGCATTGTACACTGACCTTTCATTTGACTGCAGTTACACATATTTGAATGCACACCACAGACGTGGATACTGATACCTTGTAAAGCCCATACATATAATGCCTAGAATAACAGCAAACATTCATTTACATCTCACTGTGTGCCAGGTGCTACTATAACCTCTAATCTGCAGTGACTCAATAAGCCTCCCAGTACCCATTTTATCCTGATCTTACGGGTGGAGAGGCAGTGGCACCAAGAGGCTAAGAACTTGTTCAAAGTCACGTGAGTGGCAGAGTCAGCGTTTAAACCCAGGGAATCTGTAATCCCATGGGGAAGACAACGGTCCTCTCCTGAACCAAGCTTTTCTGACTTTGCTTTAATCTGGAACACATTCCGCCTGGTTCCTAAGAGTGTGCTCACACATCTACTTATCTCAGCTTAGTAAGTTCCTCTCAAAGAGAGTCTGTGTCAGCCTTCTCACTGTCTTTTTTCTCCTCATAATGACATGAGACTGTTCTTATCCAGTTGGGCACAAATACAAAAGTCAAATTTCACCACATTCCAAGAAATTATCTAACATTTCCATGAGAAACATTCATTTTTGACTATGAAGAGGTTATTTCTTCTTCTCAAGAGAATCCAAAGGGGGAGCTCGATGTCACCTGGTCCCAACGCCACGCAGTGGGGTCTCCCTTCTCAGCCTTTCCTCCCTCCCTGCTCTCAGCTTTGGAGAATGACCTCTAGTAAGGACCTCTAGAGCCCACCTCCAGCCCTGGGTGTTCCATGCATTACGAAGTGTATTACTTTCATTTATGAAATCAGACCTTCCTTTTTTAAAAAAACTAGGTTTAGTTTGTTACTTTCAAGCAAAATAGAAGCCTGTTTTTTTCTTTCTAAAAGTTACATATATTTATATGTATTAATATTCATTTTTAGTAAAGTTAATATATTTTCACATTAGAAGATAATTTAGAGAAGTATTAAAAAAGATAATATGTATCAGTCATAATATCAGCGATCAGCAGTGCTAATAATATTTTGATATTTTCTTCTAATGTAAATGTGTATACATATGCTAGTATGTTGCATATATCTGTTTTTATTAAATAGTAAAAGCAATTATTCATTAGATGTATATACATGTGCTAGTATGTTGTGTTTATCTGTGGTTTTTTTTCACATGGGCAGGCGCTGGGAATCGAACCCGGGTCTCCGGCATGGCAGGTGAGAACTCTGCCTGCTGAGCCACCGTGACCTGCTCTCCTATATCTGTTTTTATTAAAAAGTAAAACCATTTATTCATTGGAGTGGAATTTTAATTTTATTTATTTTACATTGGCAGGCACCAGGAATTGAACCCGGGTCTCTGGCATGGCAGGCGAGAATCCTGCCACTAAGCCCCCATCACACTGCCCTGTATTATCTTTTTAAAAAGCATATAGCATATATATAAGACAAAATTTGCTCTTTTAACCAGTTTTAGTATACAATTCAGTGGCATTAATTACTTTTACAATGTTGTACTCCCACCACCCTACAGTACTAAAACTTTTTCATCACCCAAAACAGAAACTCTTTATCCATGAAGCAATAACTCCCACCCTGCCCTACCCTCAGCTCCTGCTAATCTCTAATCTACTTTCTGTCTTTATGAGTTTTCTTATTTTAGACATTTCATATAAGTGGGATCATACAATGTCTATTCTTGTGTGCTTGGCATATTTCACTTAGAAAACTGTTTTCAAGTTTCATCCATGTTGTACCATGTTGCAGAACATCATTCCTTTTTACAGCTGAATAGTATTCCACTGTGTAGATGGACCACATTTTGATTATTCATTCATTTGTCCATGGACATTTGGGTTGTTTCCACATTTTTAGCCTTTGTGAATAATGCTACTATGAACATCAGTATACAGTGTCTGATTAGCTGCTTTCAATTCTGAGGTGTATACCTGAGTGGAATTCACCAGATCAGAGGATAATTCTATTTTAAACTTTTGAGGAATTGCCGAACTGTTTTCTACAGTGGCTGCACCATATTATGTTTCCACCAGCAAAGCCTGAGAGTTCCAATTCCTTTTCCTCGTCACCAACACTTATTTTCCTTCGTCATCCTAGTGGATGTGAAGGGGCATCTCACTGTGGTTTGAACAGGCATTTCCCTAATGGCTAATGGTGTTGAGCATCTTCTCAAATATTTAATAGCTATTTGTATATCTTAACAGATGTGAACAACATCATTTTATTAATTTGGATGTAGTTACTTAAACAAGGCATCAATGGCTCCACTGGGTGTTGGTGGGGAAAAAAAGCTTTCTAATCACTTAACATGCTTCCAAATAATGAAATTTTATAATTTCATATTTATACATTTTATAAATAAACTATAATCATGTATCTGTAAGTGTTTGTGACAATAATGACTTATATCATAAGAGATAAAAATAGGTTATAACATGTTCATGGCTTCTTGGATTGAACCTGACATCTCTGGATTTATTTAACTTCCTGAAAAATGACCATAATAGGGTGTTAGATATTACTGTCAAAGTTAATGAACAGCAGTGAATTTCAAAATTCATCTTAAGAAGGCATCCCTAATTAAAAATTGATAATAGCAAAATATTGACAGCTCCCACGATTTTGCATGAGTACACAAGCTCCTGACGCTGCCAGCCACATTTCCAGGTCTCTCCCCTACATCTACTTTCTTTCCGTGACGTTCAATCAGCCAGCAGTTGTGCCCCCTAAGCCACGCGATAATTTAAAACCCTGAATACTTCATGTTCTCCTCAAAGTGGGGTGGGGAAGGCAGAAAGTCTTTCAGGATGAGGTCTGTACTTATCAATCACAGTAGCAGCTACTGCGAAATTGGCCTCTGCAGAGGCAAGGCTGGTTCCTTCACTGGGAATGGAAAGCTGTTTCTGATTAAAATGGAAGCAAAAAAATCTCCAGCAGCTGGAGGAACTTCTCAGCTGGAAAGACTGGATTTCCAGGGTTTGGGGCAATGAAGCAGAGAGAACTTAGGTTTATGAAAAAGCAGACAGGAGAACAGCTTTAAGTTAGTTTAAAAATGGAATCTGGGGAGTTCTTATACAGAGAAAATCACACAGGGTGAATCATGCTGGGGAGTGAGCAGGGGGAAAGCCTGGCTCCAAGAGCCAAGTTTGCAGAGAAACTGGCTGCAAAGATAAAGCCTCAGCCCTGCACAGCCACGAAGAGAAGCCTGCGTGGAGATGTTCACAGCTGGTAACGCCGGCAGCATCACTGGCTGGTTCTCCCTTCTACTGCGTCCCTTTGACCATTGTCTCACCCTGAGCTTCCCTAGAGCTCCCCCAGGGTCCTCTAGAGCTCTGTGGTCCGTTCTAGCAGCACCGGGACCTTCTGGGCTCTGTCTAGAAATGTAGACTCACAACCCCATCTTCCACCTACTGGAACAGAATTCTATTTTTCCATGATCTGCAGGTGATTCTTACTTACATTCAAGACTGAAAATCACTGTTCTGCAACATACACAGTGTACTGCTTGAGAGGACTCACTTATTACACACGTTGGTGTAAAGAGTATAAGTTTTCATCATGCATTCATTCTCTCAGCAAATCATGAGTAAGCACAACGAGTGCCCTATAGGCCCTCTCTCAAGCCGTCATGGCTTAGCCACCAGTTATTATACACCACTTTGTGCTCTGCATTATGGAAGCGGCTGGCGTTACAGAGATAACACGCTGTTCCTGCCCTCCGTTGGGGCACAGACTCATTAGAAAAGGATTCATGTAAAAACCAGATAAAAATGATAAAAATATATTCCTGACATTGGTTCACAGAACAGAGGGAGAGGTGGATGGGCATGAAGGAGACAGTAAGGTTTTATGGAATGGAAAGGCTTTTCTTAAAGGAGAATCTTAAGCACCTCTTTTTCCAGGTGGATCAGGGGTCTTGAGGACAGGAAGCGTTTAGGAGTAGAGAGTAGGGTGTTCCAGGCACAGGCAGCAACTTCTTCAAAGGCCTGAGGGCAAGAACCAGGCTGGCCTCTTCAGACAACTTTAAGAAGCTCCATACGGCGGGACTGTAGGTTTGGGGACAGTGGATTGAGAGCTGGCGGTCAGAGACAAGACTGGCGAGCCTGGCAGAGGCCCGGTTTTCGAGGGTCTTACACGCCAAGCCCTTGAGATGAAGCAGCAATAGGAAGTTACTGAAGGGTTTTTAGTAAGGGAATAAAAGGATCATTTTTGTGTTTCAGAAACATTATTCTGGAGGATGCCCAGGGAATGATTAACCAATTTGGCTGAAACATAAAGAACATGGAGAAAAGTAATAGCAAATAAGGCTAGAAATACAAGTTTGGACCCAGATCAAAGAGAATTCTAACCGCCGTGTTCTGCACTCAGTGGGCTGTGGGGAGCCGCTGAAA
Source organism: Tamandua tetradactyla (assembly GCF_023851605.1). Taxonomy (NCBI): domain Eukaryota; kingdom Metazoa; phylum Chordata; class Mammalia; order Pilosa; family Myrmecophagidae; genus Tamandua; species Tamandua tetradactyla. Next base: position 169,187,138 of record NC_135333.1, read on the forward strand.
ATCTCTAAGCAGAAGAATGCTTGAACCAGGAAAGACTAAAGGCAGAAGACCAGGTAGGAAATTACTGCAACAATTTGGGCAAGAGGTAATAAGAACCTGATGGCTCCAAAAATAGAAATTAAAGGATAACTTTGAGAAGCAGGTGCAGATTTACCAGCACAGTTTCATTACTCATTTTAGGGTGGCGCAATTTTATATATAAATCAAATCTTTATAAATGTCTCCATTTTTACATCCTAATAGCCTTTTATTTCTGTACTGATCACTGGGCATGGTGCCCTCAAAGTCCTCTGGTCACCAGGACTGACGCTGACTGAGCACCAGGCCCACAGCTCAGCTCTCAGTAGAGATTAGTTGCTTCAGACACACCTCAGCCAAGAACAGGAACCCTGGCATCATCTGGCTCTTCAGCTCCTCTTCGCCGTTTCCCGCCCCAGGCTATGTTTTCACAGAGGCTTCCGGGTTATTCCCTGTTCACCCTCAGGAAAATCCTTTCCTCTTTCACCTGCAGCCCTTTGCTATTCCCGTGTGTTTTCTCATGCATCAGAATCACGGACTCCACCAGGTGGTGGAAAAATCAAAGTCATATTTCCAATTCTGAGTTTCTTTAAAATAGAGTGTGAGTAGGCTGCAGGGTAGGTACAGCTCGCGCACACGCAGTGTACCTCATCCACTGCCAGGCCTTCATTTCCTAGGATTTGGGGCTGGGGAGCAAGTCCTACTGGCACTTACTTATTCTGAGTTCTTCAAAACGCTCTTTCCAAGGTTTTGGTTTTGCATTATAGAAGAGTTACAATTCTGGGTCAAATACCATTCTTGGTCTGATTTCCAAAGGACAGATATCCAAATGGCTATTTTTCTTTTCTAAAATAAATATTGTATTAAAAAGGATAGGAAGAAGTATTGTACTCTATTTTCCATATATCAATTTGCCCCATGTGATGATTTTCCTCTGGTACTAGATGGCTCTATTCTTTCTAATTCAAGAACCAACAGGCTTCTTTTTAGCCCTAGAGAGTGATTAGAAACATTCATGAAGCAATATTAACACTTACAAAATCCCACTGTTCTTATCTAAGCTTTCCGTTTCTGTTAAGATGCTTAGCCAGAATGGAAGCTGCCCACGCAATGCTTGTATGGAAATTATAATTGCTCAAAAATATTCACATCTCCACCTACTCCTGAGTGCAACAGAACACATTAAAACATACATATACACATTTGCATTAAAATAGCTAATACACAAATGCAGCTTCGTATGCCCAATTCCAAATGCATGCGATTATAGAACTGCACATTCGGAAAAGCACAAATTCTCAGTGCTCAGACGTAATTCTCCAGAGATGGTGATTTTTTTTCCCCTAAAAGGAAGGGACATTAATAGTTTTAATTTATGGAGTACTTTCTCCTATTCTCCTTCCTCTATAAGAAATAAGAGTGGGCCGTTTTATGGGGAACTTTAAAAACACAAATCCTTTGTCCCTTAGGCAGGGTGCATCAAAAGGAGGATTATTTAAGAAAATTCGAGAATGGAATGAAATTTGTCAATATATTCTCCTTTTTATGACAGGCTTTCTCTCTCCTAAAGTTACCCTAATTCTCCACCAGCTCCATGGCTTAGAGACTTCCACTGCAGAGCTCTCCAGGACTCCCCTCTCCATTCCGTCTCCTGCAGGGGAGAATGTGTCAATTCACAAAGCACAGGGCGGACAATCCCATTTGGTTCTCATGAAGGGCTGTTGTTCTTGTAAACCAATAAAGCAGCTATGGTAAGACCTGTTTTAATGACTATTTTTCATTAATAAGATCTCTAATTCCTTTATTTATTTTACCTTTATTTTGGCTTTTGATTAATGTCTTGCTTCTCCTAGTGAGTTATTTTTCTCTTCAATCACTTAGAAACATCTATTAGAATGTTCCACAAAATTAAGATAACCTGCCAAGTCAAGTTTTGATTGTTGATTTTGATAGCTGCATTTCTTAGGTGTAGATTTCTTTATTTTTTTAATTTTGGTTTTCTGTGCCCCCGCCTCCCAACCCCTGCCTTGCCACCACTCTCTTTTAACATAAAACTTGATTCCAACATTCAATTTTGCACCAAAAACTTTTAGTCCCTCTTTACCATACAGAAAATGAACTGGATCAGATTTCAAAAATCCCTGGCTTCAACTTCTTTACTACTTAGTCTTCTTTTCCATCTCTGGCCCAATTGAAATGTTTATCTTGTTTTTGAATTTGGCTTTGTCTTTTAGATTTTGAGTCTTGCACTTTATTTCTCATTGCCATGTATTGTTATCTTATGGGGTCCTCTCAACCAGAAATGTTTGTTCTCCCCATTTTACAGATAGAAATTAACACCAAAAGATTTCCTAATTTCCCCCAAATCACAAACCTAATCAATGGCACAGTCTGGATTCCAATTCAAATCTTTCACTTGGCTTTGGTAAGTTTATTTTATTTTACTAGATAGTTGCTATCAACAAACTGCTGATCAGCTATTATAAAGCCGGAAGGCACGTGACTCAAGTAGGAAGACCTGCATTCAAGTTCTGACTCTGCCAATTACTAGTCTCTCTTGGCATCACTTCACTCACTGTATAATGGCAATACTATTAAATATTTACAGGGTTTTCATGAGATTAGTATAAGTGAAAGTTTTTTAAAAATGCAAAATACTACACAAACGTAGAGGTGTTAATAGCTAAAAAAGACTTGTCATTTTAAAGATGTTTATGTATAATAAATATTTCTGAAAAATCAGCATGAAAAAAGTCACTTGCAATAAAATTCTAAAATGCATTTTTTCAGATTTAATTCAATGTACTGTAAAAAAATAAAAATAGCAACTGAATTGGGCATTTGTCAAAAATATATCCATATATATGTGGGATCAATTAAAAAAACTGACTCAAGGCATTGTGAGGAAGGGTACTGATACAAAATAAGAGAAAGTAACATTAGTTTGCTAAAATGGTTGTCTTTTAGCATTTTTTTGTTACAATGTTTTTGTTTAGAGCTCAAGGACAAAGTTTCTATTTAAATCTAACCCTTTCAGCAAGCTATTAATAAGTGAATCTTCCAGACTTTATTGTTACAGGCCATGGAATCCATTTCGCTATCTGAAGCAGAAACAAGCTTACTAAATGGGTTAAGTTGTGCACAGAGACTTAGAGACAGGTGGTTAGAGCACCCAGCATGGATATTTCACAATCAGAAACAAGACATTCAGGGTCAAAGCCAACGGAAGAAATACCCACTCACACCAGCTTGGCTTCTAGAACTTCCCACCAACATCACACATGGGGATCAGTGCCTAAGCCTGAATTTAAGACATCCACTGGCTCTGTCCCCAAATCGCCAGAGAGCTCCACGATCACGTGCGTTGTGTGTGGCTTCTGCCTTCCCAGCTCCCTTCTTTCTCCAAGCTCACTTAGCAGAACCAAGTCACAAGTGGAATCTGGAAATTGTCACTTATTTTCATTTTTATTTCCAGACTCTCTGATAGTGAAATGAGATATAAGGGACCTGAAGTGGGTAATGAGTAAACCAATCTGTAGTTTTTGCCACAGGTATGCGTTAGAATTATCCCCAATTTACAGATATGGCAAACGAGCGGTAGGTAGCTTAAGTTCCTTGCTCAATGACAGTTAGTGTGGGCGGTGCCAGGATTTCAACTCAGTCTGACTCCAGCATTCAAACTTTTAGCCACTCTATTTTTACTACTTGCTTACATAACTTGTAACTCCTTGTAGAATAGGAGTTTCTAAGGAACAAGGGCATTTGGCATTTGTGGTCTGATTCAGTACGTATTTTCCAGTATCGAATACTGAGCATCATTATTCCTTCATTCAACAACTGTTTAATGACTATCTACTATGTACCAGGGACACTTTTTAGGGACTGAGGGATATGAACAAAACAGATTTGGGCCTTGACCTCCTGGAGACTAGTGTTTTATTTCAGATATAGTCATTAAACAAAAAACTATACATATGGAACTAAGACAGCATGTAATAGGGGACTTCAGCTAGACCTGAAAGTTTTCTCTACAGAAGTGGCTTGAATATAGAGACCTGCAAAATGAGTAGGTATCACATAGACTAAGAGAAAGGTTCTAGAGGAGAGTTTTCCAGGCACAGAGAGTAAACGGTGTGTGAGAAGACCTCCAGGTTGTAAGGACATCAGGGAATGAAGAAAAAGACCAGTGTAGCTGGAGCATCAACAGTAAGGAAGAGACTGGCTTTATGATAAGGCTAAAGAGGTAGGAACTCAATACATGTTCAAGGAATGAAAGAATGTGTGCACGTACCGGTGGGAGGTAATTGGGACACGTTTGAAGCCTTCTTTTTATACTGAAGTTATAATTTCAAAATAAATCTAGCAATTGTCTGCATTTTTAGAAAAGGAAAATTGATGCCAGAGTGGTAGACTGCCCTAAACCCATCAAAATATATTGATGGCCTAACATCAGCACATTTGTGTATACTGTGGATTATATAAAGAGAGATATAAAGTGGACCCAGTCATCTAATACTTGAAAGTAGAAATGGGTATGACTAACAGAATAATTTAGTAAAATTAAAAATTAAGCAGATGGCTCCTTTCTTCTCTTTATATGCTCTTTGAGATAACATTTCATCTTGATAAACAAAAATCTTTAGCACATTGCCCCCAATTCCTTCTCAAACAATGGGAAATGCAAAAAAGTCTTACATTAAGAATACTATGATTTATTTCTTAATATATTTTCAATCAAGAACAAAAAGAAGTCAAAGTGCCCTATTTCCATCAGAAGAAAAATTCAATAATATTCCATTTCTTTACTGGAGGAAGAACTGTCAAAAATTACTTTACCGATATCTAGTACAAGTTTTCAGATCTTTCAAAGATTTACATTACTATACATTCCAAAGTAACAGTTAAAACACATTAATTTACATGTGTATCTTTTAGGTCTAAAAATGAAAAGCTCTGGCCATTCAAACACACTCAGTGGTGAGCACCAGCCATATTCAAGGAAGAAAATTAAGTGCCCATTTTGGATTTCTCAGGAATAGATCCAAGATTCCATGATTCATCATTGTATTAAAATAGAAGGTTTATTTCTCTGTTATTTGAAGTTTGTTTCCACAGATAGATATTTGACCCTCAGCACTATCCTTGACATTCTAGGAACCCAGCTTAAGTTACTTTTCCTTGTCTCATCGCTTTTCTTACAGGTCAGTGGACAAAGCCCAGGTCTAAGGCTGACCCCTTCAACCGCCTCACCCTGTCCTGCATCTCCGGGTCTCCATCTAATCAATTATCACCCCCTCCTCAGCACCTGTAAGTTTTACTCCATCCACTGGTTCTTTCCCCTCTGAACATAACCAGACTTGATTCCTTCTCACAGTGAAAACAAAAACAAATAACTAAACAACTCCTGAAAAATGTCTCCCTTGATTTTTAGTCCCTGTTTTCTCTTTCTCTTTACATCCAAGGTTTTGGAAAAGCAGCCTGAGTTTACTGGCTCTTCTTCCTCACCTCTCATTCACCCTCAACTGCAATCTGCCACCTGCCTTTTTGTGCCAATGACACCGCTCCTGAAAGCGTCCCCAGCGACCGCATGTGGTACGCACAATGCACACTTCTTGGGCCTTTCATGGTTGACCTCTCAATAGGACTTGACACTATTGGCCAAACTGAAGCTGATGGCACCATGAGGAAGGATAAACCTAGGGTCCCCGAACCACCAAATGGAAGGGTGCCAACCTAGCACTCAAAAGATAATAGGCTTACGAAATAAACTGGCACGGTGTTGAGCCACTGATATGAGATTTATGAGTTGGTACAGCATCTAGCACTATTTACCCTGACAAACATGATCCGGTCACACTCAATAGGCTCAACCCTCATCTTTCTCCCTCATGACCCAGACTCCCTACAATATTATTTATGAATTTCCTTCCTTCCTCTCTTTTTTGTGGATGCACTCATTCTTCTTAGCCTCAATTGCAGCCTGAGAAAGTTTCCCTGTTCCCTACAAGAACAGTTACTCTGATTGCACCTCTGTTATAGCACACGTATTATTGTGCCATAATTATTTTCTGTCTCCTATTAACAATTTGAGGGCAGACAGCATGCATTTGCCATGGTGTTTCCACTACCTAGCACTGTGTTTGACAGATGATAGGAGGTTCTTGGGTTCACAAAATGTACATTTGTAAGAATTGCAAGCATGCTTTGTTAAAATGAGACTGAAATGATAACTCTGAACCTTTACATAAAAACACATGATGTTCTGAAAAAATATAACACGTTTTGTAGTTTTATATTTTGTTTACCTTTAGTGCAAATAAAATCCTAGCTAGAAGGGAATTACAATGTTCTCAAAAGTAAACATTTGCCTATTTCTAGTTTTAAATACTACTTTTAGGCAACAAACAACATGAACCAAACATATATCCTTTGTACTTAAGTTTCTTAGATGTGATTCACTATGCACAATAAATCTATTGTTTTGCAAATAATATTTGCATATGATCAGTCACAATTTTGCATTCCAAATGTATTAATATTTTAATTAGCTATAAGCAGTAGGAAAAAGATTTACCCAGTCTGCTGTGGAAGTGCTAATATGATTTTGAAAAACAACTAAGAGCACTAATTTTGTTGTCAATTTCGTATCCTTATAATTACCTCTTAAAAAGGCGGCACTTTTCTCATGGTAATCACTGCTGTTTTCCAATGGCTTACAAAGAAGAAAAACATTGAAACCAATTCCTAGAATAGATGAAAACTGTTTATTTTGACATTTTTCTGCTGTGGACCATGTCCTTTCCAATTCTGAAAATGACAACCTGGAAACTTCTGTGTTTAAAACAAATAATTTTAATAACTTTTGGGGATGATTAAAACTTGAACCGATTTTAGGTGTCAGGTAAGATTATTCCAGTTCATCTCATCTCAAAGGTGCTGGGCAGTGACACTGATCGGGTTACTGCCAACTGTCATTGTGTCAATCGCTCACTAGAGGAGCCAAAAGGCCAGAGAGTTAGACATAGGGGACTTAGGAATCTTTCCCTTCTTTCTCTCCAGCTCTAAGATGGGCATTCAGTAACAGAAAATAATGTAAGATAATTGTTTTGGGTGAGTTCATATTAATTGGAAGTAAGGCAAAACAGTTCAGTAAGTTGGCTGTAAGACAAGAGATAGTTTAGAGGAATAACAGAAGTGAGATTACTGTGGCGTATGAGGTAGAGGTTAAAGTTGCTAAATATATATAAAGACAGCCTAAGAATATATAGATTTTGAAATGTGTCATAAGGAATCATGGAACCTAAGAACTATAAAGGGCTTTAGAGAGACATTATTTTAGCTCAGCCCTTTTATCGTAAGGAGGACACTGATCTTCAAGGAGGTCAAATCACTTGACCCAAGTTACACAAAGAGTCAGTGAAAATAGTGCCTATGGATTCTTATGGTGGAATGGAGAAGGGCATAGAGGAGAAGAAAGGAAATGGGTCTCCTTTCATTCTGCTCCAGAAGCACATCTCCTCTAAAACGGTGTGCAGATCTTTGTAAAGAACAGCTGGCCTCACCTGCAGAGCTGAAGCAGTGTTGCGGTTGGTACCCAGCTTAGGCCAGAAAAATGCTCTGTAAAATTTCTCTTTGTGCATGGACAACTTTCATAAAATTCATTCATGCTTGCTTTTAAATTACTTAGCACCTGTCCCAATCACTCCTGGGTGGCTCTGGTCTCCGAGTTATATGGGGTTTGTAAAATTGGGCTCATGGCATTATTTTTAGGCTCATTCAGCCTCCCTTGTCTTGGAGAGAATTTTTCTGCTACAAATTTGGATACCTCATACTACATGATTCAACTTTAATTTTCCTCTGAAGATATTTGGATTATCATCTTTTACTGATTTTTTCCCCAAAAGAGCTCCTCCAAAATGCTGAATTAGGTATCACATGAATTAAATAAATTTCCTTCACACCAGCTTTTAGCACATATGAATTCTACATTTTGAATCGTTTTTCTTTTTATCTAACATTCATCTAAAAATGACAACATTTTTCTTTTATCTGTAAGCTATAAATATACCTTTATATCTTAGATATATTCTTTCCCTAAGTTTGATGCAACAAATTGACACAAACTGGGTGGCTTGAACAACAGATATGTATTCTCTTATGGTTCAGGAGACCAGAAGACTGAAATTGAGGTGCTGGAAGGGTGGGTTCCTTCGGAAAGCTCTGAGGGAGGATGGTCCCATTTCTCTTCTAGCTTCTGGTGCTTGCTGGCAATCCTTGAAGTCCCTTGGCTTACAGACGCATCACTCCAATGTCTGTCTCCATCTTTACATTGCCTTCTTCTCTGTGTTTCCCTGTGTCCAAAATCACACTCCTTTCTCTTTCAAAGACAATCGTCATTAGAGTAGGGGCCACCCCACATCCAGATGTTTTCATCTCAAGGTCCTTAACTAACTGTATCTGTAAAGATCCTATTCCAAATAAATTCAGCCTTATTGTAGTTTAGGGGGACACTATTTAGAAACTTCAGTCCACCCTCTGACACCCTGAATTCATATCATTCCCATGTACAAAATATTTCTACCGAATACCCACATCCCCAGAAGTGTTAACCCATTCCAGCGTCAACTTTAAGTTCAAAATCTCATCTAAATATCACCAACTCATAAAACCCCAAAACTTATCATCTAAATCAGTTATAGGTGAGACTTTGAGTTTGTGGCACCTCCATCTGCGGACCTCTGAAATTAGAAAACATGGCATCTACCTTCAAAATACAATGGTGTGATAGGCATAGGATACAGATTTCCATTACAAAATGGAGAAAAATGGAAGGAATAAAGGGATCTGGTACCAAGAAAGTCTGAAACCCAACAGGGCATATCCCATTGAGTTTTAATGCCTGAGAATAGTCCTCTGTGGCTTAATGATCTACCCTCCATGTGTGCAGTGGTGCCCTGCTCTTGAAGCCTACAACCATGTGCCCAGCCCTCTGAGCCTGTAATGGTAGTGGCCCCACCCTTTAGTCCTACAAAAGTTCAGATTTTCTCTAGTCTTCTGGGCCCACACCCTTTCCGGCCTCTGCATCCATATCCATGTCTCTGCCCTCAGAGTCTGTTCATGCTTTTTCTTGAAGGACAATATAGATCAGCAATCAAGTAGCTCCATCAAACTATTTCCTGCTTAAAGAACTCTAGGAGTTAACAGCATTTCTATTATATTTTACCCAGACTCTGCCCACTTTTGTTCAAGTTGGCCTTGTGTTTGCTGATATATGATTCTCAAAAGCTTTGTGGGCCTCCCATGTATGTCAAGGAGATACATAATATGAGAAAAGAGGCTTCTCCACAGGTCTTTCCTGGATAACCCCATATCTATTCTTGTGTTCTGCTGAACAAGCTACGAAAATTGAAATTACATAGGCTGAGGAGTAAAAACAAAAAGAAATGAAGAAAAATGGACAGACACTAAGGGACCTGACTAACACCATCAAGCATGCCAATGCACAATTATAGGAGTCCCAGAAGCAGAGAAGAGAGAGTAAAGGGCATTTAACAAATAATGGTCCCAAACTCCTCAAATCTGATGAAAGACATCAACATACATATTAAAGTTGCTCAACAAACTCAAGTAGAAGAAACTAAAGAGATCCACATTAAGATACATTATTACCATACTGAAGACAAAGAGAGCAGCAAGAAAAAAAGCAAAAGATCATGCAAAAGTGATCATCAACAAGAACAATAGCTGATTTCTCATCTCAAACCATGAAGGCCAGGAGGCAATGGAACAATAAATTTAAAATGCTTAAGGAAAAATATTGTCACACAAAAATTCTATGTCCGGCAAAATGACCCTTAAGAAATGAAGGAGACATTTATATATACCTCGACAGTGAAAAGATATGGGAATCATTAGGAGTAGACTGATCCTACAGGAAATGCTAAAGGGAGTTCCTCCAACTGAAATAAAAGGACACTAGACAGTAACTTGAAGACATATGAAGAAAAAGAACACTGTAAAGTTAACTACATAGATAAATGTAAAAACCTATATTATTGTACTTTTGGTGTAATTGATTTTTCTGCCCTATATGACTCAACAATGTGGAAATAAATGTGGAAAATGTGGAAAATAAAATTTACTTTATGATGCAATCAGTGTATAAAGATGTATTCTGCTGTAATAATAAGGGAGGGGTGAACATATATATATTCATAACATAAAGAGGGAGGGATGAATATGCACCCACACACACAGGAGTAGAGAGTTTGTGTATCACTGAAAATAGGTTGGTGCTAGACAAATTAAGTCTAACAAATTAAGTTCAAGGTGTTGATAGTTTAAAAGAATCAAATATTTAGGAACAAATCTACCCAAGAATGTAAATTACTTGTACACAGAAAATTACAAAGTATTGCTAAAAGAAATTGAGAAAGACCTAAACAAATGAAAGGGCATTCTGTATTCATGAACTGGAGGATTAATATTGTGAAGATTCAATACTGTCCAAAGCAATTTATAGATTCCACGCAATATCAATAAATTTCAGACAGCCTTCTTTGCAAAAATGGAAAAGTCAATCATCATATTTATGGAAAGGGAAGGGGCCCTGAATAGCTAAAAACATGTTGAAAAATAAGACTGAACTTGAAGGACCCACTCTTCCTGACCTTAAAACTTGTTATGGGGGAAGGGTGCAAGGGTAGTTCAGTGGTAGATTTCTCGCCTGCCATGCAGAAGATCTGGGTTCAATTCCTGGCCCATGCACCTCCCAAAACAAATAAACAAACAAACAAAAAATTCAGGAAGTGGTGCTGCAATAATGGGATGCTCACATGGAAAAAGAATGAAATGTGACCCCCACCATACAGCATACAAAAAAAAATTGCTACAAAGCCACAGTAATAAAAACAGCATGGTACTGGCAAAAGGAAAGACATATAAACCAATGGAACAGAATTTAGAGCTCATAAGTCAACTCTCACATTTATGGACAACTTTTTTTGACAAGTTGGCAGAGGTCACTCAATTGGGAAAGAATAAGAAACAGAAAACTGTATCTTTATTTCAAAAAAAAAAAGAAAGAAATACAAGAAAAAGATGACTCCTACCTTATATGACATACAAATATCAACTAAAAATGGATCAAATACTTTAATATCAGTGCTAGAACTATCAAACTCATAGATGAAAATGTAGGATGGATGGCAATAGTTTCTTTGACTTTATACCCAAAGCACAAGCAATAAAAGAAAAAAAATAGATGAGACTTAATCAAATTTTAAAATAAACTCAAAGGACATTATCATAAAAACGAAACCACAACTATGCAACAAGAGAAAATATTTGGAAACCACATATACACTAAAGGTTTAATCCAGAATATATAAAGAAATCCTTCAACTTAAAGACAAATAACAAAAGACAAACAACCCAATTTAAAAATGGGCAAAACATTTCAGCAGACATCCCTCCAAAGAAGATACCTAAATGCCCAGAAAGGACATGAAAATATCCTCAACATAATTAACCATCATGGAAATGCAAATCGAAACAACGAGATACTGTTTCACAACCAATAGAATGGCTGCTAAAAATGGAAAATAATAAACACTAGACAGGATGCAAAGAAACAGGGACACTCATTCATTGCTGGTGGTAATGTAAAATGATTCTGAAGGTTTGGAACCTTCAGAAACTAAGAAAACTTACAAAACTAAATATAGAACTATCATATGACCTGGTAATTCCACTGCTAATAATATACTCCTAAGAACTGAAAGAAGGCACTCGGATATTTGCACACAATGTTCATAGTGGTGTTATTCACAATTTCTAAAAGATTGAAGCAACCTAAACATCCATCAACTCATGAATGAATAAATTAAATGTAGTGTGTGTGTGTGTGTGTGTGTGTGTGTGCGTGTGTGTGTGTTTGCATGTGTATATATGTTTTGGTTTGCAAAAGCTGTCAGAATGCAATACACCAGAAATGAAACAACTTTTAAAAAGGGAATTTATTAAGTTGCAAGTTTACATTGCTAAGGCTACAAAAATGTCCAAACTAAAGCATCCAGGGAAAGATACCTTGACTCAAGAAAGGCTGGTGCATCCAGAACACCTCTGTCTGTTGGGAAGGCATGTGGCTGGCATCTGCTGGGGTCTTTGGTTTCTGGTTTCAAACAGCTTCCCTGGGGGTATAATCTTTCTGCATCTTCAAACGTCTGGGTCTTACATCAGCTCTGAAGCTTTTTGCAAAGTGGTTCCCTCTTAAAGGACTCCAGTAACCAACACTACTTTCAACAGTTGGAGACATCTCCATGAAAAACACCTAATCAAAAGGTCCCACCTACAATTGGGTGGGTCACATCTCCATGGAAACAACTTAATAAAAAAGATCCCACCAAACAATACTGAATGAGGATTAAAGAACGTGGCTTTTCTGGGGTACACAACAGTTTTAAACTGGCACAATATACCATGGAATATTATTCAGATGAATAAAGGAATGAAGTCCTGATATGTGTGGCAACAGGGATGATCCTCGAAGGCATTATGTTGAGCAAAGTAAGCCAAACAGAAAGGACAGTATTATTTGATCTTACTGATTGGAAACAATTAGAACAGGCAAACTCATAGAGTTAGAATCTAGAATATAGTTTGCTAGGGGATGGGGTAGGGATAGAGAATAGGAAGTTAAGGGTTAAAATGCAATGATGGAAATGTTTAGGTAATTCATGGTGGCAATGGTAGCTCAACATTGGGAGCACAGTTATCTCCACTGAAATATATATCTGAATATGATTAGAAGGTGAAATGCTAGATTATAAGGTAACAGAATAAAAATTTTTAAAAAATTGCACTACAAAATCGGAGAACTCTTAAACTATAGCCTTTAATAATACAATTATTAAAATGTGCTGTCACCATTTGTAACAAACGTTTCACACCAATGCAAGATGTCTGTGGTGGGGTGGTACATGGAATCCTGTATTTTATGCATGATTTTTCTGTAAAAGCACAAGAACTCTAATAAAAAATAAAATAAATTAAAAATACAGCACAAGTAATGAAATTGATAGACCAATACCCCTAACAAACATAGCTAAAAAGATCTTCAACAAAATACTGGCAGCAAATGACTCCAAAAGTATATTAAACTAAATATATACCATAGGCAAGAAGGATTTAATTCAGGAGTACAAGGGTGGTTTACCCTAAGAAATTCAACATAAAACCACATTACTAGAATGACAGATAAAAAACACATTATCTTAATTGATGCAGAAAAGATGTCTGACAAAATCCAGCATCCTTTCATGATAACAATGCTCAGAAAACTATAAGTAGAAAAGTACATCATCAACATGATAAAGAGCATTTATGAAAACCTACAGAAAATATCATCCTCAATGGTGAAAGACTGAAAACTTTTCCCCTACAATCAGGAATAAGAAAAGGAAACCTACTGTCACCACTGTTATTCAACGTTGTATTGGAAGTTCCAGCCAGAGATTTAGGCAAGAAAAAAATAAAAGGCATCTAAGTTGGAAAGGAAGAAGTAAATTTATCTATATTCATAGATGGCATGATCCCTTATATAGAAAAATTTCAAAGAATCTAAAAGAATTCTACAAAAATAAGTGAATTCAGTAAAGCTGCAGGATACATGATAAACACAAAGAAGTCAGGTAGGATTCTACACACAAGTAATGAACAATCTGAAAAGGAAATCAAGAGAACAATTCCACTTAAAATATCATCTATAAGAATAAAATATCTAGGAATAAATTTAACCACATACATGCAAGTCTTATGAAGACACTGAAAACTATACAATATTGCTGAAAGATATTAATGAACACCCAAATAAATGGAAAGACATCCCATGTTCATGGACTGGAAGACTTCACATTGTTAAAATGTCAATATTGCCTAAAGCTGTCTACAGATTCAATGTAATCTCTATAAAAATTCCAAGAGCCTTTTGGCAGGAATAGAAAAACCTGATTCTTTAATTTATATGGAATTCCAAGGGGCCCCAAACAGCCAAAAATAATCTTAGAAAAAAAAAAAGAACAAAGTTGGAAAACTTAGACTCCCTGTTTTCAAAATTTATTATGAAACTCCAATAATTTAAAAAGTGTGGTGCCAGCATAAGGACAGGCATATAAAACAAGGGAATAGAATTGAGATTCCAGAGATAAACCCATATGTTATACTGCCAGATGATTTTTGATAAGGGCCCCAAGTCCATTCAATGGGGAAAGAATAGCTTCTTCAACATGGTATAGGGAAAATTGGAAATCTATATGCAAAAAAGAAAAAGGGAATTGGGGTCTCTTCCTTCTCATGAAGTACAAGCATTAATTCAAAGTGAATCAGTCATCTAAGCATAGAACTAATACTATAAAACTCTTCAGAAAAACATAGGGAAATAACTTTAAAGCCTTGCATTAGGTGATTATTTTAGTTTGTAAAAGCTGCTGGAATGCAATATACCAGAAACAGAATGGCTTTTAAAAAGAAGAATTTATTAAGTTACAAATTTACAGTTCTAAGCCTATAAAAGTGTCCAAACTAAGGCAACCAAGGGAAGAAACCTTAACTCAAGGAAGGCCAGTGGGTGAGGGACACTGCTGCGAGCTGGGCAGTCACATGGCTGGCGTGTGCTGGTCCCTTGCTCCTGAGCTCCATTGCTTTAGTTTCTGTCCCTGTGGGGGTTCCTCACTTTGCTACTTTGGGGCTGGCTTCCATCTCTTAGTTTCCCTTGGCTCTTTCCAGGTTCCGGCTTGTTCAACATCTCATGGCAACATCTGCTGGGCTCCAAGCGTCTCCAAATATCTGTGTGTCCGTTCTCCAAGGATTGACATCTATGTCAGCTCTGCTCTGAAGTTTCTGTTGGCTCTGTCTTTTCTATCCGCTCCAAGGCTTCTGTGGTTTCTGACTCTCTCCAAATGTTTCCTCTTTTAAGGGATTCCAGTAAACTAATTAAGACGCACTTGAAATGGGTAGAAATATATCTCCATCTGATTAAAGGGTCACACCCACAACTGGCCATGCCACATCTCCAGAGACAATCTAATCAAAGTTTGTTACCATTAGAGAAATGCAAATTAACATTACGATGAAATACCACTTCATATCTACTAGGAATGCTATTATTAAACACACACACACATACACACACACACAGAAAAAAGTGCCAGCAAAGATTCAGAGAAATAAGAACCTTAGTACCTGTTGGTGGGAATGTAAAATGGTACAGCTGCTGTGGAAAACAGTTTGATGGTACCTCAAAATGTTAAATATATTATGCAGGAATTCCACTCTTAGGTATATACACCAGAGAAATGAAAGCAGAGTTCAGACAGATATTTGTACAGTGATGTTTACAGCAGCCTTATTTCCAATAGCCAAAAGGTGGAAGCAGCCCAAGTGTACACGAGCAGATGAACGAATAAAAAAATGCGGTATCTGTATACAACAGAATGTTATTCAGTTGTAAGAAGAAATGAAGTGCTGGTATAGGTGACAACATGGGTAAACCTTGAAAACATCACGTTGAGTGAAATAAGCCAGACACAAAAGGACAAACATTGCATGATTTAGCTCATACAAAATACTTAATATAAGCAAATTCATAGGAAAAAAAATCAGAATAGTGGTTACCAGGGGTAGGAGAACTGGGGAAGGGGGCACTATTGCTTAGTGGTAACAGTTTCAGTTTGAGATGATGAAATAGTCTGGAAATAGAGAGCGGTAAAAGTTACACAACACTGTCATTGTACTTAATGTCACAGGACTGCCCACTTAAACTGGTTGGAATGATTTTGTGTTATATACATTTTACCACAATTAAAATATGTTAAATAAAAAAAGCTATTACAAGAAACAAAGAAGGACACTATATATTAATGAAAGGTCAATCCACCAAGAAGTTAAATACATGCTGAACAGTAGAGCTCCAAAATTTATGAAGCAAACACTGTCCAAACTCAAAAGAAAGTTCGATAACAATAGTTGGAGATGTCAAAACCTGACTTTCAATAGGGGATCTGACTTGAAAAGCAGTAGAAACCAACTAAACCTAATAGACATATACAAACACCAGGATAGACATTCTTCTCAAGTGCACCTGACACATTATACAGAATAGACGATATGTTAGGCCATAAGCAAGTCTCAATAAATTTTAAAAGATTCAAGTCATCCAAAATATCTTCTCTGACTGCAACGGAATGCAATTAGAAATCAATAACAGAAGGAACACCAGAAAGCTAACAGATACGTGGAAATTAAACCGCATGTTATTAAACAACCAATGGGTCAAAGAGGAAATCAAAAGGGAATTAAATACCTTGAGAGATATGAAACTGAAAATACAACATACCAGACTTTTGGGGATGCAGCTAATACAGTGCACACAAGAAGATTTATAGCCAGAATTTCATACATTAAGAAGAATAAAGGTCTTAATCAATAATCTATCTTTGTTTTTTTTCTTTTCTTTTCTTTTTTTTTTTTTTACGTGGGCAGGCACTAGGAATCGAACCTGTGTCTCTGGCATGTCAGGCAAGAACTCTGCCTGCTGAGCCCTGTGGCCTGCCCTATCTTTGTTTCTTAAGAAACTAGAAAAAGAAAAGTAAACTACACTCAAAGCTAGCAGATGGAGGAAATAAATAAATACTAGATGAAAGTATAAATAAATAAAGGACAAAAACAAAACAATGCAAAAAAAAAAAAAAGACAGTTGGTTCCTTGAAAGGATCAAAGTTGACAAACCTTTAATTAGACTAAGCAAAGAAAAAAGACTAATATTACTAAAATCAGAAATGAAATTGGGGAATCACTACTGACCTAAGAAAAACTAAAAGTAATATAAAATAATGCAATGAACAATATTTGACAAGTAACAAAGATGACATGGACAAATTCTTGGATACTCTAAACTGAATTAAAAAAGAAACAGAAAATCTAAATAGCTCTATACCAAGTAAAGTGACTGAATCACTAATCAATAACCTCCTAACAAAGAAAAGCCCAGGATCAGATGATTTCACTTATGAATTCTACCAACAGTTAAACAATTAATATCAATTCTTGTGCAGGTTTGAAATGATGTTTGTACCCTAGAAAAGCTATTTTTTAATCCTAATTCCATTTTGTAAAGGCAGCCATTTCTTCTAATCCCTATTCAGTACTGTATGTTTGAAACTGTAATCAGATCATCTCCCTGGAGATGTGATTTAACCAAGAGTGGTTGTTAAACTGAATTAACAGTTGGGTGAGTCTTGATTAGTTTACTGGAATCCTATAAAAGAGAGATTTTGGAGAGAGATTCAGAGAGAACAGAACAGAATGGCATAGTCACAAGAAGCAGAGTCCACCAGCCAGCAATGGAGATGAAGAAGGAAAATGCCTCCTGGGGAGCTTCATGAAACAGGAAGCCAGGAGAGGAAGCTAGCAGATAACGCTGTGCTTGCCATACGCCCTTCCAGATGGGAGAGGAACCCTGACCATGTTCACCATGTGCCTTTCCAGAAAAGAGAGAAATTCTGACTGTGTTCACCATGTGACCTTCTGCTTGAGAGAGGAACCCTGACCTTCATTGGCCTTCTTGAACCAAGGTATCTTTCCCTGGATGCCTCTGATTGGGCATTTCTATAGACTTCTTTTAATTGGGACATTGTCTCAGCCTTAGAACTATAAACTAGCAACTTATCAAATTCCCCTTTTTAAAAGCCATTTCGTTTCTGGTAATACTGCATTCCAGCAGCTAGCAAACTAGAACAATCCTTCTCAAATTCTTCCAAATGTAGATGAAGAGGGAAAATTTCCAAACTCATTCTATAGGCCAGTATTACTCTAATACCAAAACCAGATAAAGACACCACAAGAAAATAACTATGGGTCACTATTCCTCCTCAATAGATATAAAAGTTCTCAACAAACTACTAGCAAACCGAATCTAGCAGCCATTAAAAGGATTATACACCATCACCAAGTAGGATTTATCCCAGAATGCAAAGGTGTTTCAACAAATGAAAATTAATAAAATATACAACATCAATAAAATGGAGGAGAAGTCCCATATGATCATCTCTGTTGGTGCAGAAAAAGCATTTAACAGAACCCAACACTATTTCATGCTAAAAACAAGCAACAAAGACTAGGAGGGAACATTCCCAGCATGATAAAGGGCATTTGTGAGAAATCCACAGAAAGCCTCATTCTCGATGCTAAAAAACTGAAAATTTCACCCAAAGATTAGGAACTACCCAAGGTTTTCTGCTTTTGTCACTTCTATTCAACATTCTACTAGAAGTTCTAGCCAGAGAAATAGGCAAGAAAAAAAAGACAATAAAAGACATCCAAGTTGGAAAGGAAGAAGGAAAACTATCTGTATTCACAGATGTCAGGATCTTACAGAAAGAAAAGGAAGAAGCCACAAAATTATTAGAATTAATAAAGAACAATTCGGTAAAGTTGCTGGACACATCTTCACAGAAAAATCAACTATGTTTCTCTACACTGGCAGTGAATGATTCAAAAAATAACTAATAAAACAATGCCATTACAATAGCATCAAAAGGAATAAAATAATTAGGAATGAATTTCCCCAAGGATGGACAACACTTGTATACTGAAAATTACAAAATATAGTTGAAAGAAATTAAATAAGACCTAAATAAATTAAAATACATCCTATGTTCAGGAACTGGACGGCTTAATGTAGTTAAGATAGCAAATACTCCCCTAAGCGACCTACACATTCAATTTAATACTGGTCAAAATCCCAATAGCCATTTTTGCAGAAATGAAAAAGCTGCTCCTAAAATTCACATGGGATTTCAAGGGACCTCAAATGGCCAAGCAATCTTGAAAAAGAAAAACAAATTTGGAGGACTCACACTTCTCGTTTTCAAATCTTAAATTTGAGGCTAAATTAATAAAAACAGGGTGCTACTGCTATGAGGATAGATATTTAGATTAAAGGAACATAATTAAGAGTTCAGAAATAAACCCATATATGTATGTCCAATTGATTTTTTTCTTTATTAGAGTAGCTCTGGGTTTATAGAACAATCACGCATGAAATACAGGAATCCCATACACCACCCAACAACTTGCATTGGTGTGGTATATTTGTAACAATTGATGATAGCACACTTTCATAACTGTACTATTAAT
This sequence comes from Tamandua tetradactyla, assembly GCF_023851605.1. Classification (NCBI taxonomy): domain Eukaryota; kingdom Metazoa; phylum Chordata; class Mammalia; order Pilosa; family Myrmecophagidae; genus Tamandua; species Tamandua tetradactyla. The sequence goes on from NC_135333.1 coordinate 169,206,350, forward strand.
TAAAGTCCATGTTCTAATTTAGAGTTCCCTGATTATGGGGTGTAATTCAAGGGATTTTAAAAATGTATTCTGTTACCATATATACAATCTAACATTTACCCTTTTAATCATATTCAGATATTATTTCAGTGCTTTTAGCTGTGTTCACAATCCTGTGCTCCCATCACATGACCCTAAATTTCCATCTTCCAAACAAGAACCCTGTATATGTTAAAGCTTAACTTCTCATTTCCTATCTCCCCTTCCCCTGGTAAACCATACTCTAGATTCTATTAGTTTATTATTCTAATTGTTTTGATTCAGTCATATAACATTTGTTCTTTCGTGTCTGTCTTATTTCACTCAACAGGATGTCTCCAAGGTCATCCAGGCTGTCACATGAATCAGGACTTCATTCCTTTTTACAGCTGAATAATATTCCATTGTGTCACACACAAGGTACTATTACACCACATTTTATTTCTCCAGCAGTTGATGGACACTAGGGTTACTTCCATCTTTTGGCAATTGTGAACATGCTGCTATGAACACTGGTTGCAAATATCTGTGTGAGTTCCTGCTTTCAATTCCTTGGGTTGTATACCTAGTAGCAGGATTACCAGGTCATATGATAGTTATATACTTTGCTTTCTAAGGAACCATCAAATGGTCTTCCAGCACAGCTGCACCATTCTACATTGCCATGAGAACAAATGAGTGTCCCTATTTCTCTGCATCCTCTCCAACACTTTTTTTTTAATGGCAGCCATTCTAATGGTTACAAAATGCAACCTCATTGTGGTTTGATTTCCATTTCCCTAACAGCTGAATGATGCCAAGGATCCTTCATATGTCTTCTGGACATTTGTATATCTTCTTTGGAGAGATATTTGTTCAAGTCTTTTGCCCATTTATAAACTAGGTTGTTTATCTTTTTGTTGCTAAGTTGAAAGAATTCTCTATATATTCTGTATACCAACCATTTATGGGATTTGTGGTTTCCAAATATTTTCTCCTATTGTGTAGGTTGTTGTTTTACTTTTATGATTCAAGTCCTTTGAGGAATAAAAGTTTTAAATTTCCATGAGATTCCATTTATCTATTTTTTTCTTTTATTCCTTGTGCTCTGAATGTCTAAGAAACCTTTGCCTAACACAAGGCCCTGAATATGCTTCCCTATGTTTTCTTCTAGGAGTTTGATAGTTCTAGCTCTTATATAAGGTCTCTGATCCATTTTGAGTTGATTTTGTATATAATGTGATGTAGGGGTCCTTTTTTCTTTTTCCTTTTTTGCAAATAGAGATCCAGTTTTCCCAGCATTATCTGTTGAAGAGACTATTCTATTCTGTGGTTCTATATGCTTCTCTTTGTGCCAGCACCATGCTGTTTTGATACTGTGGCTTGTATAAGTTTTAAGATTGGAAAGTGTGAGTTCTGTAACTTCATTCTTCTTTTTAAAATGGCTTTAGCTATTCAGAGCCTGTTTCAGTTTGCTAAAGCTGCCTGAATGCAATATACCAGACATGGAATGGCTTTTATAAAGGGATAGCCCAAATAACTGAAAACAGGACTTCAAACAAAAACTTGTACAAGAATGTTTATAGCGGTGCTATTTATAATAGCCAAAGAGTGGAAACAATGCAAACATCTATGGATTGATGACTGGATGAATGAAATGTGGTATCAACATCCAATGGAGTAGTATTCAGCCAAACAAAAAAAAGGAAAGATGTACATACATGACAGACAGAACACAGATGAACCTTGAAAATATTATGTTAGCTAAAAGAAGCCAGACACAAAAGGACCCATATTGCATTATTCCATTTATAGGGAATATGAAATTTTATATGAACTACCCCAAACAGTCAAATCTATAGAGACAGAAATAAGATTGGCAGTAGCCAGGGGATGTGGTGAGGGAAGGAGAGTGTCTGTTTAACGTGTACAGGGTTCCTTTCAGGGCGAAGACAACGTTCTGGAACTTAAGAGTGATGACGGTTGCATTGTGATTGTACTAAATGCCACTGAATTATACAGCTTAAAATGATGAAAATGGTAAATACTATGTTGTATGCATTTCAATATAATAAAGAAAGTTTACTAAGAACACTCCTAAGAAAACAATGCATCAGAAGGAATGAAAACCATGATCAAAACTGAGTACCAAATTCCTAAACTTCTACAAAACCTTATCCTCTATAAGCACAAGACAAGTATAGAGACTTAGGCATGAGAGAATAATTTTTTCTTTTAAAGCAGCAGAAATGTAGATAGCAGCCCCCAGGAAATAAATAAATAAATGAATAAGCTAGCAGCAAACTATGAAAAGGGTTTTCTATGGGGAAAAAGAAATGGGATGATGGGTATAAAGGTGCTATTTGTTTTTTTCGTAAAGAATTCTAGAACAATTCAGTGCTAAAAAGCATGAATGTATAATTTAATTTAAAAGTAAACATTTAACAAATACCTCCAAAAGGTGGTATCAAGGGGAAAACATTCTCACTGCTTATGCTCAGATTACTCAGGAAGACAAGACTGCCTCCACACCTTTCTAAATGTGGCTGGCTATCAAATATCATTGACTCCTGCACCCGTTCGGTGTCAGACTTTACAAGTACCCAGGAAGGGCAGTAGTCGAGAGCACATCTGTTAGGTGCTCTTCTCTTTCTCCAAAGCATTTTTCTTTTCTTTTGAGAAATGCCCTCCATACAGTAATTTTTTGTTTGTTTCTTTGCTGTATGGTGGGGTGACATTCCATTCTTTTTTCATGTGAGTATCCCCTTATTGCAGCACCATTTGCTGAATTTTTGTTGTTTGGTTTTTCTTTTTCTTTTTCTTTTTTTTTTTTGTTTGCTTCTTTTGTTTGGGAAGAGCATGGCCGGGAATCAAACCCAGGTCTCCTAAATGGCAGGCAAGAATTTACCATGCACCCTCGTAAAGTAATACTTTATGAGCCACCTTCTAAATCACAAAGAACTATACAAGTCCACCTTTTTGAATGTATCTAGAATGCAAGCACTTTGGAGAAATCCTGGTATCCTCTGCCTTGTGAGGCTTTAAGTCTACTGAGATACGGCCAGCAAAATCAGTGCTGCAGAATGAACAAAGGCGCAGGGAGAGAAGAGACACTGGTCAGACAGGTATCTCATTTCCTGACACAAAGCATTTTCAAGCGAGTCCTGTATGTTTTAAAAGTATCAGTTTGCAGCGGCCAGGGTTTGTTAAACTGATTATACTCAAGATGAACTTTTTTAGGTGAGTATTTTCTTGTAATTTAAATTTAAACCGTTTTTAAGGATTGTTCTCAAAATTTCTCCATATAGTTTATTTGAAAATATTCTCCGTTTTTTCTTTTGTTTTATGTTTGAGAGCTATGGAGATTTTAGCACTTCACTGTGGTATAGAAGATAGAGTGCAAAATCAGGCAGACCTGGGCTTGAATGCTAGGCAGGTACTTCCAAGGTTTATAAGCACGGCTATGTTTTCTGAGCTTCAGTTCAGTAATCACAACAAGATGATTATTATCTAGTTTTCATAGCTGGTGTAAGAACTAGAAATAAGACATATAAAGGAGCAAGGACAGTTCCTGACAAAGAATAGGTGCTCACGGGGTGATTTTTATTTTTATGGTTAGAATGTAGAATCACTAAAGACCCCTGTGAGACCTCGTTTATACCTGCTCTCATATTTGCCAGAAAGGAAGCCGACAGTTGAGGAGAGTGACATAGCATAGGTTATACATCTAATTAACTCTAAAAATTAATACTTAGATTTTCTGCTTAAAATGACCATCTCCTCCTTTGCTTGGACTCTCCAATAAAACTATTCAGTCAACCCAACAGAAGATAAACCTCATAATATTCAGAAACCTTACAATATTGAAACTTGGCCGAAGATGATTGATCCACCTTTTCTGGATGCTTTGTTAATGTTTGCTTGTTAGTGACTTGAAGGAATAGAAGTTCAATATAAGAATAGATAGATAGAAGAAAGTACTATTTCTTCTTTCAGTATATTAAAAGAAGACAAAACAAAATAAACAAGTTTTCTATTTACTCCAAGACTAAACCTGACTTATCACATTTGATAAATTAAAGTTCTTATAAGATTAAAAAAAACCCTCTAGCAAATTGTTACAGTTAATATAGTACCCAGTATATAATAAGCATTTGATAAATATGTATTGAATGAATAAATGAATGTGAATGTTCTCACTGAGAAGTATGCTTAAAATAAAAGTGCAAGTAAGAATGGTGTAAACATCAAACACTCTGGTGAATATCTGGGAGGAGAGAATCTGTGCTATAAAAACAGCTTGTCCAGGGAGAGAAAAACAAAAGACTGTTCAGAAAAACCACATAAACTTGAGTTTTGCCATAAATACTTCACTGCATCTACCAAATATTCTGCTTTGCCTTCAATGAATACGCTGAAGCTATACCTTAAATTGCTTTATTTCCCTTATCTCTTGTAATCTGTGTTGCATGAAATATAAAAGGATAGATTATCAAGAAATCAAGATACCTTGAGAAGCCATCACCACAGAAGAAAAAAAAAAAAAAACAAACATCACTCCATCTGAAGATAAAATTCACCATTTATAAAAACCTTAGAGAGATCTCAGAAATCAATTATTCACTTAAAAATTTAAGCTTCCAGAAACCTGGGCTCACCTCAGGTAAATTTTTGTATTCTGGAACCCTAAACTTTTCCTGATACATATAAAGTTATTCCTCTTAAGAATTCAGGTTTTTTGTAAATATTCTCATTAAAGAGAGTATTTCAAAATTTCTCCATACATTAAAGAGAATATTATGGGTATAGCTAAAGATTTTGAATAATTATTGAAATGCTAACTCGTTTGTAGGAAGGTGGGTTTCATATTTTAATTTGCTTCATAGTGTAACGCAGACTGGTATCTCCCCTCCACCCCCACAACAGGTATCTTTTTTATTAGAGAAATTGTGGGTTTATAGAAAAACTATGCCTAAAATACAGAGTCCCCACATAGCACCCTATTGATGTTCTTAAGATCTTGAATTAGCCGGATGCATTTGTTACAACTGATGAAAACATTTTTATGATTATTCTATTAACTACACAGCCCACAGTTTACATTAGGGCCACAATTTATGCCGTACAGTCCTATGTTTTTGCTTTGTTAATTTCTGTTCCAGTCGCAATAGGTATCTTATGTCCTCAAGCCCAATGTAAACAAAACTGAACCACAGCAGCCCAAGCCCACATGATCTCTTCTAACTGGAATCTTTGCTTCTACCTCGTGTCAATCCTAGAAGAATTTCACAGCAGTCCCATAAAATGCAGCATAGAACAGTGTGGGCTTTGGAGTCAGGAGCACATGGGCGAAATTTTATCCGTGAACTTGGGTTAATCTCTTATCTTCCTTAAACTCTAGCTTCCCTATTTGTAAAACTGACGTAGTACAATCTCGTAAATGTATGAAGGGGAGCAAATGCACATATCGTCTATGAAAGTCCTGGCACGTGGCAGGCATATCATAGGTGGGGGCCTGTTGCCGTCACCATCTTCTAACACACCACTTTCTTGCATTACTCAATATGCAGAAACCGCCAATGAGTCCCTCTGGCCATATCAAATTAGATTCAATCTCTTCTACTGTGCTTTTAATGCCTTCTATACTCTGGTCCAATTCCATTCCTTCCCCTAGGGTTCCAGAGCTCACCCACCGCTCTGGTCAGCCTAGTTTCCCTTGATCTGTTTCACTCAGTGTGTCAATTCCTGAATGTTGTCATTGCTCTTTTCTTTCCTTTTGCTAGCTATAACCTCCATCATTATACTACAACTGGCCTATTCCTTAAGGTTTCAGCTCATTTCCCATCCATTTCCTCTCTGAAACATTCTCTTGATGACCCTAACCGTTTACTTTCTCTTTAGCTCTAAATGCAGCTCTCAGCAAAACTGGGAAAAGGATGGAATTTGTCTGTGATGTATCCTCACTTTCCCTACCAGAGACACTGCTCTACTTTCTATATAATCCCACCACTCCAGACATCTATCTCACATTGTTATGGAAGGCACTAGCTAAATACTAGATGGTAATCTCCATTTCCATTGAAGTTACCAGGATTATAGAGCAAAGAAAGCCTGGACTTTTATGCAAGTTTTCTTCATTTCAGCTAAGAGCCTTTTTGGCACACTGTGCTCTACCCTGCTTAATGCAAGATTAAAGAAGTTAAAGAAAAATCTTATGAATCAAACAGTGAACATAAATTAAATAAGAGCCCAGTATGTTGTACTCTGTACAAAGCACATTAACAAATGTATCTATACCCCAAGAAGGAGAGCTCAAGTAATATGTCGCAGGGCTCTGATATGAGCCATAGATCTTTCATGGCTTGTGCCAGTTTGAAACTGTGTATCCCAGAAAAGCCATGCCCTTTAATAACCATTCAGTAATGCTAGGTAGGATCTTCTTTATGTTTCCATGGATGAATACCCAATTGTGGGTAACAATTTTTGATTAGTTGGTTTCCATGGAGATGTATCCCCACCCATTCAAGGTGGGGTTGCTTACTGGAGCCCTTTTAGAGGGAAGCTTTTTGGAAAAAGCTTTAGTGCTAACAAAACCCACACAGCCAGAGATCTTTGGAAATGTAGAAGGAAAACACCCCGGGGTGGGGGGGAAGCCGTATGAAAGGAGGAGGGCAAGTTAGCAAACGTGCCATGTGCCCTCCCAGCTGAGAGGTGCCCAGAAGCCAGAGCCCCCCAGCAGATGCCCGCTGTGTGCCTTCCCAGCTGACAGAGTGCTCCAGATGGTATCAGCCTTTCTTGAGTGAAGGTACCCTCTCATTGGTGCCATAATTTGTACATTTTCACAGCCTTAGTATTGTAAACTTGCAATAATAAACTCCTTTTTAAAAAGTCATTCCATTACTAGTATAATGCATTACAGCAGCTTTAACAAACTAAAATGCTGCTCAAGAGAGACATCATGGTGTATTAATTCTCCAAAGCAGATTCCTGGTTCTATCCAAACCTACGAAATCAGATACTCTGTTGGGTAAAGTCTAACCATCTGTATAATAAAAAATTTTCTCATGTGATTTCTGAGGTATCAGCACCCATGAATAGAGTGAGGAAAATATGGGCTTCAAAATTAAAAATCTGGGTTTAGAGTTTGTCCTTTTAATGTCATGTTGAGCCTCTCTGAGACTCAATAGTTCCACATGGTAGGCATTAGGTGTGTTGATGTATTTATAGTGTCTGCACATATGGGCAATCATTATAGACACCACTCATTTAAACGTGGATGAGTACCCCAAAGAAACGCTAATCATGTACAAGGTTGGCATACGGTTGGGAAGGAGAGGTAATACAACAAAACACCAAAATGACCTTGAATCTTGGACTACTTGGCCAAACATTCAAAATATTAATATGGATGAGGTTAGGCCAGGGATTTTAGTAGCAAACACAATCACACAGGTACAGGATTGGAGACCCGTGGGATAGCAGTTCACAGAAATAGACAAAAACCACCTACGGGGTTTTGCTGACTTCAAATTCAATAAAAAAGAAAACTTTGTGATTCAAGCAATTTTGGGGATAGGGAATTAAGCTGGGAAAAGGACTAGCATATCCACCACTTTTTATACTCATAAACCACCACTCATTTCCACCAACAATGAATGAGTGGTGAAGAGTGTGGACTTAACCACAATTAACCACACTCCTGGGTTTAAATCCCATCTCGAGCATGAGCTGAGTGACCTTGAGCAAATCACTTAAAAGTCTACCTCCATTAAGAGAGAAATGGTACCTACCTCATCAGGTTGCTGGGAGAATAAAATAAGTTCATGTATAACACACCTCAAACAGGGCCCGGAAATGTAAGCTATTTAAATATTAGCTGTTATACTCCTTATCTATGTGCCCATATGGTTTCTTGAGACACAGAATTGCTTTGTTTACCATTTCCATCCCTAACATCTAACATAGTGCCCAGTCTATAGTTGGAATTTAATAACTATTTGCTTAATAAATTACGTGAAGAAATCTCTATTTAAACCACATCTTTGCTTATTATAGGATGAACTTCTGCAAGTGGAATTATTGGTTCAAGAGTATGAACATTTTTAAGGATACTGACAACTGTCAAATTGCATTTCAGGAGAGCTGCATCGTCATATTCCAACCGGCAGAATATGATAGGAATGACCCTCTCGGTCCACCCTTGCCAGCACTAGGTATTCTAATTTAAAAATATATATCATTTTAACAATGTACTGTTGCTTTAATTTGTACTCAATTAATCGGTGATGTAGAAAATGTTTTTCCAAGTGCATGTATTTTTCAAATTGTCTATCTCTATTCTTTACTCTGTTTTCTAATGATGTAAGCATTTTTCTTACTGGTTTTTAAGCACACTGTTTATTGTTAAGAACCATTAAAAAATCTTTAGAGTTTAACATTTTGCCTCTTAATTTCTTATGCTGCTTTGGGGTATTCAGATGATCTCTGTTTTTATGTAGTCAAATATATCGATTCTTTTATTCATGATGAATTCTACTGCTTTTATTACCAGAAAGTTCTTCCCCATCTAGAAAGCAATAAAAACCCCACTGATAACTTTATTCAATGTTATTTTGAATTTCATTCTTTAATCCAATGGCATTTGTTTTATGTCCTCTAAAAAATGTCTCTTCTCAATATCATTTGTAGAACTCAACTACTGTTAATTATGTTTTGCTGATTTTATACATCCTGATAGTCACATAAATATTATATTTTACCAGATATTTTCTGTACTTTCAGTGGTTTGTGTGAAGCGCTAACGTTTCATTATATTTTCTGCTTATAAATCTTGGTACAGAATCCTGCAGACTGTAAGTGGTCAATTAATTTTAACAGAATTGAAATTGAATTATTGAATCTTTCTAGGCTGAGAAGAGAGGTACGGTAAACTCTTAGCTTTTGTATTCTGAATTAAGACCTTCACCCTTTTTCACTTCCCAGAGTGCTTTGTCTAGACTACATAATTAACCACCGGCAGCAAAATACATTAATTATGGAGAAAGATAACCTGGGTTTCACATCTATCTTTGCCACACGGGCAAGTAACTTAACATCTCCAGGCTGCCCTACTTTGTAAAATGTAGCTATAGGATAACTGATTCTGTTAAGATCCCTTCCACTCTAAAATGCTAAAATCTGTGACTCTACCTTGAACTTCAATCAATCTGTTAATTCGAGTGTGAACCTAGGAATTTCTGAAGGTCAGATTTCTCACACTAATTAACATAAATTCTATAGAAGATGCATTCTTTGTTCACAATTAGTCATCCCCTCTTCTGCACAGCTTCCCTGTGTATGAATGACCTTGTCCCTGATCCTCTGAGTTCGGACTTGGCCACGCGCTCTGCCTTGGCCTGGGGAACATGGGCAGGAGGACAGCACGTGATCCAAGCAGAGGTTTTAAGGGCAGGCGCGCGCTCTCACTTTCTCACTTTCTGCCATGAGCACAGCTTGCCTGAGATGGCAATTGCTTAGGCCTGGGTCCCTGAATGAAAAGAAATGCAGGCTAGAAGTTCTGACCCAAGCTCAGTTGAGCCCAGTCTGTCCCAGGATTATGCAGCCAACTTGCAAACCCATGAGCAAGAAATAAATCTTCCTTGTTGTAAGCCATTACATTTTGGGTATATGTTGTTGCAGCCAAGGCTAAGTGTTAGGTGTACTTTTATTAAACTAATTTTCTGAAGTTTCATTCCAAACACTTTATTAAGCAACTCCTTATTATCAGGGCTTTTGTTCCTTTCTTAATGTACTGTATCAGCTAAAATAAGACACAGGAAAGAAGGAATGGAAAGGTCCACTTGTGGCAAAGTTAATGCAAGTATCTGAAGCTGTTTCTCAGAATTAATTAATCATTAATTCTAAGCAGATGGAAAGCTTGGGGGTCAAACATCTAACACTATTGTCAATATGATTTGGTTGATAAAATGGCTTTAATATGATTTGTTGTCTGAAGGTTCAAATTTTAGTATCTATATAAAAAGTTTTCTAATTGGATAAAATTATTAAAACCATAAAATTCCACAAACACTGGAATAATTGGTGATCTGTTGATGCTTTATAACAGAGCAATGGAGGAGAGGGAAATACTGACTATATTTAATTACAAAAGAAAATAAATTTTAAACTGTTTTATATTTTATCTTCACATTTCCTTTCACTTACTCATATAATCAAGAAGATGTTTACCTTAGTATCAACATCTGAAATACATGTAAGTTCCAAGTGCCAAAAAAAAAAAAAGGCCAAAAAACCCCATACATATTTATATATACACTATGTAGGAAGACAATAATTGGGCATCTTCTAAGAATAGTACACATTTAAAATAATTATGCAGAATATCCTGACAATTGTATTACTGCAGACAATATCCTAAAGCATCACAAAGACATCATTTGTAGGATTCAGTGAAATTAAATGACATATTGCTAAAATCTATTGGCATGCTCAAAAGTAAAGGACACTTTATTGCAACTGTAATCTTAAGAATTTTATCTATGCCCAGAAAATAACTTGACACAATACAGCCTTATGGTAACTGTCAGTATTAGATGGCTCTGATCACTTGTCAATCTTTGTCCTAACCACTTTACATGCATTATCTCATCTAATCTGACATGCCAAAATTCTCTATTTGCCAGGTTCTATTGCACGTCTTACTTTATAGATAAGAAATTTGAGGCTTAAAGACATAAAGTACTTTGTCCAAAGTAAGTGGCTGAAGCTCAGGAAATAGGATTTTAGAATTCAAAC